>NW_023270320.1:28935647-29056308 GCF_011800145.1 Mirounga leonina | reverse complement strand
CTTTCAGCGTAATGTTGAAAAGAAAGAGGTGATAGAGAAGTCTGATTTAATGACAATGCTTGTAATGTTTTACCATTTGAATGATGTTTTATAGAATTTTAGTGGAAACCCATCATTAAATTAATAAAAATACACTGAATTCCTAGTTTGCTTTTATATGTATATTTAAATGTATGTATATGTGAATGGGTGTTGCATTTAAATAAATGCTTTACTACATATTTTGAGATAATAAAACATTTTTTCTTACTACTTCAACCTGTTAGTTCACGGTAAAAGAGTCTCTAATGTTGGGGGCATCTGGGTGGCTCAGTCGGTTAAGCATCTGCCTTTGGCTCAGATCATGATCCCAGGGTCCTGGGATCAAGCCCCACAGGCAGGGAGCCTGCTTCTCCCTCTCCCTATGCTGTTCCCCCTGCTATTCTCCCCCTCCGCCTCTGTCAAATAAATAAAATATTTTTTAAAAAAGAGTTTCTGATATTAATTTATCCTTACATTTCCAATACAGATCATATTTGACTATGTTGTACTTATATTTTGTTGTAATCAGTTGTTAATGTAGTACTTAGAATTTTTGCCTGTATGTTCATGCAAACATTCTCATGTTTATACTGCCCATTAATAAACTTTTGCTGTAAAGATAAACTAGCCTTATAAAAACATTCTCTGGGTATGTTTCTAAAACAAAAAGATTATTGGTCTTCTGAAGATTTGGTAAAATCTGTGAAAACATTTCCAAATTTTTTTCTCTTATCTAAGTTTTCAGATTTATTGACAATTTTTTTTCTCTTACCTAAGTTTTCAGATTTATTGGCAAAGTTCTGAGTATCCTTTTATGTTTTTTATCTATCTTTCTTTTATTATGCCCCATTTCCATTATTAAAATTTTTTTTTTAAGATTATATTTATTTATTTGTCAGAGAAAGAGAGAACAAGCACAAGTAGGGAGAGTGGCAGGCAGAGGGAGAAGCAGGCTCCCCGCTGAGCAAGGAGCCCAATGGGGGACTCAGTCCCAGGACCCTGGGATCATGACCTGAGCCGAAGGCAGATGCTTAACCCACTGAGCCACCCATGTGTCCCTATTGAAATTCTTATTAACACTCTCTTCTCTTGATCATTCTTGCTAGAGGTTTGTCCATTTTATTAGCTTTAAACAAATTTGGTTTTGTAATCTTTTAAAATGTCTTTATTTTCTATTTTACATTTTTTGTTTCTACCTTACTTTTTTTTAATTTTACTTTCATTGTTTTTATTTTCAATATCTTTTTTTTTGTCTTTGCTTTGCTCTTAAATGCCTAATCATTCTTATTTTCTTACATCCAATTTCATTTCTCTCTAATCCCACTTTAGATATATTTCAGATTTGGGTAGGTAGTGCTTAAAGTCATTTGATTCTAAATATTTAGTTATTTCCATGTTTTCATGTGATTCATGAGTTATTATAATCATGCTTCATAGTTGAACCCCTATGGGATATATTAGCCGGCAGTAGGTGTGTTTGTCAGGCTATGTGTCCTGTATGCTATTTTTTCATTGGTTTTTGTCAGGTTCATTTAAAAGATATTTATGCATTTCAAATTAATAGACATTTACTTTTCGGCCGAAGCTCTAATGTATCTTCGGGCAGGTTTGTATGTGGTATTCAAATCTCTCATCATCTTACTAAGAGGGCTCTGGAATCTCAGTTTCTGCAGGAGGTCTTGGTTTCTTTGAGTCCCTTAAAGCTTCTTCTCCATTTCCTTGTAATACTAAGTACAAGTTTTCTAGTCTGTAGGAAAAAAAGCATTTCAAGACCCTGAGCTCTCAATGTCTTTAAATGGTGATAGTAGGAGTTACATTTTATTACATAGTAGGAGTTACATTTTATTACCACTTCTGAGTGTTTGTAACGGGGGGAGGGAAGTTCAATTCCCCATTTTGTTGTCTCAAGATAATCTTTTTGTGATAGCTGTTCAATACAGAAAGGAGGAAATCTTTTTAGGCCTTCATGATCCGGCCTCAGCCTACTGCTCTGGCCTTGTTTTGGACTATTCTCTTTGGCCTTCTTTCTGTTTCTTGAACACCAAATTAGCTTAATCCCACCCCATCATTTGCACCCATGTTTCCTTATGCCTGAGATGGACTTCCTCCCATTTTCTCAATGCTGATTTTTTTTTTTTTTTTTTTGTCATGAAGATCCAACAATGTCATACCATCTTGTATTAGAGCCAGTTACAAATTTGTGAAGCCAGTGCAAAAATGGAAATTTGGTGTCCTTTGTTCAAAAGGCAAGAAAAGATGTAATCGAAGGTTCTAAAATATAAAACTTTCCCCTTTCTTCTGCAGTTTCTCTCTTAATTTGATTTTTTAAAAGTCTATCTAATATTCTAAGTTAAAATTTAAAATTTAAATTATTACCATACATTTTAACATTTATCTTTATATTGTGCAATGCCCGTTTTGAATGCAAATGTAGGAGTATTTAATTTAGATGTAGAATCACCAAAATTATGTAATCCATATTTTGTAGCTCCTACGTGAGTATGTGTTTTGTTCTTACTACCACCGTGGAACACTGCACAAGACTAACTGAACAGTTTCTATGTGACTTCTAGATATGTGCACATTCTACAACAGTACCTTGGCTTACTGATGGGTAAGGAGAGATTGAAAAGAGATCCTTTCCTTTATTTCTCTGTCATCTTTGTCAGAGCTGGTGGTTGGCTAGTACAGGAAAGTCAGAAAAGCTGTGGAAGGATTCTGAGACTATTTGTATTTAGTAGAACATCATTACGTTCTTCCTACTGTGACACGGAGTTCCCTTTTTACTTAATCCTAGATGTGGTATGCTTGCCTTGTGGAGTGGGCCCTTGAACAACACAGGTTTGAACTGTGTGGGTCCACTTATATGTGGTTTTTATCCAATAAATGTGCATACAGTACTGTAAATGTATTTTCTCTTCTTTGTGATATTTTTAGTGTTTTCTTTTCTCTAGCTTACTTTATTGTAGGGATACAGTATATAAGGCATACAATATATGAAATATGTGTTAGTCAACTGTGTATGTTATCAGTAAGGCATCTAGTCAACGGTATTAGTAATTGAGCTTCTGGGGAGTCAAAAGTCAGACATGGATTTTTCAACTGCTTGCAGTTTGGTGCCCTAACCCCTGTGTTGTTCAAGGGCCAACAGCACTTGCTTTGAGCCTTGCTGGACTCCCATGGACGGCAGGTCCACCAGAATTATTTGCTAATGAGCCATTATGAGAATTACATGTGATTGAGGCTGCATGGAGGGACGCACTCGCTTTAGGCACATCTGTGATTATCTGCATGCTCCATGGTCCAATTGGACTTCACTTATGAAACCCACGTTCAAAGACACAATTAAGAAATTAGGTACAGTGATGGGAAAGCATGAAACCAAGTGCAGTGGGCTTCTGAGTTTGGGCCCCTGTGTGACTACTAAAGAGAGTCTGAGAGAGGCCTTCTTTAAATATGTAACCTAAATTAAATGCTCTTATAGCATGTTGTGTGAAAACATTCTCTTTTATTTTCTTTAATGTTTTCTCATTATTTGATTTTTTTTTCTTTTATTTTCTGTTTTCTGCTTCCTCCCTGCTCCTCATCTCTCTACAGTGGTAACTCCAGAAGAGCAGGGACTTTGTCTCACTTTTTTACTCTTATATCCACAATGTTTAGAGCATAAGGCATGCAGTTAACATTTTTTTTTTTTTTTTAATGTATAGTTCAGGAGTACCTAGGTAGCTCAGTTGGTTAAGTCTCCAATTCTTGATCTCAGCTCGGGTCTTGATCTCAGGGTCATGAGTTTAAGTCCCACATTGGGCTCCAGGCTGGGCGTGGAGCTTACTTAAAAAAAAGAATGAATAGTTTATTTAATGAATAAGAGAAAGGTGAACGTATTTGTTTAAAATAAAATACTCTGGGGGCGCCTGGGTGGCTCAGGCGCTAAGCGTCTGCCTTCGGCTCAGGTCATGATCCCAGGGTCCTGGGATCGAGCCCCGCATCCGGCTCCCTGTTAGCGGGAAGCCTGCTTCTCCCTCTCCCACTCCCCCTGCTTGTGTTCCCTCTCTCGCTGTATCTCTCTCTGTCAAATAAATAAAATCTTTAAAAAAATAAAAATAAAAAAATAAAAAATAAATGAAATAAAATAAAATACTCTGTATTGTCCCTCACAAAGTTTTTTATACATATAATCTCTTGGGGCATTTTGATAAAACCAGGATTTTTAAGAAGGAATAATAGTATAGAAGGTAGATTAATTTCAAAACTAAATATAAAATTTGAAGCTGCATGAAAACCACGGTACTGCTACCCTTACTTAAACATTATATTTTGGTTTGGATTTGTTGTTGCCGCTGTTGAGATAAAACGTCATCAAATGACTCACAATGGTCTGGAAAAACAGGCAATTTCAAATGATAACCAAGAAAATGGACAAAGCTTCTCAGAATACAGTTTAAATTTGGTGTTTTTCATTTGGTTGTCTTCTCTGATTAGACATGGGGGACCGTAACTTGGGCCAAACTGGCCATTTCCATTGTCCCCTTTTTACCTCACACGTTATACTGTGTCACATAAAGGGTACAGGTAGTCACCGAGTTTGTAACCTAGAGACGTGCCACAATCAGCTGGGAATGTTAGGTCATAAACATAGCTGTCAGTTCAAGGAACCAGCTTAAAAATGGAGCTGAAGTGTGTTTGGGTTGATGAAATTGGAAAGTTGAAAGTGAAACTGGTGAAGAAAGCAAAGGAAAGGAGAAGAGGTTAGAGGAATTGTGTAGATCAAGAAACGATAGCTGGTAGACACTTTTTATGTAGTCCCAGGATGAGCTTAAATGATTTGGATGGATTTACCTGCAGGCGTTAGAAAGGAGAAATGTGGTGAGCTGTGTGAGTTCATTGAGATCAAGGAGGAGGTTGTAGAAAATGTCAAAGATGCTGCTTCCCTTGTACCTAGGGAAAAAATGTCCCCTGGGAAATAAATTAATTGTGATCGGAACTTGCCATAGTTCTTCCTCAATGGCTACTGGACACAAACCAAACATCCTATGCTTATCTGCCTAATTTATAACAATTGGACATTCTTTTTAGGCTTCCATGCTTAGGATTGATTCCTGTCTGAATTTTTTAGGGATAACCCAAATGACATCATTGATACTGAAGTGACTATTTGTCAATCATACCAATTCTCAAAAGCTTTCTTCTAAGTGACAATGAATGCATATGAAAAGAATTGTGTTTTTCCTTGTGTTTTTTTCTGATTAAGTTACATATTCAAAAGGGTGTTATTTATTATGTTAAGCACTGTAAAAGTGTTCTGCCATGCACTTCAGTAAATATTTTCATGTTGATACTTTTAACTTACAGAAATTTTTAGGAGAATATGATAAGGATAGATCTGTTTAGATGTACACATTTTTTACAATATAATAATTTAATACATTGTGACTCATAGTGGACTTACTATGGATATGGCCTTGGCTGAAATATTTTTAAGTCACTAATAGAAGTGTTTGTTCAGAGTGAAAGGTGTGTACTCATTATGACTTGTCTCAGCAGCCCAAGGAAGGGAAGGTAATGCAGATCATGCCCCATGATTTCTACTTCCTTCTCCATTAATGCCCACGCTTTCTTTTCACCGCCTTCATTTCCCATATTTTCATGGTTTGTTTCTGTTTTCTATCCTAATAAACTTAGATCTCCTTCCTTATTAAAAAAAATCCTTCTGGGCGCCTGGGTGGCTCAGTTGGTTAAGTGACTGCCTTCGGCTCAGGTCATGATCCTGGAGTCCCAGGATCGAGTCCCGCATCGGGCTCCCTGCTCAACAAGGAGTCTGCTTCTCCCTCTGACCCTCCCCCCTCTCATGAGCTCTCTCTCTCTCTCAAATAAATAAATAAAATCTTAAAAAAAAAAATCCTTCATTTCATACACACTTGCTTACTGCCCTCTGTGTTCTTATTTTGTAATCTTGCTGAGTGTCCACCACTATTTTGAATTCTACCCACAAAGTCACCATCACATCCATATCTCCAAGTCCTTTGGACATTTCTAGCCTTGATTTGTCTTATCTTCTCTAACATTTGATTCTTGATTAGTCTTTCTACTGAAACACTTTCCTTTGCTGATCTTAATAAGGTTGTTACATTCTCTACTGTTCTGCCAACTTGTATTGACAACTGTCTCTTTAATTATATATATATATATAATATATATTTTTATAATTATATATATAAAATTAAGTAAAATTATATAATTAAGTAAATATATATATTTATTCTTCCTACCTACCCCATGGGGACTATTTCCTACCAACCTCATGGGGACTATTTCCAATTTAAATCCTAAACTCCTTTCTTTTTCTTTTCTATCCTCTCCTGGCTTCTCACCTACTCCTGTGACTCTCCTTTCATTATATATCTAACTTCCATATTTTTACCCATGGCCACCATCACTCTCCAGATTTCTAGTTTCTTTGTTTCCAAAGCTGCAGGTTTTCTTTGACATTGTCTTTTACCTTCACCCAGTTTTTTTCTATATGACTCTAGTAAGGCTTCTGTCACCTCCCATCAGATTATCAGTCTCTCATTCATGTCCATTGTGATTTTTTTAATGCTTTAATCCATTCTACGTACCACAACCTGATTATTCCTCCTAAAAGTACTTATGTCAGTTTGCTACTCAGAAATGTTGAGTATCTCCATATATCTTAAAATAATGAAATCCTCAACCTTGCATTCAAAGCTCTTTGTAGTCTGACCCACATCTATCTTTATTACTTAAGTACTTACCCTCACTAATATCTTTTTCCTAACTTTTTCCAGAACACTTTCTGTACTTTACAACTCTTGACCTACTATGTCAATATCTGCAGTGGATTAAATACCTCATCATAATGAATTCTTATTCTACACGTTGTTCCTTACAAAGAGTAAGTCCATGAGGTGCAAAATAGCCATCTGTTGAACTTTTGATAACATTTACCTTTCCTCTATTAACTGTCAGGTTGTTGAACCAAACATTTAAGGCCCTCCTGTACCTCTGTCACTTTTATAGTCCTGAATTTATTTAAGGTTTACTGAAATAAGAAATAATATACTTGTGTACAATTATTGGGCTGTCATTTTGTAAACTGACATTTATATACAAAGTAAAAATTTTAGGGATCACTAAACTTCGTCTGAGAAATCCATTTTCTCTGCTGGAATGTAGAAGAAACTACAAAGTCCTCTAGTGCCCAAAGCCAATAGAACCAAAATTATTCACAGCGATTAAAAGAACAAAAATTCCTCAGGAAGCACAAGAAGGGGTTCTTTTTTTTTTTTTTTAAAGATTTTATTTATTTGACAGAGAAAGACACAGCAAAATAGGGAACACAAGCAAGGGGAGTGTGAGAGGGAGAAGCAGGCTTCCCGCCGGGCAGGGAGTCCGACGTGGGGCTCGATCCCAGGACCCTGGGACCATGACCTGAGCCCAAGGCAGACGCTTAACGACTGAGCCACCCAGACTCCCAAGAAGGGGTTCTTCTGTAGTCTGCCCACAGAAGCCAGCTACTCAGAAGAAATATTTAGAAGTCTAAAGCCAATATCTCTATTATAAACAATTACTATCCAATTAGCGTATTGATGTAATTGTGCGTTTATGTATTGAGCTTTTTTTTTTTGTTTGGTTTGTTTTTGTTTTTGTTTTTTTTAGAAGGGTTGTTTGAAACCCTTCTAGTCCAATTACAGTATGGTAATAAAGGGAAGTAGTAGAATGTTAAGACTTTATTTACAAAATTCAGTTTGGAATGGCAGATCCTCCGTTCTTAGATAATGACTCTAAATCTAAATGTGTATGGGCTAAGAAAACGGTATACTCATCTCAAAGCAGCAGTAGTTGTTTGCAAGGAAATACAAAGAGCATGTACCTTGAATGCCAGTAAGACATTGAGGAGGCAGATGAAAGTATTGTTCTGAATTTCGCTCAATGCACCAATTAAATAAGGGAAGGAGAAAACTTGGCAATTTAAAAAATATATACTGAGAATATCAGTATCATAACTCAACATGTTTTATAAATGTTAGAGACCTAATGAATTTGATTAAAGCAGTTTAATTAAGGTATAGTCTGCTGTGTTGCAACCCCCCTCCAGACAAAATAGCTTGGTGAACAGGTAGTATGTCCCCAGTGAACTGTGAATATCAAAGTCGGAGAAAATTCTTCATTTTAATGAGCTGCATTTTCTGAGCCCAGACCTCTCCCCTGACAGGGTGGCTACAGGAGGCAAAAATGAAAGTAGTTGTTTTCCTTTGAGACATTCGACTGCTAAATGCTGTGAATGCCAGAAATTAAAATAGCGGTGCTGAGATTCTTTAGGTCTGCTCTGCTTTGCACTTGCCCTTGGGCTGGGAAACCATTGTGAAAGGAAAAGCCCAACAATTAAAAGCATTATTTTCATATTTAGAAAACTACTACTCCTCTTCTGAATATGAAGCCATTCCAAATATCATAAGCCATTCCTTTCATAAAAGTTACATTCTCCATTTCACAAAAACCCTGTATAAATACAAATATTTAAACCAAGTGCAGCATTCCTTGCATTAATTACTGGTTGGGTTTGCCATGCGAATACATTTTACAACCTGAGGACAAAAAGTGGTGCTTATTTCACAGTTTAGAAAATTCACATGACATGAAGAATTGTTATTTGCTGATTAGATGCCGTTAAATGTAGTCGAAAGAGGATGCATTCAATATCACTTGATATTTTTCACTTTTTAGAAAAAGAAGTTAGTATGTGGTAAACAAATTTAGCATAGCCATGATGGCAGTTATTTTAAAAATATTATTCATCATATTAAAGAATATGGAAACCAGATATTCAGTCGTATGATAACTGCTAATACTCAGCTCTCAACAGTCATCTAGATGCAAATAACAGTACAAAATACCACCAAGAAATTGTAGGTTGGCAAGGGAAGGAAACCTTACGTAATTATACTTGATTTCAATAAACATGTCATGAAAGTTGGAAGGAAAACTGAACATGATTTCAAAGAAATGCATTCCAAAAGAAATAAGCATAATTACCTCAGTTAGTTAAAGCCTCATCTACTGCTTCTGGAATTGCTCCAAGATACACGTAACTGTCCAGACCCAGGATGGCAGAAAATGCACACACACAATGATTTATAGCTTCTAACATTAAAAAGTACTGAAGTTGATTACAGTTTATTTTTCAGAATCCTTGACTTGAACTGATTTTCAGTACAGAAGATTGTCTTGCTTGGGAAATCTAGGTGATGTTAATTGTATTCTACTTTAGCATAAAATTTCCTTAACATTCTCTATATAGATCTATATCGTTATATTTATCAGATACATACATATCTATATATACTTACTACTGTGCAAAATTAATTTGTACTAAGCATGTAAAATCCTACTTGAGGAATATCCATGTGCTTTTCCCTTCTATAATTTTACATCCTGATAATATGGCCTTCTGTCCCTTTGTCTTGTTTCCTAAAAGCAATTGGCTGGACCAGTAATTTTAGATTAATAGGCTACCTTCTAATCTAGGCGAGGAGAGTTCACAGTCACAAATAGGGTTTCACATTGTTCGAAGAGTACTGCCACTTTAAGAAGTCATTATCAACCCTCTGCTAATAACAATGTATCCAAGTCACTCAGGAATCACCAACATTTGATTAGATATTAACAGGATGCCCATGAAGGTAAAAGTAGGCCACAGTCTTACCACAAAAGGTCCAGTATAACCGTGTTTTGAAAAACTCATTCATGTTGAAGGTATTTGAATTTATTCAGCCATATCTACTTTGATTGCACATGACCAGGGTTAATTTGCTCGTTAAGGGTTAGACTAGCAATGTCCTGTCTATGCTCAGAATATCTATGGCTTTTCAGATGGTGTTCAGTCTAGAGGTGTTTTTCTGAAAGAAAGATCTTAAGTGTGAAATCCTACTTTGATGGTAATGACAGTGCTTAAAAACCCACACTCTTTTGCAGAAACATTTATAATCAAGACATGTATGTCTTTTCCTGATACATGTTACATATTGTATGATAAATTTAGTAAAATGAGTCATTTTATTGTTCATTAGTACTTTCAAGGAAGGAAAATCCAGCATTAGCAGCTCCTGAGAAGCACACAGGATTAAATGAATTGCTACAATAAATAACATTAGGGCACTCAGCTGTAGTAACTCAAGGTTTTTTGTTGTTGTTATTGTTGTTGTTGTTGTTGTTGTTTTCCCCAGGGTAGGGTAGTATATGGTGCTTACAGGGATTTGTACTGCAAGTATATAAAACTGTACCTTCTCTTTATTTTCTTTTTCTTTGTAATTTCAGAAGATGTATTATATCAAAACATACAGGAGTTTTTAAACAATAATAATATGGTATATTTTGTATATTGCTTCACCAAAATAGATGTTCAACACATATGTTTAAATAAATCCATTATTGCTTTGGTTAATGGATTTATTTGTTAGTATTTCTCAGACATTCAAAACAAGTTTCTAAAATTAAAGATTTTATTCCTGCACCAACACATTCCAAAATATTTATTACATTTAGCTTTTTAATATCGAGTCCAAAATAAAAAATTTTCAGTTTCTCATTTCACCATGATTTCTTTAAGAAATTCTTATGCCTTATAATTCATTCTTATTACCTTGTTTAAGTCTGTTTGTACTTCCTTTTCAAACAATTATTTTACGTATTTGCCAATTTTTGTGATTGTCTCCTTTCATTTTCTATCTTTACTTCTCTGCATGATTTTTCCTTATAGCAAATATTTACTAGAGTCCCACCGTTAAAAAAAAAAAAATACAAACAAACAAAAAAAATCCCCACAACTGAACAGATGGTAGTTCCTTAAGGAATCAAAACAAGGTATTATCTGATGATCTTGCAAGCTATTACCCCCATTATTTTTCTGTGGCTTGATTACATTTTGATACAGATTATAGTTGTACAAATACACACTGATTCAAACAACAAATGATAGTTGTATTAATTTTAGAAATCAAAATTCAAATTAAAAAGTGCTTTCCTTTTAAGAGCATGATTTTTGCATCAAAACTGCCCACTAGACAGGCCACATTTGAAAATCTGTATATCTTCTCTAGAAAAATATAATAAGAAGAATGAAAATAAAATACAAGAAAACAAACGAATAAAATACACACACACATACCCTTTTGGGCCTCATTATGGAAACTATTTCTGATATCTGAGGAAACTCTGCAATAACATATTTTATATATAATAGCAGTATAAAAATATCTATAATGTGGTATACCTTTGATGATTAAAAGTAACCAGATTCCCAGCCCAGTTATTTATTGTATGACACTAGTCAAGTTGATACTATTTACTATTGTCAATTTCTTCATCTGTAAAATGAGAATAAGAAAGGGACCTTTTTCATAGAGCCATTATATGGATTAAATAAAGTAGGGCATATAAAGTGTTCAACATGTTGCCTGGCTTGTAGTTAATATTTAATTAATATGAGCTATATTACATTTATTGAATAATATGCAGTTTACTTCTTATGTATTTAACTTTTTAATATATATCTCGTGGAAAATAGTTGAAATAGTTCCCAAAACTATATAATTGTATATTGTATTTAGCCCTTGTAAATATGAAATAAAACTATATAGTAGAGCTATTTATTATTTAGAAGTAGGAATTTGAATCATCTCCTTGAAAATTGGTCAGGTCAGTAGAAAGTAGATTTACCCTACTACTCCTTTTTTCTCATCTGTCCCTCAAACACACACACACAGACACACAAAGACACACACACCTGAGAACCGTGTATATAATTTAGCAATTTATAATCATCACTTAGGGCAGAGAGCAGAGTTGTGGGGATCTTCAGTCACATCAAGGATCTAGAAAAATGGATGTGAACAAACAACAAGGATCTCGTCATGCATTCTCTCTTCGTGCATGTTGTTGAGGAGCTTAATCTTGTTAACTAGTTTCTCTGTTTTCAAGTTTCTAATTAGGAAATGAGGAATAATATTAACCTTGTAGAAGTGCTATGTGTGTTTTCTATGAACCTTATAGAAGTGCTGTATTACAAGATATTTTCTTGACACTTGAGTCTACTCTGTGAATCTGTGCCTCAAGAATTAAAGAAAACAAAAGTGAAAATCTACAATATAGATATACAAACTAACCTTTACATGAATATTGCTCTCTTTTCGTAACTTAAGAATAACTGGAATGTGGTGACAAGGATCCAGTATATATCCGATGGGCTGAGAACTTGACCCGAAATGCAAGATAGTGTAGCAAATCGAGTCAGGGGACCAAGAGGTGCAGAAGTGTGGTTTGGGATAATGTGAAAGAGGGAGGGACAACCAGACCAATGGCAGAAGAAATAGAAATGTGGAATTTGGGCATAGCAGACCCAGTATTTTTTTCCTTTCCATAGTTCTAATTTGTCAGTCAAAATTTTGGAGGAATTTATTTTTTAAAAATGGGGGGAAATCAATATATTAAAAAGAAAAAAGAGAAGAAGAAATGGGAAAGGAAGGAAAGTTGGTTTGTCTATTTGGTTTTCATTTTAAGGTTGTATAGAGGCAGGAGGAATGTCTAAAATTATTTTGAAAGAAGGATCTTATATCATGGGTGAAATAAATGAGGAAGAAATTAAACTAGATGATCTATAGATGGGCATTCTGCTTTCGCATGCTATTACTCTAAGAATGTATCATGATGATGTTGAAACTTAAAAAAGTGAGTGCGTGTGTGTGTGTGTGTGTGTGTCCCTTCTTTGGAAAGGATGAACACAGCTTTTCAACAAGACAGTCTGTGGAAGGGACCCTGATCATTAATTCAATTAATCTACAAGGATATGTAGGTTCAAATTCCATAAAAAAAAAAAAGTAGCTTCAAAGAATTGGAACATAGAGTTGACTTTAGAAGCAACATCAAGAGAAAAGGAACTAGAAGTGTAAAGAGAACTGTGCCATTCTATTTAGCAAGTCAAGGATAAACATTATTTTTTTTCCTCAGCATAGCAATGAATGGGGGAAAATTTAGTGATCGCGTTTGTGATTTTTCTTTTTCTATTTTAACACTTCTGGTTAAAAGCAGAAAGTGAGTTTAGGATTTTAGATAGTGTAACATAAAATTAAAAATGGCTAAGTCAGAATGACGTTAGCCACTTAGAGTCAAAAGAAGGAATTTGGCTGGCGTAGGAATCTTCCATGCTATATATGTAATTCTACAAACGATTTAAATAAAACAGCACATGCGGTAAAGAACATTATTTTAGTTATGGAGAACAAGAGTACAGCAGGGCTTCCTGTGAAAAAGAACCCCAGGTAACCTTTGTGAGGAAGAGGGCCATACCTGTGCAGAACGGTAAAGCACGCAGAACAAAAGTGAGGAAGGCACAGCTGGGATGGATTCAAGGGTTCAAAATAAAAGAGGGAAAGGAAGCAAGAAAGCCGTGACATCTGCCACAGGGAAAGCAGGAAGGTCTCCTGGGGATGGGGGGAGCACCGAGAGGAGCTTCAGAGAGTGGGGGTGATAAAGACAACAGATGTCAACGGATGGCAATGGACCAAAGGAGAAGGAAACCACCATGAAGCTTGGGATGAACGGGATTTCAGTAGGAAAACAGCAGGGGCAGAAACCCTTGAAGGAAAAAAGAAAGGAAAAAAAATGAGAAATCAGAAAACACTTCCTTCAGAAGTAGTTTAATCTGAAAACTATGGACGATGAAAGGAAGGTGGAGGGGAGAACATCGAGAAATGGACGGAGGAGATGATTAAGGAGAATGAAAATAGCAGGACCAGTGTGGCCGGAACCAAAGTATGAGGTGGAAGAAAAAATACAAGAAAAAGGAAGCAACACAGATCTTGAGATTAGGGGGAGAGTTAGAACCTAAGGAATCACAGGGGGAAAAGATGGGTTTAAAACAACGCTCAGAAGGATAAAGGAAGATGGGAAGGCTGAACTTAAGGTAATGACATAAGGCCAGTGTCATGAAAAGGAGGGTATGTGGCCTGAAGAAGGACTCCAATCAAAGGACGAAGAAGTAAAAACCAACCAAAAACAGTCTCTTAAGAAGTACCCCGTGTGAAGGATTTTTTTTTTTTTTTTTTTTTTTAAGAAAAGGAAGTTCTGACTGCTGGTAGCTAAAAAGACATTTGAGATGTGCCTGAGGGTTGTTGTTTAAATGGAATATGTGCAGATGAAAGTTGTCTTGCAAGCACTTGGAAGAAGAAGGGTTGACAACGATGTGTTTAAAGAATTAGAGAGTACACACCACTACAGGCCAGTGAACACAGAGTTTAAGATGTTTTATTTTATGTATTTCTAGGAATCTTCCATCAAAGGCTGGTAGGGTGCCATAAAGACAGATACCCCTAACTGGGACACACAGAGAAATCGCAGAACTTGCCTCAGGGAAGAAATGGCTGGATGGTTTTCACATATGGAACCAGAATCATGTTTTAGGTTGAGGCAGAGAAGCAGTGTGCTGGATAAGGAATTTGGGGAGCCATTATTCCTTCCTGACTGCACTTCATCAGCATTTGAGAAAAGGAAGATATTGCTGTTAAAGGTGATAGTATACATTGCTTATTGCCTTTCACTTTAGAGCCCTTACATGTTGTCACATCTGTGAAAACGTGAAAATCAGAGGAGGAAAAGGGAGTAAGTGAAAACATTAGGATGCACAATCCGTAGCAAAGTCCTTTATGCTCGGGGGACTCTACTTCCTCCGTGTGACATAATGAAAATACTTAGCCTGCTGACAAGACAAAGCCGGGAATAACTGCTGTCCAGATGTCTGACCTTGGACGAGTTATTCCATCGCTCCAAGTCCCTTCCTCTGTAAAGTGGGTGTAAAAACACACATCATTGCCAGCTCTTTGTGAAGATTTGGAGATCATATATACGGTATAAATCCCCTCTTACACAAGCGGTTTTCTATAAATATTATACCATGCTCAACATCTGTAATTTATTATGTATGTTTAAAAATATATTGAGTGCTACAATGTCCCAGCCATCTCCTGTGTGTGCATGTGTGTGTGTGTGTGTGTGTTAAGGGGAAGAGGGAGGGAGGGAGGAGTTTACAAATGCACACAGATAATGGTCATTGTTATTATATTGAGATTGGAAGCCCGATTGCGTATATTTCTATCTTGAACCTTTTTATTTCTTCAGGAAAATCCAACCATTATATTGGGATGAATAATCTGAAAATGCTGTTATTTGGTGGAATTAAATTACAATGACTTTCTAAAGTTGCTAATCCAATGCCAGAAAGGATTCAAATGTGGACTGAATGCTTTTCTGGAAATAAAAGAGATCATTGACACATAAAAATAGCAAACCAAACCCTTAACTTCTACACTTACTAAATAGTTTTAGTAATGGGGCCAAACATTCCACTCACAGGCTTGGTTCTGTAGAACCTCATACATTGTTTAAGTGAACTCATTCTCATTGATTCTGAATTCCTTCAAATGTCATGTAATTTAACTAGCTAAAATTTACTTACCTGAATGAAAAATCCATGTGTTCATTTTTTCTCAGTATCACAGAAATAATAGACCAGAATATATGCTCTGTTAGTGCAAAATAGTATCTGCTTCTGCTGTTTTAACTCCAATACATAATAGCACATTGTTTTATTCCCTAACACAGAGTAAATGGTCAATAAATTGAATGAGTTACTAATACAGAGAAGCATGCCCTAATCTCCACTATAAAGAATAAATAGAAATCAGCACTGCTTTTAGCACTCCTTGCATTGCAGAACTTACGTAGGGTTTGGGACATCCTGTGTGGATGCATTCCTTTGTTCTCTGATTTCACTCAGATAAAATCCAAAAACAATAAGGCAAGTCTCAAAGCTGTAAATCTCCAATATTATATACATAAGCATCAGGGAAAACTCATTAAAAATGCAGAATTCTCAAATGATCTAGTAAGTTCTGAGGCAAAGCCCAGGAATCCACATTTATAAAAGGGTTTCAGGGAATAGAAATGATTTCTTACCCTGCTACATACATGACACTGAGATTGTCAAAACAGTTATAAAGATTCATAGACATAAAGAGGACAGGATAACAAATTTCCTTTGTCCTCTCTTCTATCTAAACAAATAAGATCTAAGCACATATCCCTTTCTTTTTCATAAATAAATAACTTTTTTGGTCTGGAAAACAGTGTTTCTTTTTTTCTTGTTTTTTACCTCTTTTTCTGGCTGGAGTGGTTTTTTGTTGTCAATTTACTGATTTACTTGTGCATAAGCTCTCCTCAGATGTATTCATCATCACAGGTCAGAGAACCTACAGAGGATATGCAGTGCCTGCATATGGAACTTGATTTAGTAACTCATAGTCTCCTATCTTGAACTAAAGGGTTTTGTGGTAGTTGTGATAATATTTAATAACTCATGAAATCATCTTTCCAGCCCATGTCTCTCCTCATGGAGTAAATGAATACACACAACAGGCATTATTCCTTGCCTTGAGTGAGAAGCTATGAGATGCTTCGGAAGTATCATTCTCAGTTATATAAAGTTAAAATACAGGGATATTTTGCAATATTTCACAATTCGTTTATCCAGAATAGCTATCCCTAATGAGGAAAGCCTTTGGGCAGTAAACACAAATAGAGTTGGACACTTCTCATAGCTTTGGATATGCCATATGCCATGCCGTCCATTCCTTTCAACCACACCGCCCTGCCCCCAAATTACAAGGCAAGTGACTTGCTTCGGTTGAGTTCTGTTGTAGAGGGGTGCTGTGTCTGAGGATTAGCTCTCTCCTCTTGACATGATGAAAAATCAGGAGGATGGATAGAAGGAAGAATGAAGGACAGCTAACAGCCCAGCAGCAAATAAAAGGATGAAAAACAAAAGAACGCAGGGCATGGATATTATAAAGCAAGGGGCTCTATGATGCTTTGCAGGGGAGGGTGACAGCCCATTCTGTCCTGAATGTGTTCTTACACTAAGTTAGGGTAGAAATTTTGCTACTAAATGAAAGCTCCAAAGTATCAAAAAAATGACATTATTATCAGTAAGCTTTTTAAGAAAACAAGAACATAAGCTTGAGATTAAGAATATATTTTGAAGATTTTTAAAATCAGGATATTTTATCATTTGTCAATTCAGTGTAGTCATATATTTAAAACATAAATATTAGAAGTGGCATTTGATATAAGAAGAAGATGGATATTTTATAAATTATGTAAGAGGGCTACCTCATGAAGAGGAAGCAGGAAAGGTTTTGTACAGTCTATTCCCTTTGTCTGCATGGATATAAGGACCAGATTAGAAAAATTCTTGATGGACAGAAAAGATATGACTGATTTGAGCTCTATAATTCAGCACTTCCATTGCATAATACTAACTAGAGACTGTGTGGAAAAGGATTGTCTGCACCAGAGAGTCAGTTCTCAATTCAGCACTAATGGTAATGCATAATCTCTAAATTAATTATTTTGTATTTCATGGGCCACTAGGCAAAGTACCAAATTCTGAATTCTAAAATATTCATTTTAACAATTTTACTTTCTTGAGACAAATCACAATCACTGTCTTCTCTTCATTTTTGAAATAAGAATGAGACTGTTCAAGTCATGTTTATAATATGGGTTATGAATATAGAATACAAATAAAAGGAAAATAAATATTGACTTTCAATTTAATCTTCAGAAGAATAATGGTTACTGTAAATAGAGTCAGCCTTAGGACAGAACTGTTCAAAGTAAATTTTGTCATTGTTTTCATTATATACTTTGGGTTGATGCAATGCCCTTCCTTAAATGCCCTGCTATGAGGTGGTAGATACATGTATGTGTAAATACACTCTCTAGGAGGTCTGATAGACACAAGATCTTAAATATCACTTTTTATAGGAGAACTAATGTTGAGTTGGCCTTAGGGATGAAGGCATTCTCTAGCATCTTCCCAGCTCTCCTATAATTATAATAACAGCATGCAACATAATGAAGAAAGAAAAAAATGCTGAACTTTTAATGTGTGTTTGACACCATTCTATTTGCTTTACAGAATTTGTCCCATTTAATTCTCTAGGAATTTCTAAGATTTATTATTTGTAGACAGCCTCACTGCGATGTAAAGACCTGATGTTCCAGTTCTCACAGCAGGATTAGGATTTGAATCTGAATCCGTTTGATTATAAAATCGATGTTTTCACTCTTTCGTGATGATGACAAAAGTGTTAGTACTTTGCTAGATCATGCTATCAAACAGACCCAATCCTGTCCTTCGACTCAAGCGTTAGAACCATCTTTTACTTTCTCCTTCTCATAGTCATTCTAGATACAAATGGCAATACTGTTTTCTGATCTATTTATCATTGTTATGAGCTGAGGTGTGTCTTCTAAAAAATCACATGTTGATATCCTAATTCCCGGTATCTCAGAATGTGATGGTATTTGAGGATGGATAATGAAGTTAAAACAAGGTCATTTGGTGGGCCCTAATTCAAGGTAACTGCCATCCTTATTAAGAAGTTAAGGCATAAATTTGGTCCCGAAAGAAGAGTGTATGAAGAAATGGGGAGAAAGCCACCTGCGAGCCAAGGAGAGAGGCCTCAGAAGAAACCAACCCTGGCAACACCTGATCCAAGTCTTGCAACCTCTAGATCTGTGAGACAAATGCCCTTCTGTTGTGCACATTTCCCCGTCTGCAGTATGGGTCATCACTGACTAATAGGACCATCACCTCTCAAATCTATATCCCTACCACATTCACTTGAACTTTGTGTGTGTGTTCTTGTTTTAGTAAACACACAACACTTAGCATGTGCCAGGCACAAATTGAAATACTCTGCCTATCCTGCTCACTGGATTCTTGCCTACATCTCAGGGATGATTATTATTAAGCTACCATCGGGACACAGGTCGTCCACTTCCAGAGTCTCTCCTCAGCTCCAGGCTGTGCTGGTTTCCTGATCTCAGCCATGCCCCCCGACTCTTTACGCCTCTAAAACGTCGCTCTTGTCCACTGGGCCCTCATGACTCACCACATAATCTTCTTAAAATGCTCATTTGCACTAGTCTCCTGCATTAAAGCCCAACCTGTAACAAAACTGAATCATCAATGATTTTAAAAATATTTTGTCTTTCGCATGACTCTGCCTTTGACTATCTTGAGCCCCCTTTCGTCGTTACCTATCAAAATTCCGTGGAGACCCAGCTCATTTGTTTCCTCCTCTATGAACTCTTGTTTCCCAGCCAGATGTTTCCTTTCCCTCCGGCGAACTGCTGTAGTTCTTTTTACCGCACGTACACATCTGCATTATAATTTTCACATGTGTGTTATGTCAAAGCAAGGTGACAAGCTTTTTTAAGTTATAAGCTGCATGCTATGATTATCGGTGCCCTTCACCACCTAATGCTTTGATCATTGCATTAGTTTGTCATCGGTCTCATTACAAATACCAGAGACTGTGGGGCTTAAACAACAGAAATGTATTCTCTCACAGTTTTAGAAGCTGGAGATCGGAGCCCAAGGTGTTGGCTACTTTGGTTTTTCCAGAAGTCTCTCTCTTTGGCTTGGAGATGGCTGTCCTTTCACTGTCTTCACAGGGCCTTTCCCGTGTGCATACACATACTTGGTGTTTCTTCCTCATCTTATAAGGACCTTGTTATTACTGGATTAGAGCTCTACCCTAATGACCTCATTTAAACTTAATTGCCTATTTAGAGGGCTTAGCTCCAAATATGTTCATATTGGGAATGGGCTTCAACATACGAATTTGGTGGTAGGGGTGGAGGGCGCAATTCAGTCCATAACTTTCACAGCAAGCATTCAAGAATATTTAAATGAATGCCGATTAGTTGTAGGGTATGTTGTGCTGGTAAATGTTTGACTGGCCAGTTCTGGCGGTAGCTCTGATTTGTAAAGTTTTCTAGTTTCCCTGCTGTAAGTACACCCACCATATCATAATGCAGGCTGTCAATGTGTCAGCTAGCTTGCAACTTTAACAGTGAACCCCATTGAGCCAGTAGGAATGGGCTCCAGCATACCATTGACTTATGTCAGGGTCTTTCGGAGTTAATGGAAAATGAAACAAAACAGCAATGACAAAAACGTGGAAGGCTTGAGGTGTGCTGTATTTATTTTTTTACTTCTGTAAAAAGTATCATCCACTCCCTCACCACACCCCCAAATCTAGCCTCCAACTCAAAAACCAAACTGTGTTAGGGGGGAAAAAGCTTACATTACTTATAAATCGAAGTTTGTGGACCCAAATTCATACCCGTCTTAGTAGCTGTTTTCAGATGACTCCTATCTTTGCTTGGGTGCCCAGTAAGTTGATAACAGGATAAAGAAAAACTTCACAAGGTGACATTTTAACAGACAGCACATTAAATTAAGTCATTAAAAATTGAATCCCCAGTAGGCAGCTTAATCATTATAATTAAACCAAGTAGTTTAAGTAAAGCCTAACCCAATCAGTAATGCTGCTTTCACATGCTTTATGTGTTTTGATAAGTTGTTCATTAGGAAAAATTCCCATTTAGCACCAGTAACTAGAATAAATGCATACTCAAAGAAGCACATTCGTTATTAACTAAACACTGTCCTCACTAGTATGCGATATATATTCAGGCATTACTAAGAATATGGATGCGATATTGTGCATAATGTTTTCTGTAGTCATTGATCCAGAAATACACTCTGTAATAATTTGGTGTGGCCTGAATGCCTTGATCAATGTAAGGATGGTGTAAAGGTTATCAATTACTGCAGGCATTGCTGACAACATGCATAAGGGACAGGATGCTCTGTGTAGGTGTCACTGACCTAGAAAGTCCCACTGTCATAGTTTGGTGTGTCCTGAGTTGTTTGATCAATAAAATCCGGAGTGTAAAGGTTATCAATTACTGCAGACGTTACTGAAGATAGTTTTTATTTTATCATTTTTTTAAGATTTTATTTACTTATTTGACAGAGAGATGCCAAGCGAGAGAAGGAACACAAGCAGGGGGAGTGGGAGAGGGAGAAGCAGGCTTCCCGCCGAGCAGGGAGCCTGATGAGGGGCTCGATCCCAGGAACCTGAGATCATGACCTCAGCCGAAGGCAGACGCTTAACTGACTGAGGGGCCCCAATAGTTTTGTTTTTAGTGGCACTTATAAAAGCATTGTATATGTTGTCATCTGCTTTCTCCTACAGTACCAACTCCAATCCCGGCATCCCAGACTCCAGCTACTTGCCTTCGGCTGGGAAGATTTCATAGCTCTGTAAATCGCTTTCACTTGCAAGAATATGAGATATCTGCCAAATACCCCTGTGGTAGAACCTTTCCAATGACAAAGAATAAGAGTTGTTATTTTAACTGTTCAAATATAAAGGTGATACTGGAGGTATATATGTTTGATGTATAAAAGTAAAAATCTCGGGCGCCTGGGTGGCTCAGTTGGTTAAGCGACTGCCTTCGGCTCAGGTCATGATCCTGGAGTCCCTGGATCGAGTCCCACATCAGGCTCCCTGCTCAGTGGGGAGTCTGCTTCTCCCTCTGACCCTCCTCCCTCTCATGCTGTCTCTTGTTCTCTCTCGCAAATAAATAAATAAAATCTTTAAAAAAAAAAAAAGGTAAAAATCTCTTCACTGAAGCCCTCTATTTATAGTGGCTTTTGCATATTAAAACACTCCATAAGTAAACACTGGCATTGCATTGTCATTGAGTATCGTTAATGTGTTTTTAAATTGTTTATATTTTATGAATATGTATTACAAATATAATCGATGTATATCTGTATCATAATTAAGGTGTGGGGTTTGGAAACAAGTATTATTATACTAGAAAGGAGTTTGAAATGGCTTCGTGTTAATAATCATATATATCATTTACTGCCAAGATATTATTGTTTCTGAAAAAGCTGTAATATGATAAAATGGCTAGAAAATGTGTCATCTAGGATTGACATTATGGGTCATTTGTCTCCCAGCTTTTCCCTAATCTCTGCATTCCTCTATTATGGAATCACTCCCTCACAATCTCCCAGGGGCACCTGTGGCTCAGTTGGTTAAGCATCTGACTTTGGCTCAGGTCATGGTCTCAGGGTCATGGGATCCAGCCCTGCATCGGGCTCTGCATTCAGCAAAGAGTCTGCTTGTCCCTCTCCCCCTCCTCCTCCTCCCATTTGTGGTCTCTCTCTCTCTCTCCATAATCAATCTTTAAAAAAAAAAAAATTAAAAAATAAAATACAGCCTTCTCCCATCCCTGCTTGACCATGATGAGGTGATGAACATTTGCTTATGTTCTTTTGTAGAGTTAAATGTATCAGATTCTTTCTAAGTGATGGATGATGGTAGCTGAAGGCAGGGCTTCATCAGAGGTATGGGAGGTAAGGTAAAAGTAATTAACAAAAAAAACACTGACAGGAAGTCTGTGTGGTGGGTTCTCAATAGCCGGATAATATCAGTGGGCTCCCTCTGTGGGACTGGTATGGTAGCTTTATAGTATTTGAATTTTCTGTTATGTGACTCTAGTCATTGCCCCCCTAGTATATTTACATATATGTATATATTATACTCAACATCTGTTTTTGATTTGTCTTTTATTTTTTGTTTTCCCGAAAACTAGAAAGGAAAGTGAAATACCTATCATGGATGATTAAGGTGTCTATGTAATATTTCCAGGTTTGTACTAATGTGTATTTTAAATAAGACTTCAAATATGTCATTCGTGGAAGCACCCTGGCTATCTTCCCAAACCAATCAAGGAACCATGTTTCTTGAGTTCATGATTGAAAGAATAGCACTTTATAATATAGTGGATTTTATAACAAAACAAAACAAAACAAACCCCAATAAGTCATTAAGTCATTAGCTTAATTATCACTTCACTGTTTCCTCCTTCCCTCCCTGTCTTTATCTTCTTTCCCTCTCTTTCTCTCTCTCTCTGTGTGTCTCTCTCTCATTCTGTGTCTTTCTGTCTCTCTATCATATTCTGCCTATTACTATTACTATTACTATTCACCCTCCCACACTATTTTTTATTCTGCTTGCTAGTGTAGATTGCCCCTAATTCTCTTGTACTTTACTTCTGATATAACCCCACCTATTTTATTTTACTCATGCCATTCATTTTCCTCAACTAGGAAACTGTTTTTATGAATTCAGGTTTTGATAGTTGGCTGTGGAAACAGTGCATCACTCTTTGAAGCTTAGGGTGTAACCAAATTTAATATAGAAGATTCAGTAAATGTTAAACCAAATAAATGCTCATGTTCAGTCACTTTATCATGATCCTCTTTAGCGTTAACAAAGTGAAAGGAAGCATGACAAACTATAATAACTTATAAAGAATAGGACTATGTGCTGTAACTATATAAACTAGACACAAATCAATATGCTAAACTATTCTGTGATGGGGGGACTGCCCTGACTTTAAAACCTGGCTTTGCAACTTTGTAGTAGGTGACCTCATTGCTACCTTCTTTTCCCTCTTTGGTAATAGGAGTATAATGGAAGCAGTGGTAGTTAGGGTGGTTGGTTTTCTAATAACCATTCTACCTGAACTGATTAGTCTAAGCAACCATGGCAATCCCAATACTCTTGCTGACCATTGACATTCAGTTGGTTTTAGGATAAAATTCTGCATAAAAGTTGACACAGTGATTTCTTCCCTCTTAAGAAGGAGACTCAAAAGAGGAATAATAGCTCTGTTTCTTCATTTGTTCTCTGCTGCATCTGTATGTGATCGGCATTAGTGCAGCTTCTGAGACCAGGGTAGAGCTGCATGGGTTTCCTAGGGTTGCCGTAACAAAGTACCAGAAACGGGGAGGTATAAAACAACAGTGACGTAGGGGCACCTAGGTTGCTCAGTCAGTTAAGCATCTTGATTTAGCCTCCGGTCATGATCTTGGGGTTATGGGATCAAGCCCATTGTCCAGCTCCACGCTCAACGTGAAGTCAGCTTGAGATTCTCTCTCCCTCTCCTTCTGCCTCTCTGCTCATGCGCTCTCTCTCTCTAAAATAAATAAATAAGTAAATAAATAAATAAAATCAATCTTTAAAAACAAAACAAAAACAACAGCGATGTATTCTTTTACAGTTCTGGAGGCTGGAAGTCTAAAATCAAGTGTTGGCAGGGCCAGATGCCTTCTGAAGTCTCTAGCGGATGGGTCCTTCCTTGCAGCTTCCAGCGTTTAGCAGCCCCAGGTGTTCCTTGGCTTGTGGGAGCATAACTCCAGTCTCTGCTTCTGTCTTCACACATCTGTCTTCTCCGTATGTCTTTGCCTTCACACAGCATTTTCCTTCTGTATGTCTTTATTTTCTCTTCTTATAAGGCCACCAGTCATGTTACACCAGGGTTCACCCTACTGATCTTGTCTTCAACTTATTACATCTGCAAAGTCCCCATTTCTAAATAGGGTCACATTCACAGGCATGGATGTTTAGGGCTTCAGCATAGCATCTTGAGGAGCACTATTCAACTCTACCAGGAGCCAACTTGAGCATAGTTCCATCTGAGGTCAGAATCCCCCTTTTAGGGCGCCTGGGTG
Organism: Mirounga leonina; assembly: GCF_011800145.1. Lineage (NCBI taxonomy): Eukaryota > Metazoa > Chordata > Mammalia > Carnivora > Phocidae > Mirounga > Mirounga leonina. The sequence goes on along the minus strand of NW_023270320.1, from coordinate 29,031,767 downwards.
TCTCAGTTGGACTGCCTTCGGCTCAGGTCATGATCCTGGAGTCCCGGGATCGAGTCCCGCGTCGGGCTCCCTGCTCGGCGGGGAGTCTGCTTCTCCCTCTGACCCTCACCCCTCTCATGCTCTCTGTCTCTCATTCTCTCTGTCTCAAATAAATAAATAAAATCTTTAAAAAAAAAAAAAGAAAGAAAATAGAATCTTTAAAAAAAAAAAGAATCCCCCTTTTAGCCCAACTCCCACCCCAATCGCTGCGCAGATGGCCGGTGGAGAGATGGGAGCAAATAAGTCTTTGGTTACACTCTTGACTAATAAATATAAAACCACCCACCTCTGGACTTCTTGCAAGAGAATTGCTTTCCTTATTGGGAAAAGCGTTTGAATGGAATTTTGGTTAGTGCTAACAAAAAGTTGCATACTGCCATTGTAAAATTTAAATGTGCTAAAACCAGTCTGATGTTCAGCACATGGCTGGCATATGGTAAGACATAAGTGGTGGCCATTATTATCACCGTTAATGTAATTATTATTATTTGATGAGAAATCCAAATTATAAGTTTTCCATTTCCTTTTACTTGAGGTAACAAACCTTGGTGACAGAAATATCTAGATGTTGATTCACAGATTGTTTTTGGCTGACGTGTCATGGAGCTAAACTCCACTTTGATAGCTGTTGTTGAATATGTAAAAGTAATTGAGGTCGGATTTTATTAAGAGCTAAAATATCCAACAAAGAAACCAATATGTATTAAAAAAATAAAATAATATAGCCCACTAATTCCAGTTTATAAATTTCTGACTTCTTAAAGATTCAATTCACGGTTTAAAATATCCCTCAAAATCCTATATCGAAGCAGCAAATATCAGGGTCACAGTGGCCACACTTTGATTTCTATGGTAATCAATAGTGTAAAGATACTGGCTTTGTTTCATATGGTCTGGCCACATTTCCAAGTGGGATTACATATTTTCTGTATAAGGAAAAAAACAAAAAAACAAAACAAAACACACACACAAAAACCCCTAAAAAAACAAAAACCAAAACAAAACAAAAATTGAGTTTCTGGTACTATGTGTACTCAGAATCTTACTTTTATTAGAAATTTCCCACCTTTATTCTCTATAGGATTCAGATTATAATAAAAATGTTCACCAGTATTTTTATTCTAGTACTTATTCATAAAAATATTAATGTTTAAGTTTTGGGATTTATGTCAACAGCCTATGTTTGTAGTTTTAGAATTCTTAATGTTGTAGCATCTTTTGTTTATCATAAGATGTAGAATTTATTCACTTTGAGATTCCTTTATTGGAAGACCCCATATAGTCAGCATTCATTCAGTACATAAGTGCTCAACATTTATGTATATTTTCTTGTTTTCTTTTCCGTTGACTATGGCTAAGCAAATCTGTCATGATAATGTTTCACTCATACCACTATATTCTATGTTCATATTAAAAACCAGTATTCACTCCTCTCTTTTATCTCTAAACACAGAGCCTATTATTTTTCTTTCTTCTTTAAGAAGTCGTTACTTACAAAATCAGCACTTTTTGTCACATACACTTCCATTATATTGTACAAAATGCCTATAGCCAGGATAAGGTAAATTGGTAGCATTAACAAAACATTCCTTAGTGTGCTATGTGAGGATTCACATTATTGGTACAGTTGTATGATTTCTCATCTTGTTCTATGCCCCGCAGAGCTCCCACTGACATCTGAGAATGTTCAACTGTCACACATGGTCTATACTCTGCTTCATTTTTCTTTTAGATATAGGTCAACCTCATTCCATAGCTCTATGGCAATTGAGTTTTTTGAAGTCATTTGATTTCTGCAGTATTTCTTGTGGAATCTTTGTATATGCAGGCACTTACCAAGAAATGGAATCCTCTCTTCTTCTTTTTCTTTTTTTTTTCTACCATGTCTATAAGGGGTTTAACTAAAGGAGAAAACATCTGACTTTGGCCCATGTAGGTGTGACGAGAAATAGGAGTTTTTCATGCTGGTTTCCTAGGTAATGGATACTTTAAATACAAGTGCTGGTGACTTGCCTTAAGTTTTATGTGTGCCTTTTTTTTTTTTTTTTTAAGTAAGCTTTACACCCAACATGGGGTTTAAACTCACAACCCCAAGATCAAGAATCTCATGCTCTACTGACTAACAGCCAGGGGGCTTGCCCTAGGTTGTAAATGTGAATTATTGAATCTACAATATAGAGCATAAAGTCCAAGTACATAAAGCATCTTAGTAAATATTATTTGAGGTTGAACTACATTGTATTTGTGAGAAAAGCAACAAAAGGTCCAATCCTGGCAAACCAAAGCCTTCACCCTCCATTCTCAGGATCAGATCCTGAGTTTAGTGGGAAGCCATTCTTCAAGAAGAACATGAAGAGAGAAGCTGGAATCCTTGTAATGGAATGCTAACCCCACCGACCCCCTTCACTAAGATGTTTAAAAAGCCTGTATCATGGTGGATAATTTGGTTATAAGATGACTTAGGATATTAAAAAAAAAAAAAAAAGATTTATTGGCTACATGTAGGAGAAACACATGCAGAAGTACTTTCATTTTTTTTTTTTAAATATTTTATTTATTTATTTGACAGAGAGAGAGAGAGAGAGAAAGCACACAAGCAGGGGGAATGGGAGAGGGAGAAGCAGGGAGCCTGACGCAAGGCTCTATTCCAGGACCCTGGGATCATGACCTGAGCTGAAGGCAGATGCTTAACAGACTGAGCCACCCAGGTGCCCCGCATGAATACTTTCAAAGAGTGTAAGGAACAGAGAATTTCGTCCTTTCTTAAGTAAAAAGTTAAAACTGATGGCCGAAATAAATACCAGTATTAGATAATTACTTAGAGTACTTTACCCTTTTAATAAGCAATTTTGGTGTCATACTCTCTGGGTTCAAATCCTAGCTCTGATGTTTCCTGGTTGTTTAATCTTCAGCTAATTATTAAGATTCGTCTCCATTTCCTTATCAGTGAAATAAGAGTAACAAAAACACTTGCCTGAGAAGACTTTGTTAGAGCTAAATGATATAAAATTTGAACCTTAAATCTAGTTCAGCAGGGAGTTGCCCAGCAAGTAGGAACTGTGAAGTGATGGGGTGGAGACAGATAAATTCCATCACAGTAAACGAGCTGAATTCTTTGCACGGAATCATTATAAGAGGGAAAGTTTTATATGTTCTAGATGGCAGTTTTTGTATCTCACAACTGATGAGATACAAATTCAATCAATTCTCGCCTAGATTTCTTCAGCAGAGTTTTAGTCAACCTGAATGTTTTGCTATTACTTGTCTGCACCCTGAGTGCCCTGGCTTGTTGGAAGCATCGCCATTTCAGTTAATCATGCTTTTAATCTTAAAATTATCTTCAGAAACGTTCCATTTATTTTTAGTCAGTCACAGGAAATCCTACCGTCTTAATTTTATAAACTTGCTTTATTTCCTCAGTAAGAAACATGCAGATAAATATTCTGTTATTCCCAGTCATATTAAATGTGATGCCTCAAAGCCTCCTTCTCTTGGTCAGGTAACCAGATAGGAGACTGACATTTGCTAATGCACTGGAATGATGTGATGTTTAACTAGTCCATCAGGCTGACATAGGACTGGATAAGGCCTGGTTATTTGAACAGCTGATAGATGACCACAATAAACTTTGCTTCACTGATTGCACCTGTGTATCTAATGCACGAGGGAGAGATGCTGTCCATCAAGGGATTCTGGAGCACATTTCAGCATGACCCCTGTGATTGGTTCTTTAACCCTTTTCAGATATAGCATTCCATGTGCATATTGCAGCATACCAAGCATCCTTGTCAAAATAGCACTGGTTTTTAATTTTTTATATAGTGATAAATATTTTAACAGCAAAGATTCTTTCTTCCTTCTCCCATTCTCCAGACCAGGTGTCTCTCATGCATTGTAATATTTTTAATAAAGGTGTAAAAGACGAGGCATAGTGGTGGAAATCTGCGTACATTTTGCGTGATGATAAAGATATTTTCATGGGTCTTTTTCTAATAACTAGTACGTATCATAGTTATAAAAACACTTACAAATTGAGTAACTCGCAAGGAGCAGGATGATGTGGGATGTGGAAGGTTCCCTAGAGTTCCTTTCATAGTTCAACTACTATTGATGTGTTAAAAAGTAGAAAGGAGAAAAGGGGAGGATTGTGCTATTCTGACTAGAGTGGATAACTGTGAAAGTTCTCCTTTGTTATTTTCTATCTCTAGTTCTATCTCTAGTGCTTGGGAGGGAAAAGAAAGGGAGATTTAATAATTTGGTAAGGAATTCTCTTACCTAAATCTCCACCTACCTCTCCAACATAAAAAGCAGAAATCAAGAATAAAATGTGGGAGATATATTTGGAATTACTAGACATGGTAGGGTGGATGAAACTACCTCCCATTATTCAATTAAAAAATAAGTCCTTTGTTTACCCAAAACATTTTTTACTGTGAATTTGGTGTGTATAAGACTCCAATGACTATAGAGTCTGTACTCTTTGTGGAAAACAGGTATGGTTTTATATTAAATGAGTATATAATAATAATAATAACAATAATATCAGAATATGCAGGTCTATCGATGGTTAATATAAAGTTTTGTGCTTATATATGTAACAGATGATACAAGACGAAGGCAGCTTTTGAGGCAGCCAATGATGACATCCACGGAAGCACAAAATAGGGGCGTATATGTAACAAATTATAAATGTTAAAAATTAATTATTCATTTTAATGGAAATACTATAGTTTATAAAATACAAAATACAGGTTAAACCAGTTCTTCCTAATTCTTTGCTGACTGATTCTTATAGACAATGGCAACATTTCATTTCCATCTTAGTTGGACCTATATCCTTGGCCAAGCTCAGTAGGGGAGACTTGCTATTCCCATTTAAAGTTTGAAAGGCTAACAAACCAAAATATTGCTAGTTTTCAGAAATTTGGATGTTTATATTTACTTAGAATCCTGTGAATACAAAATGATGTCACCAATTATTTGGGCTCTGGTGGGCTTTCACATTTGGTGATAATTCTTTGTCCCTAATTCTCTGATTTGGTTATAGCCTTCTGCCCTTGCCCACCCTCTCCGCCAAAAGAATGAAGATATTGTGGGGAAAATGTCTGGGATTTCAGCCACTGCACAAGGATTATTTACTAGAAAAGTGCTACAGAAGTGAGAAGAGTTGCTAGGGAGGTACAATGTAGATTTAAACTCCTACTTAGCTTAGCTTGGAGAAGATTGCCTCACTGGGAAGGGGGATAATCATCAAAGATGGCATCTTGTTTTTGACATCAATTATTTTTCATAAACAAAATTAAACTTTTTAGTGATAAAATTGAGAATTTAAGTGCCCATAGTTTATATTTACAACATAATTAGTTTCCTTCCCTATCACAGAATATTTCTATATTTGCCCTCTAAAAACATGTTGGAGCTAGTCTGCTGCCTTTAGATATTCTCTTCTGTACCTCAAATTCCTGTAACTCAAATCTGGGTGGTTAAGGTTTTCAGACTACTTCTGTCCTCTGACATTTCTCTGTCTTTTAATACTCAAATGGAAATGTCTGAGTAACCATTTGTCATAGAGCAGACAACCCAATGCCTTCCTTTTGCACATTCATCCTATTTTACCCTACACTGGACACTGTCTCTGTTTCTTTGTTTGGAAGATCACTAATGCAAGATATTTACAGAATTTTGGTATTATGGAAAAATATTGTACCAAATCAAAGCACAGGTAACTACTTAAAATTAATGTGTGATGTCAGGGTTCTCTAATTTACAATGCTCTCCTACAGATTAGCCACGTCCCCTCAAATGGCACGACATGTTACTTACTTTTTGAACCTGAAGCTAAATCTCCCTCAACTCTTCCAATATCTCCTTCTTCTCAAGTCCATAACCCCTCTTTCCAGACTTGTACTTGGAAACAATATTGTTCTACCTCCTTTTGCAGAACAAATTTGTTCTTTTAACTCATCTAGGCTATATACCTCGGAGGCTCTTTTTCTAAACCAAATACTGACTCACCTAATCGTTTTCCTTAAAAACCAATAGAAATATATTTGTCCCTCCCTCCTCTACCCAATAACTTTATTGTTTCTTTTCCCATAGGCATTCCTCCTGCTAACAGCACAATACCTGCTCTCTGGTCTAAGTCCTCTACTTTTCCTTTTCCTGGTCTTCAGGCACTGGGGCATTTTCTTCTCCTCTGCTAGCTACTGCCACCTACTGACTAGCTATGGAATAAGGTAGAGTCCTTGCTCTACCTTTAGAGGACGAAGAAGTAGGTCCTTCCCTTTGCAAGTTACTTTTTATCCCACTGACAATAGGAAAGTAGTCAGGGGCTGACAAATATAACTAACAAAAAATTACTAATGACAACTCCTATCTTTCTGAAGAAACCACAAAAATATTCTGTAGATCAAACAAAGCCAGGTCTATTGACCACTGCTGTAAAAGCTATCACCACTTCATCTTTGTAATATGTCAGAAGGGGGAGCATAAGGGCAGATATATGTAAGAAGCTGAGATCTCGTTTAAGTCAGGTCTTTTAATGCTGGAATTTGATTGAGAGTGAGCAACTTTTGTGATATAGTAGTCCGAGGTTGATGGAGAGAAAGGGATTATTTAAAACATGTCCTACTGAGTAAACATTCATTTGATAAGCTAAGGGTTTGCCCATTTGAGCAAGGTATTATTCTGACAAAAGGCAAGAGGTAGAAACTGTCCTTTAAATAAATGCATTTTCAGGAAGTTCTTAAACAATTTTATTTGCAACTTTATCTTCCTGGCAAAAATTTTCTGGAATATCAAAGTCATGTTAATAGGGAGAGTCTTAGTTTTTGATTTAGTAAACTATGTAGTCATAGGCAAGTTGTTCGCACTGAGAGGAAACTATCGTGGGTGTGTATTCTTTTCTGGACTCAAGGAACCCTATGACAGAGACGATTCAACTCTGTATCTACAGAGCCTGGAAGTGGACCTTCCCTGCCCATTCAAGATCTTACCTCATCTCTCCAGTAAGGATACATTAATGTGAGTGAATGAATGAGCGAATGAATGAATGCAAATTGTTGAAACTTAGAAATTGTGGTGTGTATGTGTGTGTGTGTGTGTATTAAGTTATCATTTAAATCTAAGTTCATTGTAAACAGTATCTTTCATATTATTATGAAGACCCATTCCCATTACTAATCTTGGAGGAAATAAATAAAGATGATCTCAGATCTTAATTGAATTTTGGTTTTCACCTCTGTGAAATTCCAAGCATGCATGACTTGGAACAATTTATTTCATTAGAACAATACTTCCTCTTGAGGGAATTTCCTCAGATCCTTATCTCTCTCTATCTGAACTTCATCCCACCTCAGCAGAACATAAGACTCACCCCATCCCTGCATTCTCCCTAGTGGGATAGCAGTAAAAGCAGAGGTGTAGGAAACAAGGTAAATGCTATGGACACCTCACAGTAGGGGTGACCAAACAAGGGTGAGGTAGCTGCTCTTTTAACCACTATGACAAAGAGAACCATTCCTGGATTAAATACAGTTTTTTAGTGTTCCAGGTTATAACCCCCCCTTTTTTACTTACAAATATCAGTAATTTTTCTCTGTGCTCCTAGATAATTTTAGTGATTTCCATTAAAAAAACCTACAGACTTTTAAAGCAGCATCTTTTTTTTTTTGCATTCTACATTTACTGTAGGCATAAAAGTGATCAATACAAATCTTTATACCAATTTTTAATATCTATCTCATAAAAAATTTTATAAGAGGTATAAGGTTTTTCATATTACTCATAAAACATACACTAAGACACATTATAAAGGTCCTTTATGTCCAAGAAAATTGTCACTTATATTAAAAGCATTTATTAAGTTTAAAATATTTTAATGATGGAGACCAAGGCAAAATCTATCCACATATCTCTCTATAGATTGTATTCAGAGGCATTTTTCCCCCATCATATAACTATGGGATCCTATGATTATGGCTTCTTCATAATCCAGTCTATGAAAGCAGAGGTATTTCCAGGTTCTCTTCACTAGGGTTAACATTTAATACATGCACAAGTTATTGCTGGTAAAATACATATTATGGTGTGAAAGACAAAATGCTCCAGCCAATTAAGGAGGGTTTTTTTTTTTTTTTTTTTTTAAGATTTATGTATTTGAGAGAGAGAGCGAGCGCACCAACAGGAGGGTTAGGGGGAGAGAGAATCTCAAGCAGACTCCACACTGAGCATGGAACCCGACACCAGGCTCGATCTCCCAACCCTGAGATCAGGACCTGGACCAAAACCAAGAGCGGGATGCTCAACCGACTGCACCACCCAGGCGCTCCTACGGAGATGATTTTATTGAGGTTATTACATTATGAAGAACACTCATTAATGAGAAAGATTCCAAAGAAGACAGAGAAGGAAGTGGGTCTTCTCTGAGTCACTGAGGAACAATAGAAGTGGGTCTTGGAAGATGTGAGGCAAGGGAGGTCCTTTGCCCTTAGCCATTGCTTGGAACACAGAAGAGTGAGGAATTTGAAGAACAAAATAATGAAAAGGTTTCTTAGCCAAAGCTATTTTCTGGGATCACAGATCCAGGGTAGAGTTCTACATTACCCATGGAAATGTAAATCAAAATTACTAATGAGCACTCTTTTTCATACCTGTGTAGGCCAAGATGAAGAGAAGACATGAGAATCCTGTTTTATTAGGCTTACATAGTTTTACTGTACCAATTTCTTATAAATCAGCTATTTATCTTCATAGGGATTTCTGAAATAAGAATTAGTTTTCTGTTTTTCTTGGATCATCAACTAGTATTACAGTATTCTTCAGTGATAATTAGGGTTTACATTGAGCATATTGTTCTTTCGGTTCGTCCCCAGCCCTGTGGTCCCAAATGGCTATTGTGTTATCTCCTTGACTTATTGGCTGTGTCCAGGTGGCTGCATTTTCTTTCTTCTTCCATTTGTACTTTATTGAGGCAATTGTATCTTGTGGAATAAGTAGCATTATTTATATCCCAACCTAGACAGACTTTTTTTTTTTTTTTTGAGTAACACTTTTATGGAGACATTCAGAGGCTTCTACCTTTATACCCCCATCCCTCTGATACTATCACAACATGGATGGATATATCTTGATTCTAAGGAATTAGTTCTTATGGTTTTTGTTAGTACACTAACATGGCAATATAGTCAAGGTGTTTCCCAGCTATCAAACTTAATAACTGTTAGTTTCCTACCATCAAATCATTTTTGCCAGTGCTAGGTATCATCGTCTTATAGATACAATTCTTAAGATACTTGTATGTCTTTTCATACCTCCTTGTTTCTGAGAGGAGAGCAAATCTTCCTTTCTCCACATGCAAGAAATTTTCCAGTGTTAATAACCATGTATATGGGGCGCCTGGGTGGCTCAGTCGGTTAAGCGACTGCCTTTGGCTCAGGTCATGATCCTGGAGTCCTGGGATCGAGTCCCGCATTGGGCTCCCTGCTCGGCAGGGAGCCTGCTTCTCCCTCTGACCCTCCCCCGTCTCATGTGCTCTCTGTCTCTCTCATTCTCTCTCTCTCAAATAAATAAATAAAATCTTAAAAAAAAAAAAATAAATAAAAAATAACCATGTATATGTCTTTGATTACCAGGCTTCAGATATCCAGTTTTACCATTAAGGATTCCTACCATTCAAAAAGATTTTGTTATCCAGACAAGTTAATTGACAGTGTGTTGGAATTTTATTTATAAATATTTTATTTATTTATTTTAGAGAGAGAAAGAAAGCAAGGAGAGGAGCAGAGGTTGAGGGATAAGCAGATTTCGTGCTGAGCATGGAGCCCGACACAGGGCTCAATCCCATGACCCTGAGATCATGAACTGAGCTGAAATCAAGAGTCGGATCCTTAACTGACTGAGCCACCCTCAGTGGAGAGTAATCCTACTCTATTTTCATCTATGCCCTCAATATAAAACCTTGTTTCTGAAGGAAAAAAAAAATGGGACTCATTTTACTGTGTTCTGAAAAAGTTGCAAGTAATTACATTTTAATCGAATGAATGATATGATAGAAAGTGTATACATTTGGATTTTGAAAGATCTAGGGCTGACTAGAAAATCCATATATCTTTAGGAAAGTGTATTAATTTTTATTTGAGCATGGCACAGTTTCAAATTAATTCTACATGTTGGGATCCGATTACAATTTTATTAGAAGATAAGAAATAAAAGTTACGTCATATGATATACGAGTAGCCAGTCTTTATTTAGTAATAAAAATACTAATTTTTTAATTCACAATGATTTCATAAATACCTTCATAATAAACACAGCTTACTTTGAAGATATTAAAATTCTATTATTTACTGATAAAAATACCATTAGCTCTGACTTAAAACTGATATTGAGACAAATTTGCTGATTTCTAGAAAGATTCAAAATCTCCATGCATTAATAAATCCATATCAGATGAAAGAGAATAATATTCTTAAAGTGAACAGGGATAGTTACTGTTGCAAAATAAGACAGTCTATTTCACTTACATATTGGTCACTTATTTTGGTGGAATGACAAGTTATTTTGAGAAATTCACCTCTTCTGAGAAAAGAGATAATCAAAGTGCAATTTTCAAATATTTAATCCTTTAACTCCCTTTATTATTAGAAATTTATACATATCTGCTCTGTTTATCGTAAGTGACTTAGAACCATCATCATCATTTTTACCATAGTCGTTGCACACCCCATTAAAATAACCATCATCTTTATGACTGCCTTTTTTTTTAAGCTCAGTTTTCTTTTTGTATTTTACTTAAGTTCTTACCTGTTAATAATCTGATTTTTAATTTTTCGTTATGGCTATATAATAAAATTAAAATTTGGGGTACAACCTATAAAGTTAAAAAATAATAATAAACACGTGTGCCTACCATTCCTCTTAAGAAGTACAACTTAATCCATAAACTTTGAAGCTTCCTGTGTATTTCTTCTTGATTTACAGACAAGTGAATGTAAAATAATATTGCATTGTGGGTTTATTTTTCAAATCCTTGATTATAATTAAATTAAGCATCTTAAATTGTATTGGCCGTTTTTTTTTTTATCTGCTGCAAAAGAATAATTTATTTTGTCCCTTTCTCTATTTTCTTTGGAAAAAATTCTTAATTGGAGTTCTTTTTTTTTTTTTAATGTTATGTTAATCCCCATACATTACATCATTAGTTTTTGATGGAGTGTTCCATGATTCATTGTTTGCGTATAACACTCAGTGATCCATGCAGAAGGTGCCCTCTTTAATACCCATCACCAGGCTAACCCATCCTCCCACCACCCTCCCCTCTAGAACCCTCAGTTTGTTTTTCAGAGTCCATTGTCTCTCATGGTTTGTCTACCCCTCCGATTTCCCCCCCTTCATTCTTCCCCTCCTGCTATCTTCTTCTTCTTTTTTTTTAACATATAAAATGATATATACATAGTTAACTTCCTATCATGCCCTAAAAAAACTCCTATCATTACATTTTGTAAAATGTAATAAATGGATAAATAAGTAAGTACAAAAATAAAATTTTGAAGGGCATACAAAATGTAACTGTATATCTTACTATTCATTTCAACAAACAGAAATTTATATTGCAATAAATATAATCAGAACAAAGTAACAGTGGAAGAAAGACAAGTATTGTAAAAACTAAATATATTATTCAATAAAATTCTACATATAGATGATAAATGTAAAGAATTGCTACTAAATAAACTCTGTCCTGGTGTCATAACAAAACTAAAAGTTACGAAGAAAAGAGCAACTTCACATTTTAACATATAATGTAATACATATAATGTATTATTTGCTTCAGAGGTACAGATCTGTAATTCAACAGTCTTGCACGATTCACAGCACTCACCATAGCACATACCCTCCCAAATGTCCATCACCCAGCCACCCCATCCGTCTCACCCCCCACCACTCCAGCAACCCTCAGTTTGTTTCCTGAGATTAAGAATTCCTCATATCAGTGAGGTCATATGATACATGTCGTTCTCTGATTGACTTATTTCGCTCAGCATAATACCCTCCAGTTGCATCCACATCATTGCAAATGGCAAGATTTCATTCTTTTTGATGACTGCATAATATTCCATTGTATATATATATATATACACCACTGTATATATATATATATATACACCACTTCTTCTTTATCCATTCATCTGTGGAAAAAGCCAAGATGTCCATTGACAGATGGAGTTCTTTTTCTATTGTGGATATTATTCCTGCATCAGTATGTTTTCTCAGAGTATTTTCTTCTAGTGAGTAGCTTTACTTACTTTATGATGTCTGTTGATAAACAATAGTTATTAATTTTAAAGTAATAAAATTTATCACACTCTGTAAATAATAACATTTCTCATACCTCTATGGTTAGTAATATAGAAGAACTGCTTGAGAAATATTAAACTTTGTGTTTTGTTGAAGTAATATTTTCTAAAATTATGAAGATAAGCTTCTCTCTTCTCTTCTAAAAATTTTAAAGTTTTGCCTTGTGTAAAGTACTTAATCAATCTAGAATTATCCTTAGAATAAGTTGTGAAGAATCATTTTTAATTTTTCTTCTTTTTTTTGAAATGGAAATTGCCAAAGCACATTCAAACGGTCTATGTCAAAATAATATGTTACAGGCATGCAAGAAGAAATTTTAAGATCAAGATATTCATTTTTAGCTGCTATCTAAAATGATTCAACTGATGCTTTATTTTTACATTTTATTTTTAATGTACTATCAGTAGCCAATTCCAACAATTTGTCTTATAAAATTATAGGTAAATTTTAATTACCTTTTAATGAAGGAAATGGATTCTATATTCATGAATTTCATATGCACATGTTCTTTTGTTAGAAAATAATTTTGGAAGATAAAATTAAAACATTCTCTGAAATTCATACAGAGTTTATTGATAAGTTTTCACATATGTACAACATTGACACACCTACTTCATAAGTAATTGTGAAATTATGGTATACATCATCTATAGAAACTTGTTTTCAGTCTAAATTTTATCTTTGCACTTTTTTTAAAGATTTTATTTATTTTATTTCAGAGAGAGAGAGTCAGAGAGAGAGAGCATGGAAAGGGGGGGAGTGGGAGAGGGAGAAGCAGACCCCCCACTGAGCAGGGAGCCCGATGCGGGGCTCGATCCCAGGACCCTGGCACCATGACCTGAGTCGAAGGCAGACACTTAACTGACTGAACCACCCAAGAATCCCTTATCTTTGCACTTTGATCATGTGCATGTATGATCATGAGAAAATATATGGCATTCTCTCTATGCATGCAGGTAAATGCCAAAGACAACAGACAAAATAGCGTGTCTGCTGCCCAATTCTTACCTTTAAAATTTGGGGGCCAGACTAGTTTGTTATCTTGCACAGACTCTAAGTTTAATGTGTATTGTAAACATTCTGAATTACCTTCATCATATCTTAACAATTCAATAAAAGTTATTTATGATCAATTTCCATATTATCACATAAGAATATTTTCAAACTTAATGGATGGTCTTTACATAATTCACAGATTTTAACTATATAAGTACACTTTTTAGTAGAGCTGATTGTTAATTATAAAAAATACCTAGATGAAAGAAGCAATATATTATTTGACATTTGGTGCAAATTCTTCATCCGAGTAACTGTTATTGTAGCTGCAACATCAGAACATACTTCTCTACAATATATAGAGTCCAAATCACATTTCCACACTGATCTTGCTCTTCGATATTAAACAGTGTCAAATTATTATAAAACTTTCTAGGTGCTTGCTATTAGTTTCTAAACATAACTTTGTTAGGGACTGTTAACAGGTATCCATGAATTGTGGTCTGTGGACCACAATTTGAGTAGCACTGACCCCCAATATGGCCTTCTTGAAAAATGTCCTTGTGAATATATTCTACTTGTTGGATGCAGAGTTCTATATTTATCCAATTGATTAAATTTACTATTATCCAAAACAAAAACAAAAAACCCAACTTATTGTTTTCCAAATCTTCTCTACATTTATTGATTCTGATGTATCAATTTATAAATTTTTGAGTATTATGTTTTCCACTCTGGTGGTAGATTTGTCCATTTTTTCCTATAGTTTTCCCATTTATTGCTTTATATATTTTGAAAAAGCTACATATATATGTATATATACATTTAATATATAATAATAAATATTTGTATATTTAAAGATACTATTTAAAGATACTACCCTATAATGATTAAGAATATGGGTTCTGTAATTAGACTACTCTGATTAGAATACCAGCTGCCTGACTAATGGACAAGATTTTTGACATAGAAATTTAAGTTTCTTTACCACATCTACCTCATAGTTGGGTGGTTGCTGAAAAGTTAATGAGCTAATGTAGGTAGAGTACTTGAGTGATGGGTTTATAGTAAGCTCTTAAAAAACATTAACTAATGCAATCATTTTTATCTCCTAAAGCTGTCAATCCAATATATATTCATTAAATACATATTGAGTAAATATTAAACAAATGTCAAGAGCTAACCTAAATTATTGCAAGTTGTTTCATATTACATGCAGAAATATCAGAAAAAAATTTAGAGAAATAGAACAGAGAAATCAGCCACAGATTACAATTCCAGCTACAACCCTTTCAGCTCTTTGGGTCCTCCTACCATTTTCCTAACATCTCTAAGTTTCAATGTCTGTATTTGTAAAATGAAGGCTAATAAATACCAAGTTCTTCCATTTCATACCTTTAAAATTATTTATACCATTGTCTTTAATGGCTTAAGTCATCAGTAATTGGTGTGGGAAATTTAGGTTCTTATCAATACCAATGGAAATCATAATTTTGGATAGAGGCAGGAGTGGGAAACATGGTACCTCTTATAAGACACTAATTATGGGGTGCCTCAGTGGCTCTGTTGGTTGAGCCTTTTGCTCAACCTTTGCTCTACCTTTGGCTCAGGTCATGATCCCAGGATCCTGGGATCAAGCCCCGCATTGGGCTCTCTGCTTAGTGGGGAGTCTGCTTCTCCCTCTCCCTCTGCCTTGTGCTCTCTCTCTCACTCACTCTCTCTTTCTCTCAAATAAATAAATAAAATCTTAAATGTTACATGCCTAACATCCTCACCTATTTTTCTGGCCCTGAAAACTAACATTGGAATCCAAAGGAAAGAACTATGTGCATATAAAATAGCATGCCTACTGCCCAATTTTTATCTTTTAAAATGTCATCTTTTCTTTTTTTAAAGATTTTATTTATTCATTTGAGAGAGAGAGAGAGAACACAGAGGGAGAGTGAGAGGGAGATCAATCGGAGCCCTGATCAGAGAGCCTGACACAGGGCTCAATCCTAGAACCCTGGAATCATGACCTGAGCAGACGTTCAACGGACTGAGCCACCGAGGTGCCCCAGAATATCAGCTTTAATATAATTGTGTTGTTAGTATCTATGAGACCTATAAACCAGAACCATTTTTTGATCTTCAAGCTCTCTATTAATAAAGACTTTTAGGATGCTAATAAAATGGTAATAGGAGAATTGAGTGGAAGTGTCCTTAGTGAATTTAACTTGGAAACAAGGGAGGCATAGAGACAATTATGGTACTTAACACCCCCAAACCTATTCGGGGTCCACCTTTACTGCAGCGTTCATGATTCAACTTCTCAAACAATTTGAAATGTATTTAGTTATAGTTTTACAGGATGCTTTCTTGTTACATTAAGTTTGCTTTAGGGGAATAGTGATTATCAGGGACATCCTCCACTTCCAAATACCAGCAGCACTTGTCGTGACAGTTGAAATAATGGAACACAGAATTTCCCCTGGCATTTCTTGCAAATTGTATCTCAAATGTCATATTCCTACAAAAACATGGTAACTAGTATTTCATGAATTATCAAATAGTGAATTATTTTCTTCAACTCACACATGCTATATTGAAAAGTATCTGGAAAGTAATAATTACAGTACTATGGTCTTTCTCATCACAGATATTTTTTTTTTAAGATTTTATTTATTTATTTGAGAGAGAGAGAGAGAGAATGAGAGAGAGAACACGAAAAGGGGGAGGATCAGAGGGAGAAGCAGGCTCCCCGCTGAGCAGGGAGCCCGATGCGGGGCTCGATCCTGGGACTTCAGGATCATGACCTGAGCCAAAGGCAGTCGCTTAAGCAACTGAGCCACCCAGGTGCCCCATCGCAGATATTTTGTATGTGTGTATTTCTTTATACCATCTTTTCTAGAATTTCTGTATTTTTCCAATCCTGTTTACTAGCTGATATGGCCATATACTTATCCCCTCCCCTCCCAAACTATATTATTTTAACAGAAAAAAGAAACATATTTCTAAAACAGTGCATTCACTGAAAGCATGGTAGATACAGTCGCAAGGAATTGTACTCATTTTTCTTAGCTCTGTAAGATCATCAAATTTTCAGTTTGTGAATCCCAAAAAACACAGATTATCAAAGTGGGCCAGTAGATAGGTATTGATGTTTTATTTTTTTTTTCATTTTTTGGAGTTTTTTTAATTTGTTTAAAATTTCCTTCTGATAATAAATTCATGGTTGTTGTTGAGTATTTGGAAAATTATTCATTTGAAAATTAAAGTTGCTTATCATTATCCATCCTTATTTAAAAATTGAAACTAAAACTAATATTTTATACATTTCCTTAAGTCTCTCCTCAATTTTTAAAGTAAATTAAGAACTTGCTATGCATTTATCTTATCTGTGCTTATAAAAACAGATACATGAACCAAATAAATTACCAAAACAATTCCCTAATAATTAGAGAATGCTTATACACTTGGTGCTAAAATTTAATTATCTAATTCTTTGTAACCATACAATATACTGTCTATATTGATCTTTAAACAAATAAGCATGTTCATGACCACAACTCACATTTTATTCTATAAACTGTTCTTCCTTTGCCAGGCCATTTTTCCCCCTATTCTCACTAGAGACA
Organism: Mirounga leonina; assembly: GCF_011800145.1. Lineage (NCBI taxonomy): Eukaryota > Metazoa > Chordata > Mammalia > Carnivora > Phocidae > Mirounga > Mirounga leonina. The sequence goes on along the minus strand of NW_023270320.1, from coordinate 29,014,758 downwards.
GAGGGCAAAGTTGCTGTTCTATTGACAAGATTCTAGTTTCGGACCCTGCAATGATTCACCTGGGTGTGGAATTATTTCCCTTGAAAAGCAACAGGGGAGTGCTAAGATGGTAAAGTAATAATTACTTCCTTCAGCAGCAATAGTTTAGGGAAAAGCTCGAAGACATATGGGCTGAATATTTAGCAGACAGTGATAATGGTGAGGTCACAGATATGACTCTGTGGGATGCTAGCAAAGCAGTATTGCAAGGAAAATTGATTGAAATCTTTGCCCAAAAGAAAAGGGAAAGGCACTACAAACACCAGAGTTAGGGACTAAAATTAGGAGCCTCCAAAAGGAGCATATTAAGAAGGGTAAGGCTAAAACTAATTGATTTAGAAAATGCCAAGGGGAAACTTAATAGGATTCTAAATGAGAGGATGGAGTATCTAATAAAGCTCAATAAGAGCAAGTTTTCTTCCCATGGCAATAAAGCAGATACTATCTTGGCCTGCTAACTTGGAGGGAGAACACAGCTGAGACTAATTAGGGAAATTACGGGACAAAAAGTGGCCCCACTCTAACCCCAGTGAAACAGGAACCAGCATTGTTCTTTATTATTCTTTCACAGACACATGTAGCATTAAAATGTATGGGTTACTTTAAATTTTCTAGACTCAATTGATGACAATCTGTAGTCTACTCATTCAGTGGGCTGTTTATATGTCTGTAGGTTTGTGACATTTCAGTACCTTCTCTGTTAATACAATGTGGAATTTGGGACACAATAAGGAAAGTAATGGAATACTGTCAAAAGGTCACTAGACCAGGTGGAACTCAAAACACCTGTGTCGAATCTTACGCCACCCACGACTTGTTAAACGATTTCCTAGGCTCCTACATAAAAATTAAAGCTTTCCTACTTGAATTTAACAAAACTGCTGTTGTCTTTTTAAGAGGATAGCAAGTAAAGCAATAAATATTGCAACAAAATGTCAAAGAGACCCTTTGTGCAAAGAGATGAGAAAAAATAAAGGAGAAAATGATAACAAAATGACAAAATCTAACCTCATCAGATGACTCTCCGAGTGTCCTACGGTAGCAAATAAGCTAAAATTGGTCAAGTGTGTGTCATACCAGGTGTTTAGTTGTTTTAAGAGAAATCTTCAAATGGCTCAGAACCAAATTGTGGATGAACAGACATGGAGGAGAGAACATCACTGGGCAACATATGGTTTTGCCATTTATTATCTATGTGTACTCCAATAACATCACATATTCTGTTTCCTCATCTGAAAAATGAGAATAATGTTGACACTGAAGGATTGCCCTGATAACTAAATAAGAAGAGACTTCTAGTCTCTAGTAAATGTTCGATGGTATATATTTGTTTGATGGTTATGGTTATCAGTTAGTTTTCTTAATAGCATTTATCTATTTTTAAAATGATCAAATTATATAAATAGAATAAGCTAATTATTTATTCACTGTTTATTCATTAGTTCTTTCATTCATGTAATAATGAGTCATAGTGTACTTCTCTGATAGTCCAGAAATCACCTGTCTTTAGGACATTCAATAAAAAAATAGTTATTAAGTATTTGTATGAATTAGTGTTACAGATTTTGAAAAAAACATTATTTTCACATTTGCACCTAAACCACACTGTGAAATGAGCAGGTCTCCGAGAGAAGAATCAAAAAAGTGGAAAAAAAAAAAAAGAAAGAAAGAAAAGGTTAGAACAGCAGAGATGCAGAATGGTTAAAGAAATGTGAAAGTTTTTTTAACATTAAAATGTTAGTATTATTTACATTAGGTAAATGTGTTTCTCTGTGTGTATACTTTAGAAAAGTATGCAAGTGTGCATTATCAACTATCCAAGTGTATAAAAAATCTGAGTATGACTACAATTCATCTAGTAAATATTTGCTGTGTAGCCAATATGTGCTAGATTCAAGGACAAGTTCTTAAAGGTATTCTAGTGGATAAGATATGGGAAAGATGCCTCCAGAACTCATAAGGGGACTTACGAGAAGTTTTGTAGCAACGTACTATGAGGCAGAGGTGCCCCAGCAAAACTTCCAATGCAGATTCACCTGCCAGAAAGATAACTGGGTAACTGAGACTTCATGATGCAACCAGTACACGAGACTGAACTTGATCAACATGAGCGCCTTGCCAAAATGTGCTTTTCTCTATTTCACCGACTCTCTGATACTGCAGTTCTTTTAGGGTTGAAATTTAGAGTGAATTTGGCTACAAATACCATTTCCTTTCCCCTGACTTTTTTTCCCCTTTCCTAACTTTATCAAGAGTAGTGAGCTATTTATTTATTTATTTATTTTGGACCAGAAGTTGAATTTAATAATAAATGTAGCTGCTAAAGTATCATGTTCATAATTCGTTTAGGTGAGGGAAGATGGTAAACCACTTCTCTACTGTAATTTACAGGGAATTTTCATAAAAAGATCCTGTTACCCCAATTTGTTTTATTGTGGTATGGCTGGCTTTCATGCATTTACCCTGATCTCTGTGATGTCACTTAAAAGATGTGTTGTTATTTTATTTCAGTCTGGATTTCATCCATTTTGCATACCTTCAATTGATATCACATTTACATTTCTACACTATTGGTAGGAGTTTCCTAGGAAAACTGATTTTAATTTATCCTGTTTGATTTTTGACTTGTCCATAATGTATTTGTCTCTACATAAGTTTTATTGGGAAAAGAATCCCAAAATGCATAATCCTTAGAAGAACTATTAATTGTTGTTATTATTATTTTTTGCTATTTCCAAGAATATATTTACTTTTTTTTTTCCTTTGTCTTTTCAACTTAAAAGCATTACTTTGGCAGTTTGACTTTAAACTTTTCCCCAAGATATGAAAAATTCATAGGGTTTAATAGATTTTTTAAATATCATTTTGCTTATTTTAACTGATGAAAAGAGAGGGAAAAACTACATGTTTATTTCTGTTTAAGCTTGGTAAGGTCAGAAAGTAAAATAGGTTCATGATTTATTTTTAATTTTGATGGTCTCTGCTTAACTTAAAGAACTGATACTCAAATAGGTTTACCTTAAAGTACTGCTCTGTTATGTGTTTTCTATCATATGAAGCAACCCCCAATTTTAGATCCTCAGATGGCTAAGAGGCCACAACAGTTTGTCAAGCAGGTTATTTTAAAGTTTTAAAGCAAGTAACAAAATCAAGAGACTTAAATATGAAAGAAGAGTTTTCATTCATATATATATATGTGTGTGTGTGTGTGTGTATTACAAAATATGTAACATATAATATATATGGTATCTCAAAGAAGAATAATTTTATATATCTCCAAAAATAAACCAAAGTAAAAATATTAATTGAGAATACTTACTTTAGGATTTCAAAACTTGAATGAAGTTTACCATCAGCAGGTTTTGTCTGTGTATCAAATTAAATGCAATCCAACCAGTATTGAGTACCTAATATCAATAAAGCATTTGCTTATTTGAAAATATCTTAAAACCTGAAAAAAACTTATGTTCTCATTACAATGTGTGATAAAGTTGAGGAGAATCATTCTTTTTCACATAATTTTTTAGTGCCAGCCAAGACTATTGAAAAGATGCAATCTAAATAGATTCTAAAGCATGAAATTGCCCCTTTAATGCCGTTTACTCATATATTGCTTTTTTTCATCACTGAACTAAATAGCCTTAAATGATCCACTGATTTTTCTTTTCTTCCTCAGAGATTCCATGTCTCATTTCTAACATAAGCAGGTTCACCAAACCTATCCCACTAAGAAACTAGGATGAACTGAAAAGAATATAGATGCATTGCATGGGTATATCTTCTTTGGTTGTTTATGGCTGTATCATTAAAAAAAAGGAGAGATAATGGTGTCTTGAGACATCGTGCAATGTGTTAGGCTTACCAGGTGAGCCGTAGAGATCCACTCTCACCTGTTAGGAATATATAATTTGAAATATCAAGACAGGTAGAGAAGCTCACAACATATGCACACTTTAGAAGAACAATACTAGACTAGAGTATGAAAGGATATTAAATTTGGATGTAAGTGCTTTGTAAGATAGCATGTACAAATACAAGCAAATGAAGACACTAGGGTTTTAATTTTTTAGAAAGAGTACACAGTAAGGGAAAGAACCTGATTGCTGTCCTCTGGTCTGTTTGGAAGGGCTTCATGACAAAGCTGACAGTTTACCTACTTAAACAATGGGAGGAAAAAATACATACAGATATATATATATATATATATATATATATGAAAAATATATACATAAAAATATATTCCATGTATACATATGGAAAAATTATATATGAAAGCACTTCTTGGAAAAATACCATTTGATAATATGAACATTAAATTTACCTGTAGGAATAGTACATTTATGCAAAAATGTAAAATGATCTGTAAAACTTTGTAAACAGAATCATTCATTTGCTCTTTTTAGTTGTTTAACCATTTATGCTAAGTAGCAAGTAGTGTTTTCCCATTAAAAAGATTTTAATTGGCTTTAGTTTGAAAAATTAATGTTCTGCTCTTAGAATGAAGGGAATTCACAGAACTAAACTTTTAAAAAAGAACACTTTAGATATATTTATAGTCTCATGTCAGAATACTTTATGACTCTCTTAGGAAATTTTCAAATATTTTAATTTTTTCAATGTAATATCAGTTTTTCAAGCAGAAATTGCATTGTATAATCTGATAAATTATTGTCATGTTGATGTTATACCTTTGTATGTTTTTTCCTCATTGAATTTTTTCATCCACTGAATAAGTTAGTTTGATGTGAGAAACACAACCAGGTCAACAATTATAATTAATTTTGGAATTTTGTGTCTAGTTAGGTTGTTGCTATATCAATCACATGATGAAAAATGACAAATAATGAAAGCTTTACCAAAAAAATCCCCAAAATATCAGAAAACTCTCCTACTGACTTTTGTCATATTAACAGACTGAATTAGAGGATTTTTTAAAAGTGACATATTATTAAATTTTGACCAAGGGAATTTTTCTTTCTTTAATGTTTTAATGTGGGAAACATAAAATCCAATTTACATCAAACCTTTAGATAATAGAGTGTATATTAATACACGATTCTGACAAAGACTTTGGTGTCCTTTCTACAAAAAAAGCACAACCATATATCAAAGAACCATCAACCACTGGGACAGCTCTTTGTTTTAACTGATGTCGACAAAGGCTCACACATTCTTTGGGCAAAAAAGCAGATGAAGATCAAACAGCTTACAGGGGAGCTTCCAATATATAGGAATGAGCCTTCTATTTGTTCTATTTCAAGTATTCTTTGAGTAATAGGAATAAGATAGAACACTTTTTGGCAAAATACAGGTGTGAATTCTATAGATTAAATTTGCAAGAACAAGCATTTATTATAATTAGATAAATGTCTACTTTTATTTTCCTTCAGCATTATGTAATTTTGTTTAGTGCTTAACCAAGAAGAGTTTATTTATTCTTTCAGATAATAGATTATTTAAATCTTTCATAGATTTAATAGGATTTGTCTCGCACCTACTGTGTGTGCTCTGGTTATAGCTCTGGTCTAGAATTTCCAACTTTCAGGCCGAGATGAGAAAATCATTGGGAGGAGAACTTGCTAAGAATGTTACTTACTACACATGCCCATTTTCTTTGGATTCCATCTTCAAATGCAGGGAAGGCTTGGAGATGGAGTTGAAATAAAATAGGTATGTCCAGGTTGCACATTGAAAATTGCTTTCTCGGGGCAGCTGGGTGGCTCAGTCAGTTAAGCCACTGCCTTCAGCTCAGGTCATGATCCCAGAGTCCTGGGATCAAGCCCCACATCTGGCTCCCTGCTCAGTGGGGAGCCTTCTTCTCCCTCTGCCTCTTCCTGCCTCTCTGCCTACTTGTTCTCTCTCTCTCTGTCAAATAAATAAATAAAATCTTTAAAAAAAAAAAAGAAAAGAAAATTGCTTTCTCTAAGGAGCCCTGCCTCCTCCATTGGTTATTTCTTCACATGAAAGAGACTTGAACTCCAGCCTGGCTGGCCCTAAACCATCCCTTTGCACTCCCTTTGAGTCAGCCATATAAAACTACTTGGAATCCATCAACTCATTATATTTTCTTTCACATCTGAGACTTCCCATGTCTGGAGTAGCTCTTCCCTCCATAAGTACAGATCGCCAAAGGAGGGGAAAATCTTACTAAAAGCATCCTGGTTTTAGAAGGTCTGCTTAACTACTACTTCTAAAAGATCCTCAAAACAAAACAAGCCTCCTGTAGGCTCTTCTTTACAATTCTGATTACCGCTGTTGTAGAATCACCTAAATCAGACTTTCCTTTTTGCCTGGACTAGAGAGAAAAGTGGGCTCAAGGAAGTGGTATTTGTACCCAGATTCACTCTAAACTTCATCTCTGAAAGAATTTTAATATCAGAGAGTCGGCAAAATTGGCAAAAGTTTATTTTGGCCCAAATGCTCATGTTGATTAAGTACAAGTTTAGTGAATGGTTTGCATTAGGACGTCTCAGATTCTCCAATATGTTTCTGGAAGGTGAGTCAGCTCTGGAGGTTTTGCTGGGGTATCTCTTTCTCTCTTATAGTATGTTGCTGTAAAATTTCTCATGAGTCTCCTAATAGGTTCCAGAGACCTTTTCCCCCACCCTTCTGTCTGCTGTAGGCTCTTGAAGGAAGGGTTTATTCACTACTATGTCTTCAGCATTCAGAATATTTTCAAAATGCAGAATTAACTCTGGCAAGGTAGGGTTTTGTGGAAAGAAGGAGGAAGGCAATGAGAAGATGCAAGAAAAAAATCAAACCAGGAAATCATGGCAGTAATCCAGGAGAGATGGAAGAGAGCTCTTGAATAACCTTGGTGGAAACAGCCTGGCACATCTGTAAACTACGTACAAAACATTCAGTGCGCCTAGGTAAATTACACAGTTAAAGGAACAATATGAGATTGCTGTTGATACATAGTTCCAAGCTTCCTTTCTTGGAATAGTCTTAGAATGTTTTAGCCTACCATCAAGAGAAGTTTTGAAAAGTGGGAAGGTTGTGTATGAAATTACAAAATTCTCAAACTAACACAGTGTAGTAACAATTGACGTTGCTTCTTTAATGGTGAAATTGATGGATTTCAATGGAGTTGTAAAATGGAGTTGTAAAGTGTGTGTAATCTAAACACTAAATGAAGCCTTGAAGCTAAGTATCCACATTTCTTCTCCATTTGCTTTTTGAGAAAATTCAGTGGGCATGTTTTGATCACCAGTTAGAACAGTGGGAGCATAAAAACTGGTAAAGTGGGCAGGAATATATCCATTACTCAAAGTTCTCTGTGTTCTCCCTGACCCCTTTTAAGGCCAGAGTTTCCAACTTAATATTTGAATCAGCAAAAACGTGCATATTTCTCTTATCTATTTTGTGTGAGGAAGAATAAGCAATTTCAGCAATCCTGTCATCTATCTGACATATCTAGGATACAGTCCTGTAGTACCCACCCATAGATAATAATGGTGTAGTTTACAGTGTCCATTTAAAACAGGAATATTCAATAAAGCTTCGATCCCTGAGGCGAATGCACTGCTCTATCAGCTAACAAGGTGACTTACTTTCATGCTTTGGTTCCTTTTGAAGCTCCGTTCCTCACCATTCCCTACCCTCTCCATTCCTCTGAATTAAGCAGCAATTGAGTCTGATGTTTAAGTTCTGTCCACACCTCTCAGGGGATTTCCTTTAAACGGAAGGCAATTACAAGGGAGTAAAAATTCCTTTTTTTTTTATAAGAAAAGTATATAATGAAAAATGAAGACATGTTTAAGATAAGATTTACCCAGTCCCTATGTTTTTCTTCTTCTTTCTTCAATGTGATATAATGCTGATCTTATAAGTTTACACTATTTCCCCAAAAATACAATATTCAAGAGAAAAGGATTTATATTATATTAACATTTTAGATAGAAATCTTTTCTTTTTTTCTAAGATTTTGATAATATAATATGTGGTATATTTCCCATATTATGCTGCTTACTATCTAAAACAACACTTGATGTAATACAATTTGATCTTTAAATTCATGGAGCATGATTTTCTTAAAGCTTTTCCAGTTTGAACTCATAGTAAGAACTGAACCAAATGGAGAACCAAATATATATACCAAATATATGCATATATATGATATTTAATGGATATATGTATGATATTTAAATGATAATAGTGATGTTACTTTAATTCTGTATGTTGACCAAAGCTCATTGAAATCTCTGTCATAGTATCTATAAACATGATAACAGAAGCTTATCAGAGACTAAATTGGAGACTTATAATATGCTAAAATTTATGGCATAGATTTAAATTTTTGATGCCATAATAACCTTATCAGATAAGAGTTATTGAATTCAAGTACTTAATCATGCATAGCACCATGCAAGTTTTGGACAAAAAGAGAAAAACCTGTCTTGATTTTAATAAAAGAATCACCCAGATACTAGAAAATGATCTTAAATTCTAATTGTATGAACTTATAGTGGGGAAAAGAACAAAGAAGCAAATAAAATAGCCTTAGCTGGAATGAGTGTGTCCGTAAGCTATAGAAGAGAGGAATAATTGTTTTTTTTAATCTCTAAGGGATATATTTGTACATTGTATGGATCCCTTGCAGGCTAATTGGCCATCTGATACATTTTGGCACTTGTGTTCATCTGTCGGGGTTCTAAACTAAAATACTGAGTCCACTTTTGACTCTTTTGAAAATATTTTGATGTTTTAAAATGTATAATTCAATCATTTTAGGGAAAAAAATAAGGTTTCATTTATTGTGAATTGGTTTTCAGGATTTGGGTGGTGGTGTGGGTGGGGGAGAGGTGGACCAGAAACTTGGTCCAGTTACAGATTAGATTATTTTCAGATTGCAGCAAATTAGAGTCATTTATGGTTTTTAATTGATGGTTCAGACTTGGCATTTATACACAGAAGGACATTTTGGAGAAAAATTCTAACAGTAACTTTACAGAATATTTCCAGGTGTCTACTGAGCATTCTGCTATGTAAATGGACTGTGCTAATGTGTTTGACTAAGAGTTATGGTTGGAATCGTTCTGAGATCCGTTCTGCCACTGTGCAAATAGATAAAGCCTTAGGTACCTTTATGCTCCACTAAATACTGCTAGTAAAATTCCTTGTGTTATTAACATATCATAAAATAATATTTGCTTTCAAGTCCACTATATTCAAGAAACATAAAAACTGCTCTACTTCAGATTTAATTGACCACAGGGTTAGTCCACATTGATAAAATCTGAATTATAGAAGAGCTTAAAAGAAATGCCGTTTTTTTCACTGTCCTACAGTCTCCTAATAGATTATTAAAGGAAATGGATATGAATGATTTGTTATGAGCCTTGCTGTAATAATGTCCTTGAGTCCACACCATGGAACTACCTTATAAGTAAAGTCACTGTAGAGTAAGTTTATTTTGGTGACTTAGTAATTAAATGCTCCAAATGATGTCCAAGACAAATGTGCCCCTTTCCTATCTCTAGTTAATAGAATCAAGGTTTCCTAGTACTTGCCATGTGAAATTTCCCTTCCTTTCATACATTTCTTAAAATCTTATTCAGTTTTTTAACCTTTCCTTCATAGATAGTAAACAGATTTTTTTTGTAAAACATTTATTTTAACCTAGATCCTGTGAAATAGTCACAGATATTAACATTTGTGTTGTCTAAATTAATAATGTTATACTGTACCACATTTGTAATGCACTAAACTTGACAAAAGAACATCTTAAATCCCTTTAAAAGCAGTTGATTGATGTCAAATTATGTTCACTAAAATTCTGTTTCTTCTCAGTGAAATCTTACAGTCAGCACTCTGGTCAGCTTTTTTAATTCCTTTCCTTTGTGTTTTTTAAGATATTTACCATGCCAGCCATGAATCACTCCACTGCATCATCATACATCAGCTTTGCTTTATAAACATTATTAAATTACTTTAGGTATATTACTTTATTTGAGCACCAGAAATCAAAACAAAACAAAACCAACCATAGAGTCAGCATCCCTTTTCACAAAGAGAAGCTCACAACCCAGACTTGGAGCTCTGGTTTTAACCCATCTTCTTTTTTCAATTTTAATCTGTTTAATTTTATACTTAATTTTATTTATTGAGATAAAATCCATGTAGCATACAGGTCAACCATTTGTTTATACATTTATTTTTATCCAAGTGTAATTGACATACAATGTATTAGTGGCAGGTGTATAACATAGTGATTCGACATTTGTATATATTACAGTGATGACCATGATAAATTGAGCTACCATCTGTCACCAAACAAAGTTGTTACATATACTTAACTATATTCCCTATGCTATACACTGTAATCCTTTGTCTTCCATATTTTATAAGTGAAGTCATTCTGTGACACCTGAGTGCTGTTCTTCCTAAAAAAGAGAATGCTGAGCACGAAATATGAAATGTGTCCTTTAGCCATTTTCTCTTGTACCACAGTGCTAAAAATGTCCTATATGGGAAAATTCTTTTTGTTGTTGTTGTTGAATTGTAATACTTGAATTATAGTTGTTGCTGTTGAATTGCGGTATGCTGGTACAGTTTATAACAAAGTGTATCACTGCTCTGCTAAAGCATTGGAAGTACCCACTTCAAATGTGCTCATGACTTGTTCTTGCCAAGTTTAAGTACATAGTCTAAAGATGGGGCTTTCCAGTTACCTATATTATATAAAGACTTTTCAAAAGTTAGTAAGGGACAGGTTCTCTTCCCCTACTGCCCATAACAAGTTGGGAAAAATTTTTGCTTCGGTTTGTATAGCTCCAGTGTGGTGTTCTTTTAAACAGAACTTAGCACTTATACTTCTGTGAGGGAGCAAAGATGTGATAAGATAAAAGAAATGAAGCTTCAAGTTATCTTTCTAATCCTCATACCTGGAATTACTTTCAAAGAGTGTGTTTGCTCTTATCTCAGGGGAAATTCCTCTTCCCTTGGACTACAATGTTCTGGTAAAGTATTTTAGAAAACATGGTATACTGTTTGTGAAGATAACAAAAAGTATCCATCTTTTGAGAATCTCTTACACAGAGTAATATATCAAATACATGTATTTATTCTTTTAGCCTGTTTCTAGACCTCCGCTCCTTTCCCAAAGACAAAGTATCAAGGGAGAACAAAGAATTTTTCTTCTCTGGGCTCAAAAGATTGTCTGAGGTGGGCTTTTCATCAGTTTTCAGACTCTAATCCAAGCTTTTATTTTCTGTCTCCCTAAGTGATGGCTGGTACAAATGCAATTCTCCCGTAGAAAAGCCATCAGCTAATCAGTTATCCCATTAAGCACATTTTTACGTTTGTCTTGCCTTCAAGTATTATACAGAAAGAAATGGACACATAGGTTATCTGCAAACTACATATTTCAGACAAAAATCAGTTTATCATGTTATAAAGCAGTATCCAATGGATTAAAATTATATACTAGTTTACCACTCTTAAAAGGAAGGGAGGTTTGATTCAAGTGTCACACTATTCTAAGTTTCAATCCAGAAAAAAAGCAACAGTTAAAAAGATAAAACCTAAAAACTTAATGTTTTCTCAACACCATGTAATCAAAAGCAGGATTATTAAGAATTTCAAGGACAAAGTGTGTGGGGGGGCGTGTTTCAACTGTTGAAAAGTGTCAAAGAAACTATACACAGCTGGAGTGTAATTCTGTTCTAATCCACAGATGGACACATGGAGGAAGTTGAAGTAGGTTTTCGTTTCTGGGAATAGACATTTATGTTCCTTTTAGGAGATTTTAGATTTAATATCATGTATATATGGAGAAGCCAGGATTCTTGCAAACTTTTTTTTTTTTTTTTTAGTTTTAAATCTGTGTTCTGTCGATTTGTATCACAATTCCTAGATTTAACTGAAGAGCTTTGAAGGAATTGAGTAAGAATCATTTAAATAAAGATTTTCCCTAATCTCTCCAGGTTTTCATAGAAAAAAGAAAGAGAAAAACCTGACTGTTTCTGTTGGAAATAATTAGCAGACCATTGCATCTCCTTAAGGGGATAATTTGTTACTTGTGAGTTAAGTATACCTTTATTATTTATGATAACAGCCATCTGAAATCTTTTTACTAGTAACTTAAAAGATACTTTACTTTGAGTAAAGCTCAAAGTTTGACTTGCAACATCACAACCAAACAGAATTGATCCTGTCAAATATAATTTAGAGTATTGATGTGTTTGCTAGTCCTTTGTTTAGGCTCCTTTTACTACATTATCCAGTGCTGATTTCACATTAATTGGTATTTAATCTTACCCCCTGGCTGTGGGATTTCAAAAAATATACCTCAATTTATATGCAAATATTGTGCCAAGAAGGTAAGAGCTTTAAATGTTTTCCTTTACAGAACTTCCTGAAAGGTACACCACTCCAATTATATATACTGAAGAATATACATAGGGATTTGCTTTATTGACCTTTCCAAATTGAGATTAACTAAATTATCTAAAATATGACTTACAGAAAAGTGGAAAACATAATAAAAATCATTAATATTTGTATCATCTAAAATGTGTTATTTTCCATTTAGTAAACACTAAGTAGTTTAGTTCTTCCTGGTAAGGATTCTATTACCTGCTGAGGATAGAGGGAAAAAAATAGTGAGATGACCCCTGACTTTAAGAGGTTAATTGGAAAAAAAAAAAAAAAGAGGTTAATTGATAAGAAAAAGACTGCTGCAAACACACAGGTTATATATGAAGAAAAGGAAATTTTTCTCAAAATGAGTTGGTGAGGTAGCAAGTACTTGTAAAAGTGGACTGGGATCAGTTCAACTTGAGCCTTATCAGTCAAGAGAGACCTGGGAAATGTGTGTTGGCCATGAAATGATGGATGATTGAGTGTCCTTGAAATGATGGATGATGTGGGCAGGAGAGAACATAAGGAAGACCATTTGTTGCCGGTTGGGTTCTCTGGAAGCAGATGCTGAGATGAAGTTTGGAGTTCAAGATATGTATTAGGAATGAAACCTTGTGAAGCAAAAGCAGAGCAAGCAAGATTGGGCAGAGGGAGAAGCTGAATTGTGACACAAGCTGACAAAGCCTCAGCCAACCCAGAGGAACTCTGCAGCCATTGTTCCCCATCAGAGCATCCTGAATCGGGCCAACATGGATCTGTCAGCCCTTCCTCAGTTGGCCATCAGGAGTGGGAGGGCTTAACCTTGGGCTAGGTGACCTTCTGTAGTTGAGGTTGACCTTGAAGTTGCTGAGGTCTGGAGGCTGTCTGTAGACCACACTGTCCACAGCTGGGCACTAAGTTCTTACTGGAAGGGAGACGTGGGTAGTACATCTTCACATCCACCATGCCATTCCTGTGTTAGGAAGAGTGTAAGTAAAACATTGGGGTAGAGATGAGCAAGGTTATGTTTGAGGATGGGCAGTCACTAGTAAAAACCTTCTGGAGCTGCAGATCATTGCAGGTCACAATCAAAAGATAGGAGGGCACCATGCAGGGTGAGCTCTTTTATTTTTTATTTTATTTTATTTTATTTTATTTTTAAGTAGTCTCCCTGCCCAGCGTGGGGCTTAAACTCACGACTCATAGATGGAGAGTCACATGCTCTACCAACTGAACCGCCAGGGGGAGCTCTTGAGTACCAACAGGAGAATTTTGATCCTGATGGGGAAGAAATGTACAATAAATGAGAACAGGGTACAATAAAAGTGACACTTTAGAAAGATGTCATGAGTGCTTTTAGAGGGTGTGTTTCTATTAAGGTAATATGGAGAGGTGGAGAAGCAAGATGATACTTCTCTTAAAAACGATCCTGCGTGTAGATACCAAGATAGCAAAACTGTTCCAAACCAAGTATTTCAGCAAAATATGCTGTTTGAACAAGTGGATTTATGCAAAAAAGACATTTAACCTAACAGATTATTAAAAACAAATATTTTTGTTTAAAAAAGTTCATGTCTGCTCTGCAACCTGTATTTTGGCACATTTTTATTTATCCAGTCACCATTAACTGCTCATTCATTTACCAAACAGTTGCTGAACACCTACTAAGTTCTTAAGGTGAATTATATAGGCCCCCTCTTATGTAATGAGGAAGACAAAAATGAAAATAATTTGGAGTAGAGTATTATCAGCACTATAGATAGGAAGCAAAAAGTAGATGCTGGGAAGACACAGAGAAGACTGGAAACTGTGTTACCTACAGGTGACTCTAAATGAAGGGCTTTGTGTTCCATGATGAAGTGATGAGGGGATATTAAAAGAAGTGGTATGTCTCCGTTTGTATTTCAGAGAGGTTACCTGGTGACAGTTGGAAGATGGAATTAAGCCTGGTGAGACTGGAGGTAAAAAAGCAAGTTGGGGAGCTATTACAAGCTCTCAGATAGGAGACAAAAGATGAAATTAAGATTTATTGAGCACTTACTATATACCGAGCTTTGTTCTAAATTATATATACACACAACATTTAATTTTCACAGCAGGGAAGTCCAAATAAATGTTATTTGGATTTTCCTATAATTGTGTCAACTCAATATTGAATTACGACACTGGTAAAATCAAGTGATTAGGAACTATGATTGACTTCTACAAGTATAGCAATTTAATAGAAGTGAGGGCAAGTGATTACTCACATAAAGGAGATTTATTTGACCAACCAAATCCTTAAAATCATATAATATGTTTTGGAAAAAAAATAAGTAGTTTTATGAAAGTTAAGCATCACTATTAAGGGAAAGGAGAGAGTCGATCAGAAAATTTTGTTTAAGAAGTTAAAGTTCTGTTTCTTTTTTCCCAATGTAGTATGTATTATTGGGCAAATTTTAATTCAGCCGTACAAATCATACCCTACACACCTGCACATTTATACTCCAGAATATTGGAAGCAAAGTGCAGTAAATATGGTACAAAAGATACAAAGCTGTAGCATACTTTTCACATCCATATGCTTGAGCACTGAGAAATAGAATGGCACTATATTTACAGAAGGAAAAAAAAAAATAGCCTAAGAAAAATACTCTTAAAATTTAGATATATGGGCATCATAAGAATTGGAATAGCCAGCTTGCTCTGTGTGTGTGTGTGTGTGTGTGTGTGTGTTTGTCTTGAATCTCGATTATGAAACTTGAAAGGAGGAGATTCAAAGGAGGGGATAAAAGAAAGGACACAAAATAGATGAATATTTGTAGAGAACTGAAACATTACATAACACCCACCCACCTATCACTGACCCCTTCCTTGAATGCATCCCTGACATTATACTATTGTATGGATATTATATATGTATATTTGCTTTCCCTCCCCATTAGAATGTAAGCTTTGCGAGGCTGGGTTCCGCAATGTTCAAGACCGTGTCCTCTGGTAGAGAAAATAGTGTCTGGCACATGATAGATATTTGATCAGGATTCACTGGATGATGAATGAATGAGATGCACGTATTATCTTGTTTTGTTTTATATTCCGGAAAGGAAATAGTATTTTTTTCTTACTTACACCTGAGGAGACTAAGGTTCAGAGAGTTTGAATTACTCGCTCAAGGTTTCCGAGCTGGAGCCGATTTTTGAAGCAAGTTCATAAGCCCATACCTGTAAAGCACTGCCTTCTAAGATATTAAACAATTGTGTCCCAGTGGAATTTTCTTAAAATTATTTGATTTGATTATGTGTGATACACAAAACATTAAAGAGGAATGATGGCTGAAAAATCTTTAAAGATTAAGTTTATGGTTCGCAAGATCTCTATTAGAGAAGAACATCCTCTCAAAAATTAATTGTTAATATGCATCTTTTTACTTTGTGACAAATGGTGATGCAGATAATATTTTTAATAATGGCACTCACAATATAATGCATATCCACCTCAAACTTTTTGTCATGTTTATAATAGTTACAGAAAAACAGTGAATTTTTAATTTGCATAAAGTCAATATTGTTTACTACCATTTTCATGATAAAACATAATCAAGTGGTAAGAAACAGAGATCTGAGGATTTTTTATGGCCATTATTTTTAACATGCTGGGCAAGTCAGTTTATTAATTATCTCTTCTCTTGACTAGCACCAAAGTGAAAATACTTGGCTGGTTTCTCTTGGATGTTAGAAAACAAACACAACTCCTGTGGACTGAACACAGGCTGATGAATATCATTAAGTTATGAGCTCTTTTGATAATTACAAAAACGGATGCCCAGATGCATCTATATATAATCATCTTATTTTTACCAAACTCCTGGTTGGTAATCACTTTAGCTGAATGGATCTTTAGACCATCAGTCTGTATATTAAGGCAGCTCTAAGGAATCAATACGATGAATCACGCTTAATTTATTTTGCACATATAGACATAAACTGAGTTTCTAAAAGCTATCTTTCTATATTTAATCATATTTCACCTCTAAATTTTCAGAATCATTCCAATGTAGTAGTGGTCATTGTAAGTAGAGTCCACTTTTTATAAATCAGTTTCAGTTTTTAGGGGGCTGCTATTTTATTAAAATGAAGCAGAAGACGTAGAACTCTGTGGTGAATGCACATCATCAAAAGGCTTCCTGTGTGCTCCTTCATTGTTCTAATCAAAGAAAAGATATATTTTCAATTACGCAATGTCTAATGTCTCACAAGTACCTTCATACAGCCACTAAAAAATACTTGATTCCATTAGTTTGTATTATATAGCGGCCTTTCTACAGTTTATTTTTATTTTTTTTTTAATTATCACCCATTAATCCTGGTAGTTTCTCTGCCTTTATTGAGAGTTTACTCCTTTTCACTGAAAACGCCCTGGTCACTCAAGCATATGTGTGTGCACACGGAGACATAATTCCCCCATCCTCTCTCCCTTCCTCCTCCTCCTCTTTCTTTCTTGCTCATTATCAGATGTTGATTGTATCTGGTATTTCTCCCTTGGATATTTTACTTATTCATAAGGTATTGTTGGTATTTGTAGTGCTTAACACATTAACTGTTTAACATTTGCAGTGTGAGCTTTTTTGTCTATGTAGACATGTTTCTGCCCATCCACGTTTATAAATCGACTACAGAATCCTTGATGGATTTTATTTGACGCCATTTTATTTAAGCTTTTAATAAATACGATTTTTTAAACCAAGAAATTATTTTTTTAATGGCACTCACAAGTTGAACTCCATATTGTTTAAAAAAATATATTGTTTTTTTTTTGCATTCCTTACCTCCTGTCTGCTTGCAGTTTCAGGAAGGAGATGTCTGCCTTCTCCTCCTCCATCTCATGTTTAAGAATTTTGAATCCCAGTGAATGCTTTTGTCGTTGCTGGAGTTTTATTTTGACCTGTTGCATAATCTAGTGACAGTGCTCTGTCATTTGAAATATCACAGAAATTGACATCATGTAAATTGCTTGAAGTCCACTTGCACATTACTCCGCCTCTTTGAGACCCAGTTTCTTCATCTGTAAAATGTAGATAATAAAAATCACCTACCTCAAGGGCTTGTTATGAGCAATTAATGAAATAATTGTGGAAAATAGCTAATATAGCACCTGACCTTTGGCTAAATTAGTCCTTACTGTTTTTCTGTATGATTGCTGAGATCTATAATTTTTCAAAAACAAAAGTAATGTTCACCAAAAGTCATAGTTTAGCACTCAGGCGATTAGTATTTGTCAAAATTTGGATTATTCTTTTTTTTTTTCAAGATTTTATTTATTTATTTATTTGAGAGAGAGAGAGAGAGAGAAACAGCATGAGAGGGGATAGGGTCAGAGGGAGAAGCAGGCTCCCCGCTGAGCCGGGAGCCCGATGTGGGACTCGATCCCAGGACTCCGGGATCATGACCTGAGCCGAAGGCAGTCCTTAACCAACTGAGCCACCCAGGTGCCCCCAAATTTGGATTATTCTAATAGAGTAAGTGGGGGGGTTCCCCTCCCAGAATTTTCATGGAAGATATCAAATACATGAAGTTCTACCTCAATAAACTGATACTAATTATTTATATTCTCAACACCCTACCAACTTCTTTTCCCCTGTCAAAAGTAATTATACCCCGAAAGTTGTTGTTTTACCTAGTCTCCTTTATAACTGCAGTATCTTTTCTTTCCACTTAGCCATAATAATTATTAGAAAGGGGAATTATGTGTTGAGGTGGTGGAAGGAACAGAAAGAAAAAACAAAGTTGATTTCCATATTCCTAATTTACTTAAGATAGAGAAATAAAAGAATGGGGGCGGGGGTGGGGGGGGAAGCACCCAGCATAGTAAGTTTAACTCTCCCTTGAGTCCTAGAAGAGCTCACTCTTTATAGATCAGGTACAGTAGTACTTCTTTTATCCCCCCGTCTCATTTTCTTTTGGAAGCACAAAAATGTATGCTTAGCTCCAGGGGAGAACGGCTTTCCTCGAGCTGTCGGCTCCAATACATTTATTTCTACACCGATTTGAGAGAGAGAATTTCGTGTTTCTGGGATTGTGAGTGGGTAATTTCAAATTTTCTTTCAAGACAGCTTTACAAGCCCCTCAACTCTGCCTAAATTCACAGTGGGTTTTCTTCTCCAAGTTCACATAAGCCTGGTCTCCGAGCTATGGAATAGGGAATCAGGTATCACAGGCTGTGTGTGTGGGTACACACGTGTGTGTGTGTTTTACCTTAAACCTATCAAATTGGTACTACAGAATTAAAACCCAGGTGTAGACCACTAAAAGATTTAATTTTCAGAAAGTTTTCGTTGCATTTTCTTTATTTGATTATAAGGTATTTCCCTATGGCAATATATCTCACAATGACTTTTATTATAGTATGCTGTTCTTTATTTTATTCCTTACAGGTTCATTCTGGAATACTCAAAGCAAAATTAATTTATATAGCAATTCCCAATCCAGTTTTAAAAAATGACATCTATTTCCTTCTCTCCTCCCTCCCCCCTTCTAAGACTGAAATCAGGCTTGTCATTTTAGTAAGTGTTCTAGATTGGATTGACTCGGGATGGGATTACATGGAAGCATGATTTTAGGATCCGTGAATAGCGAAGTCATAGAAAATGTATAGATTAACACTGCCAAACCATAAGCGCAAAATCAATAACAACGATGTTGAGAGACAAAGTCAGCTTGGATTTGATAGACATCTGTGCCTTTGCCTGCTCACCATTGTTCTAAAAATTTTATGCCTGAAACCACCAAGAATCACCTTGCTCCTTCTAAGTTGCCGACAGTTTTTCTGTGCGGTTTCATTCATTTAGCCACAATAGCCTTCACTCTGCTTCAAGGCTGCCCCGGGGCGTCTTCTATCCAGCTTGTGTCGGGAAGTCTTGAGGCAGCTTCTAAACACGAAGTCTTACAGCCTCCTGGAAACTTGGCAAAGACAGCCACAGGTGAAGAGATCAAGTGGCCAGCAGTAAGCGCTGAATTCTGTCCCTTCTCCAAAAATGTGAGTGCCCTAGGCAGGAACCCAATTTGCTCCCCCCAGGGCCAGCTTTGAACAAGTCCTTCCTTCCCTCTGTGTTTGAATAGGTATGTTGTTGGCACCTCAGATTCTGCAGTAGCATCACCTCCCTCAGGAGGTAATATGCACTTATTAAAAACGACTGCAATTTATAACTATTGTAAGTCACTCAAAATCCTCCCTTACGCGAAATCATCATATTATATTAGGGCCGAGTGCAAAGTTTCCGTTTGCCTACATTTTAATGAGTTGTATGAAGGAGAGTAAAGATGTTGCACAGGTAGGTTTAATTCTTTATTTTTAACTAGCATAGTTAGGTTGGAAAAATGTAAGCACCAAGGTTTCAGAACTCTGCAATTCAAGATGCTATATAAAATGTATTCTATTTAATGAGCTCTGCATTCCATTGACTGTTGAACTATACATCAATGGCATGCCCCTTCCTTTCATCATCCAAACTGTTTAGCTCCCACTAATAGGTACATTAAAAGAGAATCTTGCTACAGATATGAACGCAGACATCATAGCTATATGCATTTCTGCCTATGCTCATACTTTTTTAAAAGCTCCTAAGAGAAATCTTCACAAAGATAAACTGTAACCCTTTTTGTGCAGTGTTTGCTAATGGAGAAAGACATCACGTGCGTTTTTCTGTACATAGCTGAACTGGAGCATCAGGATGATATCAACTAGGAAAAAAATAGAGGGAATTGGAATAATCACTATATCATTATGGGTGTAAACTCTTGATAAATTGTTTAGCTTCCTGCATATTTTTGAATGCTTGCTGAAAAAATTTGAAAATAACACTTAAAAATCATAAATTTAATCATATAATGCTGTAACAGTGCTTTGAAAACAATGATTATTATTAAATAGAGGTTTATAAGTAAATAAGGTTTGAAGTATTACAAAGGTAACCTAAACTCAGAGAAGCAGTTCAGAATCTTAAAAATAATTTAGAAGGCACAGGTTTGTTTTTACTTTTTAGATTTCCTCTTGTTTCAAATGATTTCTGTGTATTTTACTTTTTTATTAAGAAGGAGAAAGGTGAACTCCAGAGTAAAATTTACCTAAATGCTATCTCTTGAAGGAAAGAAGGAAGGGAGGGAGGGAGGGAGGGAGGGAGGGAGGGAGGGAGGAAGGAAGGAAGGAAGGAAGGAGGGAAGGAAGGAGGAAAGGAAGGAAGGAATGGAGGGAAGGAAGGAATGGAGGGAGGGAGAGAGGAGAGAAGGAAAAGGGGAAGGAAAGAAAGAAGGGGTAAGGAAATCATTCTGTTAATCATTCTGACGTTCATTATTTTGTTTATATTAGAGAATTCTCAAATGATCTTGCTTTTATATTTTTAACATACTCATGAAAATATATCTTTCTAAATCAGTTTGGTAGGCGTTTAATAATGAGCAATCCTTAACCAGTCAATGTGAATTGTTCGTTACTATCATCTTGGTTGTACATCTTGAGAACATATTTAGGAAAATGCTAATACTCATAGTCAATCACAGAAAAAAATATATATTTGTTCTTGGTTTGCTTCAAATGTTAGTTAAGTTTGCAAGTAGTTTCCAAATATTCTCATCTTTTCAAACAGATTAGGAACTTGTTTCACTCTGATCATCCACACTATATATCGGTCGTCCATTGTGGGCATTAAATAGAAAAGAAATATTTAACTTCTGTATTCTCTGAATAAAAGTAATTATCTTTTTATCCAGATTATCACAAAGTTATATCAGCTATACATCTGTATTGAAATACAACCCATAACAACATAGCAGAAGATTCATATTGAATTTTTTCACTTGGAAGCACTGATAAAGAATATATTTTGTGTAACTTTTAAACAAAAATTGTCCTTCTTGTGCAAGGTAAATGGATTTACCCATACTCATTTTTTCTCTCTCTCATACACACACACACTCATTTGCTCACTCCTATAGTTTTAAAGCCTTTTGGTTTAGATAAATATTTCATACAAATGACAAATGAAAAGGTAACTAAACATTCTTAGTGGTATGAAACTATTTAGATTTCATTTACATAAAATCATACAAAAACTTCCATCATAGGAATAAAATATGTAAATTAAATCAAAGTCTGTGTGCTTATAAACCATTGATTTTTTTTTCTTCTATATTTCCACACATTGGCATAGGATACTATATTTTGGACTTTGCGCTTTTTAGTAGAGGATCATGCATTATTTTTTATAGAAGTTGTGTTTTGGAATTTGAAGAAATATTACAGTATGAACAAATACCATATGAGACAACTATAAATGTTAATAAATTTGCCAGTAACGTGCATTATGTTAAATGAGATTATTCCATAAATGGTGGAATCTTAGTTCTCTTAGAATTTAAAATAAGTCTAGATTTAGTCATTAGCATTAAGCTCCTTTGTAACTATTATTTATTATTTTTGTTTATAAATAACAGTCATATTGTTATTTTTAAGAAAAACGACAGTTATACAAGTAACTCATGAAGCATATAAGCTAATGATTTCCTTTAATTTTGCATAAATTGGCTATGCAATTTTGTTACATAAACATAACCTTCAGTGTAATTTGATACCCTTTCAAATGGTTTCTGCAGTCAAAAAAGTAATAATAATAAAAGCAAGAGAGAGAGAGAGAGCTTGAATTATATCATGTACGTTACTAATATTGGCTTCCCTGCAAGGTTGAGTAAACAGAAAATAAAATGAAAACATCTGCAGAAAGCTATCCCAGTATGAAATATTGCCATAACATTTCATACCAATCAGAATCACTGTTTACTTTCAATATTAAGACCTACAGTTAGGTAGGACCACTGGCTGAAAATTAAAAGCAAATCTATGGAAAATTGTGGCCAAGGGATGTGTAGGCTACATCTGAACATTTGTTAAATAAATAATGAAACATAAGAAAGAAACCAAACCCTTTCAGAAACCCTTGGATTTTCTTTATGTCCCAGTGCCCAGACAAGTTGGCTGCTTTTCTCACCATTGAGCTATTTTGACTGTCCCCATCCCAGCCAAGGGTGAGGTGGGGCTCATCACACAAGGTCCTGCTCATTTGCTTAGCCAATGACTGCCAGCACCCGAGTCATTGTTTTCAAAGAGCTTGGATAGTCCTTTAGCAGGAAAGTCAATTTCATATAACCCAGTTCCATGTGTTTTGTAAAGTATTACTCATTTTGGCTTCTTGGGTCTTCTTTTCTCACAGTAAAAGTGCTATAAAACCTGTTCCAATTCACACTGCAGTTTGATGAATTGCCTTCTCAGGATTTCATTATCAATGTTTTTGTTTTTGTTTTTGTTTTTGTTTTTTTATATGACAGAGAGAGACACAGTGAGAGAGGGAACACAAGCAGGGGGAGTGGGAGAGGGAGAAGCAGGCTTCCCGCTGAGCAGGGAGCCCGATGCGGGGCTCGATCCCAGGACTCTGGGATCATGACCTAAGCCAAGGCAGACGCTTAACGACTGAGCCACCCAGGCGCCCCATTATCAATGTGTTTTAAAGTGCTACTGCAGGGGCTGAGGTGTTTTGAAATAACAAATAGGTATAAGACAAATGAAAAGCTGAACATCGAAATGACTTGGGTTCTCAGTGTAGCAGGGAGCGGGGTACCTCTAATTCCTTAGAGCGTTTGTTTATTGCTTTATTACTATTAGGGTTATTTCATTATTAATATAAAATCAAATGCTTCTGCACTGGAGAAGAGAGTATATGACAGGCTTGTCCTGTGAGCAAACCACAGAATTGAGTGAAGTCCAGTTTGTGGTTAACAGCCATGAGACATGGCATCTTCTAGCTCTGTGGGGAAGGTGGGGTAAACTTAGTGAGCTATGCAACTTTATTATTTTCTAATAGTTTCTTATTTTTTAAGATTTATTTATTTGAGAGAGACAGAGCAGGAAAGAGCATGAGCCGTGGGGTGGAGGGGAGGGGGGAGGAAGAGAGGGAGAGGGAGAAATAGGCTCCCAGCTCAGTGGGGAGCCCGAGGCAGGGCTGGATCCCAGGACCCCAGATCATGACCTGAGCTGAAGGCAGTTGCTCAACCAACTGAGCCACTCAGGTGTCCCCATAATCATTTCTTTTAAGGATTTAAAAGTTCATTTTATATGGCAAATCCATAGGAGTATAAGTATACAGCAAATCTGTGTGAGATCGTTTTATTTTCCGTCTTCAAGTCAGACTTGCCAAGGTTTATTTTATGTTCCTAATTCCCCCGAGCTCACTGGTTTTCCTGGTACACACGTTCAAATGACATCTGAGGTGTTAAAATATAGAATCATC
The DNA here is from genome assembly GCF_011800145.1 of Mirounga leonina. Lineage (NCBI taxonomy): Eukaryota > Metazoa > Chordata > Mammalia > Carnivora > Phocidae > Mirounga > Mirounga leonina. The sequence goes on along the minus strand of NW_023270320.1, from coordinate 28,991,066 downwards.
CATCTGCATAAGACCTTAGAGTTAATCTAACCGACAGAATGAATCTCTCATTTAGCATCACACAGGTTGAAAGTTGTAAGACTGTTTACTACTTCACATTAATTACCATCAAAAACTTCTCATGCTCCTGAAATGTTACCTTTCAACTTAAACGGTTGCCAAAAGTTTACTGTTTTTTTGTTTTTTTTTTTTTTTTTTTTTTTGTAATGGTGTTTTAATGCTTTTGGAGTTCCAGTCAGTTATTAAAATCAGATTGGCTATATAAAACGAAACAAGTCATTTCACATGGATTTTAATTTGACTGACTTATTGCTAAGCTGAGCTGGAAACACTGATTGATCTATGGCGAGATAGATCCTCTGTGTGCTGATCTGCAAATAGCACATCCCATTCATGAAGCCAGGACTTGGGGTACTTTTTTGGGGGGTCTAACGGGCATCCCTCTGCTGAAGGTGACAGAACAGTTTTATCTAGGAGACTGGTAGGTTCCTTAGGACTCCTTGTAACTTGAGTGTAGCAGATTGTAAAGGAGTCAGTTTCTCACCTTTTATCTCACTTTTGGTTTAGGAGAGATCTAAAACCAGGCCTCAGGATATAATAAGCCTTCTTAAATTGTTGCTGAACATATAAAGTAATGAATTCATTAACACCTTTATTTCTGGAACAAGGATTCAGAGTGGTTCATATCAAATAAAATTTTAGTCTTAAGGGCAGACATACACTGATAATTTTGTACTTCCCCCCCCTTCTTCTTTTCCTTTTCTTTCTTCTTCCCCTTCTTCTGAATAAGGACACCAAATAAAGCTTAAACTGAAATTAAGGACTGTGTATTCACAGTCCAAAGTACTTTCTTTTCATCATATCAATTTGTCTTTTTTTTTAAGAAAGTTCAAAATCATTTCAATCTTGATGATTATTACATAAAGGCCAGTTAGAAGTGATAGCTCCTAGTCTTGGACTTACTGGAGATCAACAATATTTTAAAACAAATATCGGTTTGTGTTTTGTATACCACAGTCTGTCTGGTTTCTATTCATTTGTCCATTCAGTAAATGCTTATGGAAAGATGCCCATGAACCAGACACTCTTCCAAAGGCTGGTATACAGTGAAGAACCCAGCAGATACAGATTTGCCCTTGGCCTGTCAAAGAGTAGGATTATGGTTAAAGGGATGAGCCAAAAACTAGAATATATCTTTTGCAATCAAGGTAGGACAAAGAATACATCAACTAAGGTATTCAGTGTCACTTAGATCTCTAGAAGAAGTATTTACTTTTATCATGATCCATTATCTTTTCCATAATGACTTTTAATATTGAGAACACATCTAAAATATAGGTTTTATTGAACAATAAGTTATAAAATATTCTGACAGAGTGAAGTGCCAGGTAAAAAACAAAATTTCCAAACTCCAACATTTTCAGTTATCACACAGCTATAATTAATCTCTGATTCTGTACGTTATCCAAATGATCACAAGCTACATCCCCCTACTTGGGAAGATGAAACTTAGTTTGATTCAGAAATTTCTCAGTCTCTATGGTGGCATTGCATATCTTAGCAGACATATTTTTTATCTTATCCCAAATCTATTAACAAAGTCTATTAAGTGGCAGAGCTCTGTCAGCAAGTTATATTGTATTCCATTTATTAGTTAGTCAAATAATTCAAAATGGCATAGTTTAAAGACAAAAGGCTCACCAACATTATATGCTTAAATGTCAGTGTGACAAATCACTACAATATCTATGAATTATAAGAGCCCTATTAACAATTAACATAATATGCAACTATTGTTATATACAAGTAGATAGACTTTCTTAACCAAGGTAATTTGCAGATACATGTAAAATTATCACTTTTAAACCCAATGCTATAAAGTGCACTACAGTAGAATATTTTCAATCTTCAAAGTTAATATAGAAGTTCTATAGTTAAGAAAGTACCTGAAGGGGTGCCTGGGTGGCTCAGTCGTTAAGCGTCTGCCTTCGGCTCAGGTCATGATTCCAGGTCCTGGGATCGAGCCCCACATCGGGCTCCCTGCTCTGCGGGAAGCCTGCTTCTCCCTCTCCCGCTCCCCCTGCTTGTGTTCCCTCTCTCGCTATGTCTCTCTCTCTGTCAAATAAATAAATAAAATCTTAAAAAAAAAAAAAAAAGAAAGTACCTGAAAATCGAATGTTAATATGAGTTTTTTATGGGAAATCTGTCTTTTGTCAATTTCATCAGGTTCTATGCTGAGTCTACTTCTGAAACATTTTTAATCCTGCATAGCCTTCTATAAAACAAATACTTGTATAAAACAAAGCCTAGAGAGACCAAATAGGTTTCTGAAGTTTTTAGTATAGATTAAAGAACATTGGCCAGTCAAAATATTTAGGCTGGGCCCAATTGTAAACAATGCAGGGGCTCATAGACATAATATACACCAGCTAACTCACACACAAATTCGTAGGCCTTTCCTGATGCTACAGCTTTACCAAGTCCAAGATCTATAGAGCTGTAGAAGTGACTTTCATTCTGGTTTCTATTTTCATATTATATATACTATAAACTGCATCGGGGCAGGCACACAAAGCCTTGTGTGGCTAATATTTCTTCATTAATATTATCACTGTATATTCAGGCCCTCCTTGCAAACATTAAGAATAATGAAGTAATACTTACATAATGTATTTTTGCATTTCCAGATTATCTTTGACCATTCTACAAAGGCAGAACATTTAGAACACAGAAGGAAGGATAGTTCCTTAAAAAAACCTCAGAAAAGTGAATTTGAATGGACTTATAAATATATGTAGTTACATCAAATGAAATCAACTATTTCATGGAATACATTGTACTATCTAGCAAACATCCCCAAATGACCAACGATCAAATAGTCAGGGATATTTTGGTGAGCCTCCTAATTTATTTCACTGTGATTTACTATACATAATAAAGTAATCAAGACCATTAGTGTTGGATTGCTTATATATTTCAAAGATTTCAGGAAAGTTCAATACGGCACAGTGGCTCATCTGTTACAACATCTCAAACTCCCACTGCATTACAGAACATTCGCTCCTAGAGCCCAGCATGCTTGGCTTGGATATTAAACACCCCACAGAGCATATGACCTATTACCTGAAGATAACTTGCAATGAGTTTAAAGTATAAAACCAATTAGATTTGGTGTAGAAGGAATACTATCCTTTACTACAAAGCTTGCATATTGTCTGTAAATACCTTTCGCTCCCATACATTCTACTAACTGCTTCAGAAAACACTTAGTAGAAATCTAGCTGAACATCAGTGTTTAATTTTCCCCATGCTACATTTCAGACTCCTTCTCACTGAGGTTCAGCTGCTGGGATTTTGAAAGGAATATGAGATTTTTTATTGTCTTGTACTGGAGAACGGAGGCCACAGGATTTTGACGTGACCTATGAACTCCCATCAGACTAAAGGTGCGCAAGCTCTCCTTGTGGCCAAAAGCACTCTCTGATGTACGTGGCTGGCTTTGCTTTTCCTTTAGTTTTAATAAAGCCAGAGCCAAATCAAGGGATATTTTAAGGTATATTTTCCCGGTAACTACTCTAAGTGTTTTAGGTATCCTAATAAAACAAAATGTTCTTATCTCATCTGCAAATCGACATTGCATTTGGTAAGTGAATACTTCCCCCTCATCAAGTCTATGATAACGGTCTAATATTCTATAGGAGTGAAAAATGTCATAGTTTGCCATTAGCTTGAGTGGGTTTTTAATTTCCCTACCTTACCAATTATTTGCTTTCTGAGCTGTAACAATTTTTCCTTAACTTTTATTCAGTTGTGTTGCTTTAATTCTCCCCAAAAGACTTTCAGTATTTTATGAACCTTCACATTTTGACCTGTAAGTCATCAATCTTACAAGCTTTAATTTGGGGGAAAAAATGACAAAGAACTGAAAACTGACTTTCTGAATCAAAATTGCTCTCTTAACATATATTTTTAAAGAGGAAAATTACTATGACAGGTTGATTGCAATTTAAAACATCATCTTTGGTGGATTACAAGCATTTTAAGGTTCATAACTTCCATAATCATTTCTTTTCTGCCCATAAAAAAGCTTCAAATTTAATTTAAAATAACATCTGTATTAATTTTTATCATTTGGAATGAAAGATGATCATTTCTAGAGCTTGTAATTCTCTGAAGTGTTGCATATCAAATTGTGCTCTCTACAGAATTTAAATCATAAAATAAAATGTGCACGGTTTTCTCCTGTAGGAATTTTATTTGAATCAAGCCCATCTTTAATTCTTGTCAGAATGCACCATTAATAATTTATTAACATTTATTGTCGTTTATACCTTACACCTTAATACACCTTAAGCTGTTTTAAATATGTATAAATTATAATTTGAATATTATTTTATACAACTTCTCTAGTACTTGAGGCATTTGTTACAAACTTGAATAATCACCTCATTGTGCTGGGCATTGTGGGATACCACTTGCAGGACGAGGGTTTAAATTGGAGAAACTGAAGTCAGACTGTTAAGTGTATAATTATGGTGGGATGTGCCATTCTATTTGATGTCTGCTCATTTGCTCTAATTAAAACATGTTAGTGTTTGAAATCTTTTTGGGCTGCTAAAATGAATATTTAGGGGTGTGTTTCTGAGTGATTTTAGTTTCAAATCCACAGAATGAATAAAATGGAATGCATTTATTGCAATCAGTGTTGACAATAGCTTTTGCAAGAGAAGAATCTTTGGGTCAAAGTTAATTTCAAAAGGTTATAGTATTGTCAATTCTACAAAATTGGGAAATGGAAATGTATATTAAATGTATGACATTTTGTCAACTTTTAAAATGGCAAATGGTTAGCTATAGAATGAGTGCAAATAATATTTTCTCCCTCTTTTGATGTGACACTCCAAGACATCAGAATACCATTCAAACAGGGGGAGGTTAAGAAATTATTTTTGTAATCTATTCCTACATGACAGAAAATACCCTCTATTCAATGTATTTCAAGCCTGAAGGATTTGTCATATGGAAAATAATATAAATATGTACATGTGTATGTATTTATTGCATCAGTCTATATGTGGCATATATACACGTATATATGTATATATATTTTCCGTACTATTTTCTGCATATACACATACACACACACACACACACACAATATTCTGAATTCCTTTTGAATGCTTACTGCATGTTACTTACATAATTAGGACCATCTGCTCTGTTATTACCTACTTCTTGTGGCATTCTGTGATAGGATTGCAAATCACTGAGCAGCCTCTTAGAAAAATAAGTATGCACTGCACTTCTAAAAGATCTTCAGAAATATTGCATGGATATCATATGAAAACCTGAAGAAGTAATGGATCACTGAATTCTAATTTCAAAAATCCTTTGATTGGTAAATATTGTCCAACATTTTCATTTATAAAGGATGCTTCTTTTCAAAACTAAGGAGAAATTTAGAGGGAGCTTGAGATGCAAATCACCATGTCTTAAGAGGTACAAAGTTAAAGAACAATAGCATCATGGTGGCATAGTTAAAACATCCAATAATGAAATTATCCTTATTACTCTTTCTTAAAAAGGCAAGGCACCAATTCTGAGCTGACAAGATTTTAGAATTAAATATTAGACAGCAACCTAAATAAATTCCTTTGTTGTTGCTTTTCAAATAAATTAGTCATTATTAAAAATTTAGATTGTTATGATTCTGAATTTGTTTCTTTTTTAAAATATGTGAGTTTGAAAGTTGCTTGCAAGGCTATTTTTTTTTTAAAGATTTTATTTATTTGACAGACAGACAGCAAGAGAGGGAACACAGGCAGGGGAATGGGAGAGGGAGAAGCAGGCTTCCCTTGGAGCAGGGAGCCCGATAAGGGGCTTGATCCCAAGACCCCAGGATCATGATCTGAGCTGAAGGCAGACACTTAACTACTGAGCCACCCAGGTGCCCTATTGTAAGGCTATTTTTAAAACCATTCAAGGAACAATAGAACTTTCATCCTTGGTTTAACTTGCATTTTTTTTTTTGTACTTTTTCCAAATCTTAGTATTCTTTTTTCTTCTTTTTTTAAAATTTATTTTCTTTGTTTATTAATGTATTTGAGAGAGAAAAAGAGACAGAGAGACAGAGCACAAGCAGGGGGAGCAGCAGGTAGAGGGAGAAGGAGAAGCAGGCTCCCCGCTGAGCAGGGAGCCCGATGTGGGGCTCGATCCCAGGACCCCGAGATCATGACCTGAACAGAAGGCAGACACTTAACCGACTGAGCCACCTAGGCGTCCCAGACCATAGTATCCTTGTGTTCATATTTATATGAAACATAAGTGTCCCATATTAAAATTTATGCATTTTATCATAGTTTACATATATGTATTTGTATTTATATTATTTTCCCAATTTTCTTGTCTTTATGTTGATAGTGTTACATGTGCATTTAAGAAGTGTTAAAAAATTATTCTTTCTTCACTCTAATGTACAAATCTAAGATATATATGCCTTAGTCATGTGGTTTGTCATATTGTTTTATGCCTTTTATAAAATGATCTAAAAGGTCATCATTAGAAACTATAATTTTATTTTTTTTTAATTTTTTAGAAGATTTTATCTATTTATTTGAAAGAGAGAGCACAGAGGGAGAGTGAGAAGGAGAAGCAGGCTTCCTGCCAAGCAGGGAGCCCGATCCAGGGCCAGGTCCCAGGACCCCGGGATCATGACCTGAGCCAAAGGCAGACGCTGAACCAACTAAGCCACCCAGGTGACCCTGGAATTTCTATTTTAAATATTTACTAATTATCAATCTTTAAGGTAACATTACAGAACCAGAAGCACATGCAGTGAGACAAATTCTTATTGTCTCAGGTATGAGGGGCCAGTTTGCCCTGTCTGTCCAGTTCCCTACTCACAGACTACACTCAGATCCTTGCCTGCCATCTTGTTATGCCAAATGCCAGACTCAAGCAGGGCCACTGCAAAATGTAAATCTGTCAAAATTGTTTCATCATATTTATTAAACTACACAGATATCCCTCACTTGTATAAGATGAACAAAAGAACACAAGTGAATCTATTTTCTAAAAAAAAAAAAAAAAAATCTTATCTAATAATTACCTTAGATCAAGAATAATAGGACTCAGATGCTGATCTAACTTTCATCCCAGAAAGAGGGACCGGCCATGTTTCTCTCTACTTGGACCATTCTGCAATCCACTTGTTTGTCAGTGCTGTTGATCCACTTTTAAGCACAATACTAACACTACTATGAAATTAATGCCAGATTTATGGGCATGTTGGTGAAAAAGAAAGTAAAATAGAAGAAAATGCATCTGTAGAAAACCTGCTTTCAGTCAAGTCTTTCTGTGGTTAACCGTGGACATTGAATTGCTTCATCTTCTCAGCATTTCCCTTCTCTGTGCTTTTCTCACTAAGAGTCATGGCCCTATAGGAAGGAGTTGTGTTTCTTAAGAACCAATGAAAAAGAGATGAATGAATTTGTGGGCGAAATATGTGTTATGTAAAGAATGCATTGCCATTTTCTTTCAACTTTGAAACTTCGAAAGCAATGCATGGATTTCTTTCCATCATCCTTCCCCTCCCTTTGAGTGCATATAGTGGACACTATTCCACAGCAACTAGATTTTGTCACAGCTTTAGAATATTTATTGAAAACTTTACCATAAATGCTCTTCAAAAGTCACATTTAAAATCTGTGGATAAATACTTAGTATTTCCTCTGAAATTTGATTTGACTAGATACTGGTAAAAACTCAGTGATTTGGACTTTTTTTAATAGTTATTTTTGGAAGATAATACTTAGGGAAGAAATCTGTAGTTTGTTTATGAGTCTACAAGTTTCATAAGAAATGATTAAGGAGTAAATAAATACATTTCAGAATTTATTTAGTTCACAGAGATCCACTTTTTGCTTTTGTAGACAGTGCTAATTAGTAGAGATTAATTTTGTTGAGATGGGGACACTGAATTGCTTTCAAAACATATTTGGCAACTAGATATTCTTATTCAATGCAACGCAGTTGCAGAACATTTATAAGAAACACTGCAGGTTCTTTGTAATAGTATAACATATATTTCTTAAACTGTGGCTGCATTTTCAAAACAGCAGGAACGTGGACCTGACCAATTTCTGAATGTGAAGGTAGAGGAATTAATTCTTACATTTGGGAAGACATTTGCTATTGGAAAGTTGTTAAAGTGGAACATCTTTTTTTTTTTTTTTAAGATTTTATTTATTTGACAGAGAGAGACACAGCGAGAGAGGGAACACAAGCAGGGGGAGTGGGAGAGGGAGAAGCAGGTTTCCCACCGAGCAGGGAGCCCGATGCGGGGCTCGATCCCAGGACCCTGGGATCATGACCTGAGCTGAAGGCAGACGCTTAATGACTGAGCCACCCAGGTGCCCCTAAAGTGGAAGCTCTTAACCACTCTCTGCTCCATGTCCTTAAGGAACAACTTTTATCTGTAAATACTTAGTTAGACCTAATTTTTAAACAGAGTTTATATGTTGGTCTGATTTGGCATGAGTTGAAATAATTTGGGACAGAGATAATTTTACTGACTTAAGTGTAATAGAATTGTCCTTGAAGGTATGTTATTTTAAGTGCATTTGCACTGGGTTTATGTATGCCTCTCTGGGTTTGTGCCTGCCTCTCTCCACATATTGTAAAGATAGGCTGGGGACCTTGGGTGGCTCAGTTGGTTAAGAGTCTGCCTTTGGCTCAGGTCATGATCCCAGGCTCCTGGGATTGAGTCCCCCATTGGGCTCCTTGCTCAGCGGGGAGCCTGCTTCTCCCTCTGTATGCCCCTCCCCCTGCTTGTGCTCACTTGCTCTCTCTCTTTCTCTCTGGCAAATAAATAAATAAATCTTAAAAAAAAAAAAAAGATAGGCATCATATCTTAGTTCCATCTTACTTCATTTAAAAAATATATATATGACTCCAAAACTTAGTTTCTTGTGTTGAGTCTGGACGCAGCTTAACTCTGTGATTCAGGCTCAGGGTTTGTTATGAGACTGTGAGGGAAGTGTTAATTGAAGTTGCAGTAAGCTCAGGGTTTGAGTACGGGAGGGTCCTCTTCCAAGCTCTCACTTGTGAGTATTGACAATCTTCAGGTTCTTACTCCCCAGCAGCTAGAGGTCATTTCTTGCCATGCACATCTTGCCATAGGGCTACTTCCAACATGGCAGCTAGCTTCACCAAGAGGGAAGCTTGATTTGATTAGATTGAGAAAGGAAGAGTGCAAGAGTCCAAGATGGAAGCCAGGGTCTTTTTATAACCTAATCTCAGAAAGACATCCCATATTATCTTCCTTGGAAGTGAGTGATTACGTCCAGCCCATTGTGAAGGGGAGGAGATTACATAACGCATGAATATCAGGAGGTGGGATCTCTGAGTGTATCTGGAGACTGCTTAACCCACATGATCAAAACTTACTGGAAAGGCATTAAATTTTTAGAAACATCTTAAATTTTTTGAAACAGTAATATACTTCAATGAACATAAGTCAATCTCTGAACACAAATCAATCTCTTATTTCCTTCTACTAATTAATTATTTGATAGTAAGAAAATAATTTCACATCTTTGAGTCCTAGCTACTTGTCCATTTCTTGTTTATGTAATAAGATGTTAATCGTCACATATAACTCATTTTTAAATATTATGTTGTTTGGGTCATATCAGTTTCAATCATAATTTTTTTTCAGTTTCCGTATTTAAATGGTTTATTACATTTACTTGTACAATTTATCCTTTCGTTATATATATAAAGGTATCTTGCCAAGTTTAGAGTAAGGATGCCTTGATCTGAACACCAGTGTTACCAGTTGCTAGCTGGGTGCTAGTTACTTAGCATGCTATACACTTTGGGAAGTGTTAATCATTGATTAAGATCTCAGTTAAAGAATCTATTTTTATTATTTGTGGAAATTATAGAAGTTGTTGCTGTATTCATAATATTAGTGGTACTTGGGGAAATAATTTGAAATGATATAAACTGCCAGTATTCCGTTAATAAATAGGTCATTCAATTTTTAAAAAGAAATAAGACAAAGGCTCCCACATACCGAATAGTTTATTAATGAGTTTCTTTAAGTAATTTTGACCTTTTCTCCCAGAAAAGAAGCTTATATGGTACAAAAGAAAATACCACATAAGATATTGCTTTTATGACAGTTAACTGTCTAACAAAACAAAAGCCAACTTGGGTGACAAATTTCAGCTACAAAGCCTCTTATATAGGAAAGAAGGCTGTAAACTGAAATGCACTGCTCAGGAGACCCATCCTATGGAAAACCTGTGATAGGGAGCTAATAAAATTCCTCTCCATGGGGCTGAGTCTGTAACATCTATGTTAGCGGAGTGATATCTTAGAGGGAAAACAGAGGAAAGGAAGTTTTATTTTTAGCTTTGATGACATTTAATGAGAAGTTGGTGATATTTTATATCAGATCTAATTGCATTTAATTGATTAATTTTACTCTTCAACATGAGCAATGTCTGAAGGGGCTGGGGATCTTCTGAAAACTTTGACTTGGCTATTGTTGATTTTTAAAAAAACATGTTTATAAGATTTCCGATGACAAAAGGATACATTCACATAAGAAATTACTTTTTTATGGAGTGCCTGGCTGGCTCAGTGGGAGGAGCATGCGACTCTTGATCTCAGGGTTGTGAGTTCGAACCCCACGTTGGGTATAGAGATGACTTAAATAAATTAAACTTAAAAAAAAAGAAGTTGCTTTTTTTAAACAGTTTAACTATTTTACTACTAAAATATGAAATTGCAAATTCCATATCTTTTTTTTTTTGTAATAATTCATTTCATCTGTATTCATGAAGCCTGTGAAAATGCCCTCTGGTTGTCTCAATGGGCTGTCTACCTAAGTGTCTATAGTGAGTACAACTGCAGTAATCTATAGTGAAAGGAACTCCTTCAGAGTTGGGGCTTTACCATAGTGTAATAAGAAGTTGTAAGTCTGGAAAGACAGTTTTCACCAGCATATCTTTTCAAATGCTTCAGCATTTCCACAGCACAGTCAATCAATTTATTCCCTATCTGCATTTAATCTAGGCCACATTTGGATTTATTTTTGGAGTAAATCTGACATTCTTACCTGATTTTTCTTTGCTTCTCAAATCTAATTAAATACACAAAGAATATTAGCTTTGGTTGATGAAGTGACTCTGTACATTATTGCCTAATAAATGAAGACAATGTAGCCAATGTACTGAGAATTCAAATTAACACTGTCATTAAAGCAAAGGTCTAAAGCAAGGGAATTTGTCTTCTTTCACTGAGAAATAATTGAAAGAGAGCCTGAAAAAAAGTAGTTCACAGACAAATGGGTACAGTAATTACCTGAATAAAAATGGGATCCAATTCAGCATTACTTCATCGACTACTTCTAACAATTTCTATAGCTTTATTGCTGTTGAATTGCTTGTCTCTGTGGATGTGTTTTATAGATTTTATGGTTAAATAAGCACATAGTCATTACTGAGATATACAGAGTTGTGTATTGGACCATTTCATAGTTAGGGGTAACTTTAGAACTGATTGTTAACAGAAATATTACTTCTCATCAGTCACTCTGAGAGTCTAATGGATATAAGTGTCACTTAGGGGAGAGAGGGCTTGTTATTGTTTTCCAACCTTATCAATATCCCAACTTTTGTACATCACCGTGAGCATAATGTACCTTGCCGTGGGACTCTCCATACTTAAAGTGTAAGTATTTCTCTCTTGAGGTCTTCAGCAGATTTATTTTTTTAATCCAACTTTCTATCTGGCTAAAAATCAAGACTACTATGAAAAACTTGACAGGTCAGACTTAGGTTAGGAGTTTATAATCTCATTATGTCTAAAATAATCTTCCAAAATCAATCTAGGTTGACTAAGGAACTGTGCTGTCCTTGTCAAAGACTTTCTTGCCACCCTCTAGACTCTTGGATTTTCTGTGGTATTGTAACTGACCCAACTGACCCATCCAGATCATAATCATTGCTGTCTGGTCACCGTGCCTGTGTAGTGGGATGCTACCAGCCCTTTCCAAGTGCCACTGTTAAACCAATAGAACATTACAGTAACATCCCACTAAGATAATGTCTCAAAAGCTGAGTCTTAAAGTATGGGTTTGGGAGGTTACCTAGAATGCTTCAATTTATCCTTTGGTTATAACAGCTCATAAAAAATTTAGAAAAATTACATATCAGAATATGAAATATGGTATTTTGGATTGACTCACTCAATCTGACCCCCGGCTGTATTTTTCTATTTTAACATAAGATTTTAATTTTGTTTTGAATTTCCTGCTCATGTGGGTTTCATGCTTAAATTATTCTCTTAAGGATACTTGGAATACTACATTAAATTTTGTATAATACAGAGATTTTCCTAAGATATGAAGAATCTAATATACTAGAACAAAATTGCATTATCTATATTTCATACTGACTAAATTGTGTCACATATATTTTAATTGACTAAATTATTATCATTAATATATCACTGTACCATTGACAAAACATTTCATCAATTATCTAAAGGATGATGATCATGATCATGATCATGATCATAATGATAGTCTCCTGTCTCATCACAGGAACCAAAGCATGCATGGAAATTAATTTCTTTTATGGTGATAATCAGGCAGTGCATTTAATCTGCATAGTCTTCTTCCAGATTTGGGAACTTATTACTTTGTTCCCAAATGTAGCAGAAGATATTATAGAAATTTCCCATGTCACTAAGAAAATCACAATCTATCAGTATTTATTTTACCCACAAACTCTTTGTAATTCCAGTGGCAAATATGTAACGAAGCTATAATAGCCTGAAAAGAAAGTGCTGTTTTGTAGCACTATTTGATTAAAGCACACTAATTCCACCCTTGTTTAACCTTTAAACAGCTCTCTAAACAGATGAAGGGAAGTATTATCATCATGCTGTAGAAATGATGCTCAGGTCTGGGAGGGCCAGTGCCCAAGAGAAAGTGCTTGGCTCCTTCCAGAGCCAGGACTGGACGCTGGTGCTCTCCTAACGCCACTGTTAGTACTCTCAGAGAGAGACAAGGTTTGGTAGTTTCTGCATGTTCATCCAATATAGACACGTGTTCGTAAAATGGACTTGTAACTCCATTCACACGTGGGAAAGTAAAAAAAAAAAAAAAAAAAAAAAATCAAACCTAGAATTAATAAAATATGCTAATCACTCTCAACCAGAGAGTAAAAGTACAAGTATAGAATGCTGTTTGTCTGTATCTGTCTGTCCATCTAGGCTCACATTTTGATTTCAACATATGAGTTGCAAGCTATTCTAAGTTCTGAATTAGGGCACATAACTTAAGAGACAAAGCCACATAGGCAGGCATTGACCATTTGGTTGACGTTCTTGTACAAAAATGAAGGCTCTCATTCATACCATTTAACACAAAGTAAATAGATTTGTAGGAATTGTATTTATAATAAGGGCTAGATCCAGAAAAGTATCCTTTGAGTAAGGCATGGCAAATGGAAAGTAGTTCTATAGTGTTGGTTATTACTAATAAAAAATTTAGATTGGATAAAATGACACGGAGTTGCTAAATTTATTGTTTTTTTTTAATTTACTACAAAATACAGATTTATAGGGTTTTCCAATGACTCACTCAGTCTTTGACCCCCAACCCTATATTTCTATTTGAACATAAGATTTTCATTTTGTTTTAAATTTCCTGCTCTAGTGGGTTTCATGCTTAAATTATTCTCTTAGGAAAATTAGATTCTTTGAATACTACATTATTTTTTTCTTTTTCCTGCTCACTGTGAGGTGAGTTCAGAGGCCAGACATTTCTCTCCCCTTCTGTCAACACAGTGGACCTACACAAAACCAGTGCACAGTATTAGATTTTATGATTGGAACCAGGTAGGAAAAAATGAGTGGCTACATATAAAAGAATATCAATGGGAAAATAAAGGAAGGAAGGAAAGAAGGAGGGAAGGAAGGAAGGAGGGAAGGAAGGAAGGAAGGAAGGAAGGAAGGAAGGAAGGAAGGAAGGAAGGAAGGAAGGAAGGAAGGAAGGAAGGAAGGAAAAATAAATAGAGACAGAGAGCAGAAAGAAAGAAAGTCAGTAATAGCATATGGTGGGGAGTGATAGAGAGCTGATAAAGTCTTCAGGGTCCCTAATGCGTCCATATATCCTCAGACCCCTGTTTAAATGTGTTACATTGTTAGTTCTTTTTTACTCTGAAAGAAGCTTTGGCTTCAGCCTTGTCATGGCCCACAACCCAGGATCATCTTTGCGTAGAGCAAAGCTGGTTCCATACCTTTTAATGCAGCTTTCATCAGCTGAGGTCTGGCTGTATCTGTGGCAAATAGGAAGAGGAAAGAGCCAGTAAAAATTGCCTTTTATAGGAGAGAGACTTCTCATACTTCCCTAACTGGATAGTTTTTCAGGACCTGTCTGCACAGGACATTCCAGTGGAGATTTCATCTCTGGGTAAAGGCCAATCCCCTTGGTCCAAATACTTTCAGAGCCTGGGAAGAATTTCCCAGTTTGGGGTATTCAGTTAATGGAAGCCCTGGTGAGCTCCCTAACAGGAGGGGATAGGTAAGGGAGTGCAGTCAGGATGCTGATTAAGGTCATCCATGGCTTTATCTTAATCTAGAATTGGGCTCATCTGCAGTTTTCTCAATAAAACAACCCAGGTACTTGTAAATGGAGAACAAGAGAGCTTAATGGACTTTCCGTGGAGTTAAATCATTGTCCTGGAGTTAAGCCAGAGAGACATCTCTTCTCCACTTCCCTGGCTCTATAGGGCTTCATCCTGAGTATATATTAACAGGGCCCATGCCTGTTTGGGCAATTAGGCATCGTCCACTGACCTTTTCCAAAATTCTATTTACTAATTTCTTTTTTTTTTTTTTAATTTTTATTTATTTGACAGAGAGAGCATAAGCAGAGGGAGAGAGAGGGAGAAGCAGGCTCCCTGCTGAGCAAGGAGCCCGATGTGGGACTCGATCCCAGGACCCTGGGATCATGACCTGAGCCGAAGGCAGACGCTTAACCAACTGAGCCACCCAGGCGTCCTTTTTACTAATTTCTAAAAGGTCCTTTTCTCATGCCATCAAAAATATTTGTGGCTTTTTAATTTGTTTTTCTCAATTTAATATTTTATATATAATTAATATGTGTGACTGTTAGATTAATTACAAATATATTTATTTTGTTATACCCTCGCAAAAATGCCTTTGGATTGAATATATTTTTTAAATCCTACTAATTGCACGATTTTGATTAACAGGAAGAAAAAGACAATTTTAGTGTTAGATGTTCAGACATGATATAAATGTTGAATCTTTCTAAAGCAAGAGTGAGTAGTTACTTGGATGAAATAGCCTCAATGTAAACACATACAATTCATTTTGCACTTAATCAACTAAAAGCAACATCTGAACCTTATAATATGCATGACGATGGTATTTCCTGTGTTTGAGTTCCTTGGCAAGAACAAAATTGAAGGGAAAATGGGGGAGGATTTCTATAAGTGAAATAAAGCCTTTTGGGAATACTATACATCGTACAACAGCATCTCAGCAAGTATGCTATCTATAGTGACAAAATACAGAGAATTTTAAATATTTGAGCCAAATAGGCAAAAATGACTGATGAAAGCAAGTTTGCTAAATTGAAATAATGGCCATCACCAGTGACTGTGAAACAATGAATCTTTGCCTAAAGCGGTGAGAGCAATAAGGCTTTTCATAACTTTTTGTATGCATAGTAAAGACTAAATTTGTTGCAGCATCCGCAGAGATTTAAATTAATTTCAGAAAGAAAATTATTACATTAATTTGTTTTCATCGAATATAATTTAGAATTAGTTATTCAGTAAGGGTTTTCCCAGTAGCCTTTAATAAAATGATAGAGATGGGCTTATGGGGAGAGAATCTTAATTGTTCAGCATTCCATTTCTGTTTGACTCATTTTGGAACTTAGTTATTAGTAGGAAGCAGCTTCAGTAAACTGGTGTTTGTAAACTAGAGTCCCTGACTCCCAGCTCTGCTTTAAAGAAGCACACACACAAGCAGAGATAGTATAAGCCTACATTGTTGGAGGGGCATTCCATTGTTCTCGAAGCATAGCATAACACGGAAGACTGATTTTAAATGTCATCTCGGTTTGCTGAAATTTATAACTCACCGAGGCACATCGTGTGGGTTCCTAAGATCCAAAGTGGGCACCTCGGGAACTTGCATTAAGTCATTACATTATTACCTGATTTCTCCATAAAATAAGGCTTTTGCAGATGAAATAAATGATAATCTTGCACTTGAAAGAGTTAATGCCCAACAGCGAGTGTGTATAAACCTGTTCAAAAAACACCGTTACTATAAGAATAGCCAAATAATAGTGGGGTTGTATTTTAGGTTCTTCACTGAGGAGTAGCTGCTTAATTGAAGACTGGACCAACCAAATGTCCCAGGTCCTTCTGGTTGATATGAATATAAAATGTGATTAAATAATACATGTAAAATCCTTTGAAAACTATCAAGTGGTTATAGAATTACAGTGTAGTTTGTGACAGATTGGCATCTGGATTCCAGTTTCCGGTCTCACTAGCTGAGAAGTTGGAGTGTCACGTGGCAGTACTAACAAATGGTGGCTGTTCACAAAGAAATGGACAACTATGATCCATGCTCTGCGCACACAGGCAGGAAGCTGCTTCTAGCATCTTCTTTGCAAAGCTTCTTTCATGACTATTGCCCTCATCCCTTCAAAATACCGGCTTCCACCACCTCTTCTCTGGTCTTCACCAGCAATCTACAGGCATATACTCCAGCAAGATTAACAGAATACCAGAGTTCGAAAACTCATCACACCCCTAATGAAATGTGCTAAATCCTAGCCTTGGAAACAAATAGACATAAATATTTAGCGAATGAGGGGCGCCTGGGTGGCTCAGTTGTTAAGCGTCTGCCTTCAGCTCAGGTCATGATCTCAGAGTCCTGGGATCGAGCCCCGCATCGGGCTCCCTGCTTGGCGGGAAGCCCGCTTCTCCCTCTCCCACTCCCCGTTTGTGTTCCCTCTCTCGCTGTGTCTTTCTCTGTCAAATAAATAAATAAAACCTTTAAAAAAAAATATTTAGCGAATGATTCAAGTGACTGAATAAATAATAGTGCAAGCAGCCATATATATTTATTAAGTACCTGCTATATGTAAGTTACTATGTTAGATACCCCCCCCGCAAAAATAACAATAATAATACATTCATATTTCTGTACTCCAAGAGGCTACTTGGTAGGGTAAAGGCACGCAGATGAAGAGATAGCAGTTGAGACTCCTGGGTGGCTCAGTCGGTTAAGCATCTGCTTTCAGCTAAGGTCATGATCCCAGGGTCCCGGGATTGAGTCTGACATTGGGCTCCTTGCTCAGCAGGGAGCCCGCTTCTCCCTCTGCCTGCCACTCCCCCTACTTGTGCTCTCTCTCTCTCTGTCTGACGAATAAATAAATAAAATCTTAAAAAAAAAGAGAGATAGCCATAGACATAATTCTTAATAATAATCGAGACTAACACTTAAGAATAGTGGTAAAGTTGACAAGTATTAATGGAATGAAGTGAAAACAGATAGCACCTCAAACTCATACGACTGGTGAGGCTTCTTGGAATAGAGAGAACTTGAAGAAAAGATCCACACACCTGGTTACAACGATTGGCATGAAGGACACATTCTAGGAAATGTGCCCAAATGAGCACAGGTACAGAAGCTGGGAGAATGCATTTGGTGTGGCCAGAGAATGAGATTTGCTCAAACAGCGTCTTCATGTGGTAACTAGTAGATTCAAGTACGAACATGGGCAGCATTGCAGTTCTCTAGAAGTGTAGATTTGAGAGTATGAGCTTCTACATATATGAGAATCTTTGAAAATGGAGGAGCTGAGCAACGTGTAGTGTCTTACAAATGTGAAACTGGTTGTGTCTAGTAAGATGAATACAAAGGCTGTACAATTGAAACAGAAAGTCACAAACCACGTGGAAGGTGATCAGGATATGGGTTCTGTGTGACCTCAGAAAGAGTAAAGAACATGAGCCCCATTCATGAGATATAAAATAAGTTCCAATGAACCTTAGAAATCGGTTTCTGAATAATTTCTGAAAAATTATTTTAGAATGGTATTGCCCCAAATATTGGGCTGCCAACAGATGCTACAAATTGTCAAAACCTTGGAAACCATATGGTAAAAATATTGCTAGATCTGGGGATTCTTTTTGCTCGCTTGTTTATTTTTGCTTTGTTTTTGTTGAAGGATTCCTCACAGCTCGCGTGTTTTTGACCTTATGAATCTCCAAAAGATAGTTTAGATGACCTTCCCCTAACACCCTTTTGACCTGACAACATTTGATTAAAAAACAAACAAAAAACCAAACCAAAACAAAACAAATAAAATACCTTAAAGAGTTATGTGTATTCCTTAGAATCCCCTTGGGAGGGACACTGAAAGAGATAATAGGCAAACCATGATATGTAGTGAGTGCTTTCCCCTTTGCTTTATAAGAGCAGGGGTAGCCTAGGTATTAGGAGATACTGGCCAAGCTTCAGTGACTAACCTTCATACTTACCTTGAAAATCTTCATTTACGGGCACCTGGGTGGCTCAGTCGTTAAGCATCTGCCTTCGGCTCAGGTCATGATCCCAGGGTCCTGGGATCAAGTCCCACATCGGGCTCCCTGCTCCACGGGAAGCCTGCTTCTCCCTCTCCCACTCCCCCTGCTTGTGTTCCTGCTGTGGCTATGTCTCTCTCTGTCAAATAAATAAATAAAATCTTTAAAAAAAAAAAAAGAAAAAGAAAATCTTCATTTACTTTTATGAGTCATCATCTTTAATTTCTTTGAAGGGTAATATTTAACTTATAATCATTACATACCATAAAATTAGACGGTTTTCACACAACTCTTGAAAAGTAAATGCCATTCAACTATTTTAAAATATTAGAACTTCATTACGTATTGTTCTAAATCAAATGCATATCTGGCTAACATATTTGAAGTAAAATTAGGCTTCGAGTTAGTGGCTAGTCTGTATTTTTTTTACATTTTAAAAATTATAATAAGTGATACATGTATATATGCTGATTTCTTTGGAAAGGGATCTTTTAAACTGAGGTAAAGAATCCTTAATTAGCCAGTTAAATAGGCCAGCATAATAACAAGAATTTGGCAGAGTATACAGAAACTCAAGCTGTTTGAATCTTACTGAACTAGAATAATTTGGTACATCAGGTGCATAGTGTCTCTTCTTGCCACTTCTGGTTTCTTAACCTGAAACTTATAATAGTTTTGGAACTATGACAAATAAGTAGGAAATCCCTTTCATTATTTCAAATGGAACTGTCTTTCACCACTGGCTATACATATTTATACTTTTAAGAGATTACCGTGAGACTACAAAGTTCAAAAGTGTTCTTTGACTTTTATAAAAATAGAATATTATGTCAATGTGGTTTGTGATAAGAATTTGACTGTTTGGTCAGTTTATTTTATAGAACATTCTATTCCATTAGTAAGATTCCTGTCCAGTGTTTGTCGGTGTCAGTTCAGTTTTATGAATATTCATTAATTGTTCACAAAAAAGTATCAGAGAACACATGTAGCATTAAAAAGTAATAATACATGCAGCATTAGAGTACCTGTTAATATTTTTGAGACTAACTCAGCTATTTCAAATGATTTTAGATACTGTCAATGTTCCAACTGACGTAAAGTTGGAACTCACCCAATAAAAGAGGGGCTATAAATCTACTTAGCTAATTAAAGGAGCTTGTGTTAGGCAGCATTTTCAGAAGACTGAGGATCACACCATTATTTTAAATATAAATCAAAGAATAATTTGGAGGTCTACATTATGTTTCCACACAAAATTTTCAGTCTATAAATTGCTGTAGTTAGAACATCGCCTCTTGAAATTTTGAGATTATTCATCTTGCCCTTTCAAGAAAAATTAGCAGTTCTTCCAAATTCCTATGTAATTGGACATCTTATCTATGTTCTGTTCCATGTATGGTTGCATTAAATCTTTCCTTAGTTAGCTCATCATCAAAGGTTACCGTGTCTCCATCTAGGATATGATTACTATGAATTAATTCAGAACCTTAAGTATACTAGTGACAAGCTAAGACAGCAGTTGATCTGATGAGGATGGTTTTCCATGTATTTACGTAAGAGAGCTTTGAGTATGAAGGGGAACATTTCACCTTTCCAAGTACTTTGTAACAAGATTTAGATTTTCAAGTCTGTCCAATGTATGTATAAATTTCTACCACAGGATATGAGTAAATATGCAAATTAAATAGCATATTCACTGATGTTTAATCTCACATTCACATTTGCCAAGATGATTATGCTTACTTCTAGAATTTCAACCAGAGCTATTTACTTTATAAACTGAGATAATTGAAGATAGTGACAAAAATAACCTTGACCCTTTCTGTGATATAAGCTAATTGAATTAGAATTAAACTTAGATTTAATTTGTTAAAAATTAAAGCCCACAAACAAATATACGCTTGCCTTTTAAATCAAGTTGTTGTTGTTTTTTTTTTTCTCTCAGTTGCTAATCTGCAAAATGCGAGCCTCCACAATGGACATTTTTTTCATTATCACAAATGCACCAGACCTGCCACGAAGGGCCGAGAGCACTTGGCTGGCACAGTATGGCCAAGCCTCAGAAGAGCCTTTTTCTGCTTTTCTGGTAGAGATGTGTGAAGGTTAATGGGTTTTGGTCAGAAGTACTTAAAGCAATTTAAAAAAATTACATTTCAGAATATCCCACCTGACCTATTAGTTGTCCTATTAGCCCTAAAGGGATGAGAACAAAACTTGAAGTCATAACCCACCTCCCAGCAGTTGCCAGGTGTGATCCTGCTATAGAAAGAAATCTTTAAAAGCCTCCAGCTTGAGACAATAATACCCCCTACCTAGAAAATCTTAATGATGTAGAAACTGATTGAAGTAGAAAAAGAGCAAAATTAGAATGGTGTTTATTCCCGTTTCTATTTTTAAAAAGGTAGACCATGGCTGGTGTGGTATGAGAAAGCATGTTAAATCTTCATCAAATATGCTTTATAAGTCCAGGCTACGATCACATTAATGTGATTATAGGCAATCTGTTCAGACTCATAAGGTAGGCATTTTGTAATCACCTGCTGTAATTATGTTGAAATGTGTCCTTTTAAAACTTGAGCCTTTTTATTATTTTTTCCCCTTTTTTGAATCTGCATTTACAAAATCAAGTTATAATTACCTGACTTAACAAACAACAGCTAGCAAGATGTAGCCTTTAAGTAACTAAGAGTTAATTGATCAGTTAGAGATCATAAATATCCCTAGATTCATGGCCCCAGACCAGGAGTGAGATAATCAATGGGAAGTAGGGAAGGTATGAGGATAATTTATTTGTTGTCAGATAATATGTTTATACGTGCATACACCAACATGAAATAATGGCATAAAGTAAGCTTTCTAATGTAGAATAAATCAACATTAAGACAGAGGAGAAAGAAGGTGTTGTTAAGACTGATGACTCTATTGTTAATATTTTTAGATGTAGTTATTTCCATACTTCAAGAAATACACAGTGTTAAGAAGTAGTTTGGTTACTTTTCAAGTCTGAGGGAAAAAAAATAATGGGTAGTGTTCCAATACTTCTGTTCAGACAATCCATTATTTTCCTCTTATTAAAAGAGAGGAAGAGAGAGAGAGTGAGAAAAAAAAGTATGACACTGTACTATTATGATATGACAAACTGGAACTATAACACAGAGACACTGGTACCACGAAGTAGATCATCTCTGTAGATGTAACACCCCATCTTCTATCATCAAGAGAGAGAAACTGTTTTGTAGCATCACAGTATTTTCCCTCCCTAGAAGTTAAATTCAGGTGGTGGCTTTAAAAGGAGAGAGGACCATGTATACTTTCATGGATCGTGGGTGATCATAGGTCTTTGTGATGTACAAATTTTTAAATGCCCATATTTGCTTATATCCAGGTGATTTCTCTCATGCTTTAAGACAGCAGGTTGTCAGAAGTACATATCCTGCGCTTAGATCTTCTCATGCTCATATCTGTGAGAATGTTAATGTACATCATTTAACTCTATATGGTTTTGAGGTGTTTTTTTTTTTAATTACAAGAGTAAGACATGTCAATGGAAATATTAAATAATACAGAAATTTACAAGGAATTCATTGAAATCTCCCACTCCAACACTTCCAAGGTAGGGTAATCACTATTCTCCAAAAGTAATCACTATTAATGGCTTGGTGGGTATCTTCCAGACATTTTTCTATGCACACTCAAGTATACACACACACACACACACACAGATAAATCTAAATTTTTAAAAATGGCTTGGTACTGTAAAATGTGTTCTCTAGTTTACTTTTTTTTTTCATCTTATAATACACCGTGGAAGCTTTCCATTTCATTTTATATTCCTTATTTATTACATACTACTATCCCATTACATATTTTACGTGACCATATTTTATTTCTACTAGTGGACA
Source organism: Mirounga leonina (assembly GCF_011800145.1). Taxonomy (NCBI): domain Eukaryota; kingdom Metazoa; phylum Chordata; class Mammalia; order Carnivora; family Phocidae; genus Mirounga; species Mirounga leonina. The sequence goes on along the minus strand of NW_023270320.1, from coordinate 28,968,508 downwards.
GTTTGCTATTTTTAAATAGTCTATAGTGAAAATCCTAGTACCAAATGTATTTTTATATACTTATTTATATAGTATATAAATCCGTGAGAAGGACCCAAATAGTCAATGTGGGTAAGGACTATCAGACAGTTCTGAAAGCATTTGTACCTCTTCTTATTTAAATGCACACCAGCAGTGTGTGTGAATGCTACTTTCCCCAAATCATTGACAGCACTAGATATTAAAATGTTTTATCAGTATACCAGAGCAGAGCTCTAGAACATTTGGCCATCTATTGCTACTATCTGAATCATAGGTTTCTGAAATTTTCTTAAGTTTCTGTTTATGTACACAAAATTGCTGCCCAATGCATTGCAATAAAGAGATAATTCTTGAACATCATTATGTTTTTGAGAATATATTGTTACTATTGGCATGTTCAGGTATGAAGTGGAGGCTTCTCAAACATGGGAGAAATTCCTATATATTGAGTAAAGTGATAGAGTGGGTAAAGAAAAAAATGTGACTATCTGAGGACCGTATAGCTTTAGAGTTAGGAAAACAACATAGCAGAACAGCACAGCATGAGAAAAAAGCTCCAAAAGACAATGTAGGAGGGCTTGATGGAGTTGCTGGAAGGAAAATATACTGAGCTTTTTTTATTTTTTATTTTTTATTTTTTTAAAGATTCCATTTATTTATTTGACAGAGAGATAGCGAGAGCAGAACCACAAGCAGGGGGAGTGGGAGAGGGAGAAGCAGGCTTCCCGCTGAGTAGGGAGCCCTAGGCGGGGCTTGATCCCAGGACCCTGGGATCATGACCTGAGCCGAAGGCAGAAGCTTAAACGACTGAGCCACCCAGGCGCCCCTCATTTATTTAATTTTAATGCAAGAACTGGACGTGACACATCTTGATCTTGAACCATGTTCTTTTTCCTACAAACAAAGAGGATCTATAGTTATTCCGGTTTATCTTCCAGCCGCTCTTGTGACATGTCTATCGGGGGAATATGTGGCAGAAAGTGTTGCCCCCAGTAACAGGCATGCAGAACTAATCGTCGGTCTCCCGAGAGCCCGTTCTTTTTCCAGTAGACTCCATTTTAACTCCACTATGCAAAATAGGCTACCAGGACCGCAGTAGAAGAGAGTCCACGTGGAAAAGGAGATGAAGAGTGAGCCTTGCTGTCAGTCAGACACGTGTTTTATGTTGGCTGTTCACAAATGTTCAGAGAGAATTTCTTAACCGGCTGTGATACATATACACTAATCACTACCTGGCCCTGGGCAAGCCTCAGTTTCTCATAAGGAATGACCCCAATGCAAGGGTTTGAAGACAAAGAGGGATGATGAATCTGCTCAACACAGCCCCTGGCCCATGGTGGGCTCCCGTGTGTTAGTATACAAGTTACAAATATTTTTCTCCAACTATGATCTCTCCATAAGTTTGAGCTTTATATTACCATGTCATCATGTCAACCTCAGGACATAAATTTTCTACTTTTCTAGAAACCAACATACTTCTGTTCGACCTATTTCTGTTGCCAATAAAACTTTTGTTTTTGCCATTCAGCTAAGAGCACCCTAGGTTTTGTCCTGATTGAGGACAGGGCATTTGATTTAACATACAAAGGTTTTGGGGGGTTTGTAGGCTTTTGACCTCACTCCTTTGTTTCATAATTATTTAGTTAGGACTTTGCTTTATTTTTCTAATTGTATATTTCTGTCCTATCTCATTTACTTATCCCTCTATTAATTCTTCAGACATGTACTAAGCATATCTTGTGTCAGATGGGTCCTGCTTCTTCATAAACAGGTGCGGTAATTCTGTGTGGAGGCGAGTGCTCTCTGAATTTTAAGGCACAAAAGAACATCTGTAGTGTCCCCAGGCCCCTACAGATAGATTGCTGCTTCCACATACACACAGGGATAAAGAGACTGTTTCATCACACCTTTCTTCTTCTTCCATGAAAGCACGGTTCTTAGGCACAGCAATATTGCACTCAGAATTTTGCTCATCATCCTTACAAGAAAAGGACAGATTTCAGAAAAATGGAAAAGAAGCATCAGTGGAATAACTTGGTATCTCCTGATTACACAATAATGACATCTGGGCCAGGAGAGAGGTAGAATTACAGGCAATATTCTCAGCAAGTGCCTGGGTGACTCTGTCACTCTTTAAATCTCAGGAATTCCATGCCATCACAGAAAGTGCCATTTAATTTCAAGAGGCAGCTCTCATCAGACTTTCCATGTTTTAATCTCATTGGATGAAATAAGTGCTTGTGATTTTGTGTTTGATGCGCTATTCCTCAAAATTTAAGGTAACTCTTTAGTCGGTTATTTTTACAAGGTTTTCATTTTTGCTATAATCCCACAGGTTCTCTCCTCTCTGCATAAGGGCTAAACCACAGCAAAAAAAAAAAAAAAGTGATTTCTGTAGAAAACTGTTTTGTATCAACAACACTTCTTTTGGATTAGTGGATTAATTCTATCCTCTTTCTAGTGACTTGTTACATAGCTATTTAACACCTGTTCAGTGGCATCGTCTAATTCCATGGTTCTCATATGTTGATTTGATGAGCATGTCTTGGGGTGTGTGTAATAAAGGTGGATTCCTAAGTCCCTCTCCAGACCTTTGGGATATTGCCTCACAAGTGTGCACCTTGATATTCTTTTTTTTTTTTTTTTTTAAGATTTTATTTATTTATTTGACAGAGAAAGACACAGCGAGAGAGGGAACACAAGCAGGAGGAGTGGGAGAGGGAGAAGCAGGCTTCCCGCTGAGCAGGGAGCCCGATGCGGGGCTCGATCCCAGGACCGTGGGATCATGACCTGAGCCGAAGGCAGATGCTTAACAACTGAGCCACCCAGGCGCCCCTGCACCTTGATATTCTTAATAAATGATCTTTATGGACTTTGATTTTGAGAAACGACGCTAAAGATTCACCAGCTTTTTTTTTCTAAACAGAATGACTTGTTTTTCTGATTGATTGGGTGTTTATAGTCTTGTTAAATGCTGCTGGGTCAGCCACTGCTAGCAAAGAAAGGTATTTTAGTTATAGTAAAAAAAAAAATCCTTTGGATATGAACACATGGCAATTTGTGAGTTATTAGAATTATTGATAGTGCTCCAGAAGTTTTTTATGTTTCTTATTTAAATAATGATATGTAGCTTTAAAATGTTATAAGTAGCATCAATAATCAAGTAAATAAACTTTTTAAATATATATAGTTTGTTAAGATTTTAGGCAAATTACCAAACCTATGGAACAAATTCTTTCAGGGAAAATGTCTGAGGATATATCATAATACTACTGATTAGGGAACCAAGATTAGGCAATAAAAGACTTAGGGCGCTTGGCATATGCATATATGAGAAATTTAAAATAAATATTCAAGACTGTTTCTAATACACTTTTTTCCTAGAGTAAGAAGGGAGGTCTCAGGTGCTGAATGTGAACCTAATCTTACTGTTTAAGTGATTTTAGCAAAAGACATCAAATGCATTTTATTGGGAGGATGTCTAAAATAATTACTCAGTCAAGAAAATGAAAATGAGGAATTATATGCTAATAGAATAACTATTCAATACATCCACCAAGAAAGTAACCGGCAAAAATTATTTTGTATGAATTATTGAACACTTGATTCCAGGGTGAGCATTAGTAAAACAGATGAACTGCATTCAGAGAAAGTTAGAAATGTAATTGGTATTGAAAAAAGGATTTTCTAAACTTAGTATTCAACTAGTTTAAAGTTTCTCTTGTTGATAATGAACAATAGAATTTAGAGTTTGTCAGACACTAAAACATATTTCTGGAATTGATTATTGATTGTTCAGAAATTACTTGAGTATGCCTTGCTTTAGATTTAATCTGATTTGATGGCTACCTAACTGAGTATTACACGGTCAGTGAAGAATTGTGTTCGAATGGTTTATGTGGGGAAAGGAGAAGACTAGAAGTTGGGGATATGGAAGGCAATGAGCCTTGCAAAGCAAGAATAAAGAATGTTATAGAAAACCAGTGCATTCAATGGAAATATAATCTGGACTGGCCTCTTTCGGAAAGAGAGCTGAGAAGTCTGATTACAAGCTGAGCAGGGCAGGGAAATTTGATGATCTCAATGGCGAGGTACAGAAAGAAATATTCATGGTTAACTATGATTTACTGCTGATGAAAAAACAAAGGTAGAGTAAGAGTCATAATGAATGTGGGACCCATTCCCAGTAAGAATATGTTTTTATATTTAAGAAGAATTGTGTCAGGAGTGGACTACTGGTGTAGTCTCAGAGAATTCTCCATCTCATTTTCTGATTCTAATTCCTGAATTCTAATTCTCTGACTTGAACTGCCTAATTCTGATTTCTAATTCTAATTCATTCTTGGGATTCTCATAGGAAGTCCAGTCAGCTCCATTTCCAAATTATTTGGTGTCACATCTGTCATTGTATCTTCATCTCTATGGCCACTGCCCCCAAGCCAAGCTGCCACCATCTTTTCCAGGGATGGCCATGATTTTGACTGGTCTCTTCATTCCCACTTTTGGCTCCCTCCAACCCATTATCTACACACCACATCTCTTTTAACATAGAAAACCAATCATATCCTTGAATAAGACAATTTAATGGTTTGTGATTTCACTTAGAATACCTAAAGCCCAATTTCAAAGACTTGCAAAAGATGTTCCCCACTTTCCTCTGCAGAATTTCCACCCCACTTCCTACCATTCATGCCACCTAGCCACTCCTCCTTCTCTCCGTGCTCCTTCTTGCCATACTCGTTCCAAGCAGAGTCCTGCCTCAGTATCTTCATGCATGATTTAGTCTGCTCTCTGCTTGGAATGAGTTTTCTCAATCTTTGTTCTTGGTTGGAATATTTTTCAGCGAGGCCTCCTGTGAGTAATCCATTTAAAATAAATCACCATTACTCCCTTTCAGAGCATCGTATCCTTTTCCATTATAGTAGAAACCACTGATTGCAATTTGATATGTTTATCTAAGTATATAATAATATACTATACTCTTCATATTCTACTTATGTTCTATTCAGTACAGTACATATATCGCACTTAACATGGGGTCTGGTATATAGCAGATACCTGATTAACATCAGTTTAATTAATGACTGAACAAATTAAAAATGGAAGAGGAGATTAGGTAAGATAAACTAGAGCAATAAACCATCACCACCTATGCCAATTTATTTCAGGAGTCTTTCTGCACCTGAAGAAGGAGAAGGAAGTAGCTATTTTATCTTATTTTATTTTATTTTATTTTGAGAGAGATGGAGAGAGAGAGAGTGAGCACAAGTGGGGGAGGGGCAGAGGGAAAGGGAGAGAGTGTCTTAACCAGGCTCTATGCTCAGTGAGGAGCCTGACAAGGGGCTCAATCTAATGACCCTGAGATATGACCTGAGCCACCCAGGTACCCTGGAAGTTACTATTTTAGAGGTACCATGCTAACTCGTAGGTTGAGTTATGAGTGGAAAACATGCTCATTAGCAGAAAGACATGGTAAATATTAAGATGGAATTCATAATTTTTCATTTTATGTTATATTTTACATTTACATTAATTTCATTTTACATTAATTCAGTTTACATTGCTATAATATTTTTTGTGGCTGCAGGTTATGCCACTGTATGGATTTTCTATGGTTCACATCTTTTTTTTTTTTTTTTCTTTTGTGTCAGTGATTACCTATATTTAAAATACCAGATTGCAGGAACTCTCTGTGTGAATATCTGGATTTTATTCATAAAAAAAAAAATGATACTTGAGTAACAAAATGAAAAGCCCAACCTCCACATTCTAACATCATTCTGTGTGTGCCATCATTTGACAATCCCCATGCTTTTTCTCTTATTGTAGTTGTATATTTGTCTTATTCTGACTACTGGCTTAATAGATAAACAACAGTGGGGATTGGGAAGTAACTTTTACACATCTTTGTATACAGAACATGCTTAGTATTTGTTGAGTTAAATATAAATTATCCCTAATTTCAGTAGATTCTATTCTCTTAAAGAGCAAAACAGCTACTAGCTAAAGTCATATTTGGTGTGGGATTTGCAGATTGTTGAGCCTTGTGCTTATTTGGGTAGTTATCATTCTAACAGAGAAACCTGAAGTAGGGAAAAAGGATGGGATTCAAATAAATCATTTCGGGCGCCTGGGTGGCTCAGTTGGTTGAATGGCTGCCTTCGGCTCAGGTCATGATGCTGGAGTCCTGGGATCGAGTCCCACATTGGGCTCCCTGCTCAGCAGGGAGTCTGCTTATCCTTCTGACCCTCTCCCCTCTCATGCTCTCTCTCACTCTCTCTTTCTCTCAAATAAATAAATGAAATCTAAAAAAAAATAATAAAATAAATTATTTCATTTTCGTAGAAAATCTTATGAGAAATGTTGAGTAGATACAATATTTAAAATACTGGCTTTTGGATACCATTTATTTCCATTTAGTAACACTTGTTTATTAGTACAAATGATCAACTTTTGGCTGCATGATTATAACCTTTAAGCTTTTCATAAGTAAGGAGACTGAGGGAGACAAATACCCCTCGTGATTATTTGAGTCCTACGTATATATCCTACCCTCTCAACTAGGATACTCCTGAAGTTGCAGAAGTAATGGGAAGACCTTTAATGTGCTATAATGAAGTGAGTAGATAATGTATAAGCTTAACATATCTGAGTGTGAATCCTTCCTCTGCCATTTACTAGTTTGTGGCCTTGAGGAAATTATTTCCCTCTTCCAAATTTCAGTTAACCTGCCTGTAAAAAAGGAAAAATGTGTATTTCCACCAGTGAATTGTGAGCTTTTTTTCTGTGAATTGCCTTTTCTTATCATTTGCCCATTTTTCTATTTAATATTCCTTTTTTTACTTATATATATTATCTAGTCTAAATACTAACCTTTTGTCAATTATATGTGCATCAAGTACCTTTTCCTAGTCTTTATATTGTTTTTCCTTTGTTGATTATATGTGCGTGTATATGTATAATTTTTACATAAAATTTTGACTTTAATTATTAAACTTATATATTGGACTAAATGACATAATTTGGCTAAGTGTATGTCTTCTATGTCTAGTTAACAAATTCTTTCTCATCCACAATACCATACATTGCTATATTTCTTCTGAAAATATTATAAATATTTTCGTTGGGACTTTCCTCAAAGCAAGCCCCGAGACAATAATTAAATTGCAATAAGCTTGTATGGAAGCTGAGCTCAAACAGAACTGATAGAAAATGAGAGCATGAGACTGGGAAAAGGAGGAACCCAGTAAACGATACATTTTCAAATAGGTCACAGGTCTGGGCCCACTGTAGTTCGATCCCTCTGTGAAACCATAAGAGACAATGTAGAATCTGAGTTGCCCTTGAGGGGTAGCAATGGAAAGTCCATTGTTTTTCTGTCGTTGGCTGAGGATCCTTCCAAGGGCTATTCTATCTGAGGCATTTTCTGCCTGCCCCCCTCCCCGCAAAGGGCAGTGAAAGGCCACAGGCAGAATCCAGATGCTTGTATAGAACATACAGGCATGTGTTGAACTTTGATGCTTGAGAATATGGATGGAGTGCCCACAGCATCTGCTAAGATATTTGACATTTATTTTTTTCTACATTCTGTGAACTAGGGATCAAATTTTATCTTGTTTTATGTGGATAACCAAAGTCCTTAATTACTGAATACTTCTCCTCCTTGCTACGAAGGTCCATTTCTGCCATACACCAAATTTTCAGACACATATAGGTACGTTTCTGGGCTCTTAGATCTGTTCTCTTGATCTAACCTTTTGCCACTCCATAGGTTTTAATTAATTTATTTTTATAATGTAGTGAAATTTAAATAAGCAAATAAACATACAGAGAATACGTGTAAAGCAGACAGCTAGGCAGCCCGTTCTTTCTCTTTATCCCCCCTCTTCAGTGTTTTATTGTTTTGCTTTCCAAGAATGATTTTTAGGGTCTGCTGGATGAGTCATGCCTGTGCGTACGCACACACTCACATACACTATGAAAATTTTTATTGCAGTTATATTAATTATAAAGCATAATGTGATGACAGTGACATCTTAAATATTTAACCTTATCATCTTGGAGAAAAGCCTTTTTAATTTGTTTTGTTTTTACTTTCCATGTGTTTCAAATATCTTATTATTTCTCCATAAATATTTTGTATCGTCAGTGTAAAGTTTGTCCCTTCTTTTATTTGTTTCTCTTTTTTTTTTAAGATTTTATTTATTTATTTGTGAGAGAGAGAGAGAGAGAGCACACAAGCAGGGGAGGGGCAGAGGGAGAGGGAGAAGCAGAATCCCCACTGAGCAGGGAGCCCGATGCGGGACTCGATCCCCGAATCCTGGGATCATGACCTGAACTGAAGGCAGATACTTAACCCACTGAGCCACCCAGGTGTCCCTATCCCTTCTTCTTTTAGAGGGATTTCCTTACTCTTGTTACTGTTTTTTTTGTAATATGTTAAATTATCCAGTAGGTCTGTGTTAGTCCAAAGGAATGGTTCTGTGCCCAGGAACTGTACTGAACTCTATTATTAGTAGAGAAGATGAATTTTCTAGTATTTTCATTGAAGATAATCATATTATCTGTAATTAATGAAGATTTTTCTTCCTTTTTATCCTCACAACAGATATGTTTTCTTGACTTATTGCAATATCTAATATCTTTAGTCCCATGTAAAAGAGGCCATGGGAGATATTCTAGAGTGTTCACCAATTATACTTTTCACATTGGGTTTTGTTAGAATGCCTGTAACCAATTAAAAACTTTATTCCATTTCCTTGTTTGCTAATATTTATCATAGAAAAATACTGAATTTTGGGTGCGCCTGGGTGGCTCAGTCGTTAAGCGTCTGCCTTTGGCTCAGGTCATGATCCCGGGGTCCTGGGATCGAGCCCCGCATCGGGCTCCCTGCTCTGTGGGAAGCCTGCTTCTCCCTCTCCCGCTCCCCCTGCTTGTGTTCCTGCTGTCGCTCTCTCTCTGTCAAATAAATAAGTAAAATCTTAAAAAAAAATACTGAATTTTATGAAATTATTTCTCTACATTTCTTCAGATGATTCATGTTTGTCTCCCTCTCTCTGTTAATGGGGTTAAATTATGTAGGCATTGTGATTAAAACTGTCCATTTTCCCCATGTTTTCATATATAATGGGAAAAGATACAATGATGTATTCAGTTTATACATTTCTACTATAATGATGATTTTGTCCTCTTTGCATTTCCTAATTAATGAAACTCATCTTTTTGTTTTATTTCTGTGTATCTTTCATAAAATTTCAAGTTTTTCTAGTTTATTCTTATCTTTGAGTAACTAGGTATTTTTTTCTTTATGCAATCAATTTTTGAGTGCTTTCTTTATTATTTATTTGTGTGTTTGTTTTTAGTTTAATTTTTTTTTAAAGTAGGCTCCACACCCAAAGTGGAGCTTGAACTCATGACCCGGAGATCAAGAGTTGCTCATCTACTGACTGAGCCAGCCAGGTGCCCCTTGAGTGCTTTCTCTTTTAAAATAATTTCTGGAAAAAAAATAAAATAATTTCTGATATCTTTTTTTCTACTTTCTTGAGTTTATTGTTCATTATCTGCCTTCTCTTAACTTTAATTCATGGCTTGGTTATTTTCAATCTATCATATTTTTATTGGATGCATTTGAGCTATAAATCTCCTTTAACTGTACTTCTGTGGATTTTGATATGTAGTCGTTCATTGAAAATATTCCTTAATTTTCTTTTTTTTTTTTTAAGATTTTATTTATTTATTTGAGAGAGAGAATGAGATAGAGAGAGCATGAGAGGGAGGAGGGTCAGAGGGAGAAGCAGACTCCCTGCCGAGCAGGGAGCCTGATGTGGGACTCGATCCCAGGACCCCAGGATCATGACCTGAGCCGAAGGCAGTCGCTTAACCAACTGAGCCACCCAGGCGCCCTCCTTAATTTTCATCATGGTTATTTTTTTGAACCATGGATTATGTAGTTTGGGATTTTTAAATTTTGAAATGAATAATTATTTGGGGATTACTTTCTGTTATTGATTTCATATTTTATTCCATTGTCATCAGATAGCGTGATCCGTTTGTAAACAATTCTCAGGGAAATGCAGAGATTCTCTTTCTCTTTTTAATACTATGTGAGTGGTTTTTTTGCATAGCTTGTATCATCTAAGTGTTGCTTGCAAGACTCTATTTCTGTCCATTAGATCAGTTTGTTAATTGTGCTATTCAAATCTCTGTAACTTTCTGAGTTTTGTTTTTACCTGCTGTATTTATCAACCATAAATTCAAAAATTATTATGTTTGTGGTCTAGTCAATTTCTCTGATAATTTTTGCTCCACAGATTTTGAGGCACTGCTCTTGAATCAGAATTGTTATGTTTTCCACATAAATTGACTTTTTTTTTTATGAATAATGACCCTCTTTAGTCTAAAAAATATGTTTTTGTTTTAAGTCGATCAGTCTATTATAATATTGCTACATCTTCTATTAGTTGGTATTTTCTTTGCATATCTTTTTGCATCTCATTATATTCATCTTTTATGTGTCATTGTGTTTGTAGTATATCTCTTTTAGATAACATATGGCTTATTTTTTTCATTTCTTTGTTTTATTGAGATATAATTGACAAATAGCACTGTATAAGTTTTAAGGTATAAAGTCTAATGATTTACGTATACTGTGAAATGATCACCACAGCAAGTTTAGTGAACATTCATCATCTCATAAAGGAAAAAAGAAAAGAAAATAAAAATGAATAAAAAAGGTGGTTTCTTTATGATGAGAACTGTTAGGATTTATTCCCTTAGCTACATTCAAATATACAATGCTTCAGTGTTAAGTATAGTCATCAAGTTGTACATGTCATCCCCAGTATTTCCTTATCTTATAACTGGAAATTTGTACTTTCTGTCCATCTTCATCCAGTTCTCCCATCCCTGACCCCCCCACTTCTGGTAACCATAAATCTGACCTCTTTTTCTGAGTTTTTGTTGATTTGTTTGTTTTTGATTCCAAGTATCAGTGAGATCATGCAGTACTTGACTTTCCCTGTCTTATTTCACTCAGTATTATGCCCTCAAGGTTCATACATGTTGTCACAAATGACATAATTTCCTTCTTTTTTATGGCTGAAAAGTATTAAATACACCCCGTTATCTTTATGCATTCATCTGTTGATGAATACTTAGGTGGTTTCCATGTTTGGACTGTTGTAAATAATGCTGTAGTGAACCTGGGGGTGCAGATATCTCTTCAACATAGGGATTTCATTTTCTTGGTGTATATATCCAGAAGTGGAATTGTTACTCATATGGTAGCTCTATTTCACATTATTTTAGGAACCTCCATATTGTTTTTCACAGTGGCTGGACCAACGACTTCTTATCCCACCAGCAGTGCACAAGTGTTCTTTTTTTCTCTACATCATCACCAGCATTTGTTATTTCCTGTCTTTTGATGCTAGCCATTCCAACAGCCATGAAGTAATATCTCATTGTGGTTTAATTTGCATCTTCCTAAAAAAATTTTTTTTGCATCTTCCTGATGACTGGTGATGTTGAGCACCAACATCTTTGTCTTTTGAACTCTGTAGTTGCTGTTGATAAGCCTTCTTCCATTTAAAAAAAATGTATATATTTCTTAGAGTATAATCTCTTTAAACTTTGGTTGCTCTAAACATTTTCTCTTCATCTTGAATGCTGTGTAGTTTCATTAAATGAGTCTAAGAATGAATTGCGATCAGGATCAATGTGCTTCTTTGAGCTGAAGTCCAGTCTTTTCTTAGTTATAAGAAATTTTTAGCAAATATACCCTAGAATATTGCTTCTCTCTAGTTCTAATAATAGTCAATATCTGGAACATCTATCAGATATATATCAGACTTTCCCTCCCACTTCCATGTCTCTAGTTCATATATTCCATCTCTTTGTCAAAACGAAGTTCATTCTGAGTAGTCTCACAGAGCTACCTTCAAATTTATGACTCTTCAAGATTTTATTTATTTTTGAACTTATCGAGTTGTGAATTTAAGTGACTGTATCGCTCACATTTATAAGGTTTTTTTAAATTAGCCTACTTAAATCTACAGTTGTCTTCATTGAATCTACTATTTTATATATGCAGTAATTTTAACACAAATATTTTGGATGATTTTTTAAATTATTTTGTCATCTCAAGGTTATGTAGGTTTAATTATTTTTATTGTTTGTCAGTATACTATATCCTGTGATAATTTGTTTACTCATAGGGTTAAAATGCTTTTTTGTTGTTGTTGCTTTTTGTTTTTGCGGCCTAATCTCCAGTGAGTTTCTTTCTCTGCAGAGTTTCCCTGCTCCCTAGTTGTAGAGAAGTTTTGTATTTCTTTTTTTTTTTTTTAATATTTTATTTATTTATTTGAGAGACAGAGAGCATGAGAGGGAGGAGGGTCAGAGGGAGAAGCAGACTCCCCGCTGAGCAGGGAGCCCAATGAGGGACTCGATCCCAGAACTCCAGGATCATGACCTGAGCCGAAGGCAGTCGTTTAACCAACTGAGCCACCCAGGCGCCCCGAGAAGTTCTGTGTTTCTTTCTCACAAGAACCCAGTGATTTCACCAATCTGGAACAACTTTTTTTTTTAATGTTGATTTCTCAAGTTAGCATCTATTACTCCATAATTTGTAACATGTAGGTTTCCATCTGATTATAGCAGAGTATATAATTTCCAGCTAGAGCCAGGGCAGGTGGAACAATTCCTTGATTCCACAGTGTATAGGTAGAGTCTCTGTTTCCTCTTTAAAGGAGACCTCCCGAGTTTTCAGCTTTGTGCAAAGTTCTCTTTTAGCTCCTTGTTTGGTGCAGAGAGAGACCGGTTTTATGCCTGGTGGACATCAACATCTAGATCCTGACCATTAAGGACCTGTATCTCAATCTCTACCCCTCACAGTCCCTGAGGAATCAACTCCTATGCTTATAGCTCTGATTAGAGTTCCTGCCTTTATTTCTAGCACTTAGAGATTTTTCTTTCTTCCTCTCAGTATATCTATGCATATAAAATAAATGTTTATTATATTTTACCCAACATTTCTATGCATTGTGAGTGAGTTGGCCTCAGCTCAGTGTTCCATGTTGCTGTAAATTCTAAAACACCTTTTTTTTTAGGAATGTCTGCCACATATCTGGGGATCCTGCTGTGAATAAAAAAAGCAGGGGTTTTATTTTTTTTCTGGTAACTCAGGCAACAGAAGTTGTGCTAGAATTTTCAGAATTTCTTTTCTCTCTTTAAACAGTTTTAAAAAGACACAGCAAGGATGGGAGTTTCTTATATTTGCCTTCCCCAAGAAATCCTTAAAATCAACAGTCAATAGGAGACACACATTCTGAGGGTGATAAAGTGGGTCCAGGCCCGATGCTGGACCCCTTCTCTTCAACAAAAAGAAAGGCATGAAAATAAGCCAATTAGTCATGTCTAATATGATATGTGCTAAAAGGAGATCTATTTTTCCTGTACTAGTCAACTTATATCTTTGAAATGGGGAATTTTTTCTTCTAAGTGTGAGAAACAATAAATACGATCTGATAAACGTTGCATGAATTAATTATCACCACCTTAGAATGTCATTGTTTATGGTTTATTTCCATTGTTGAGAATGGGACATTTTTTAGCTAGTCCACAAATTTCCTTCCTTCCAACAAAACTCCTGTTGTGTCTTCACATACGCAGCAGCCAGAATTCAAATGCACACAACACACACGTACATGGACATACAAACAAAGACCTCACAAATGAGGAAAGGGAGGGTTTTTCTATATTGTAGAGATACGAAGATTAATTTTGCTTTCATCTGAGTTCTGGTATAAAAGAGGGATTACAAGAGATGGAGGGACATGGACAGAGCTGGGATGGAAGAGCGAAAAGAGGCAGATGCAGTATTGGGCTGGGCTTGCCGTGTCCTTCAAGAGGAGAGACCTGCAGGAAAGGAAGTAGTTCTGATTAGGGGTTGGCACATTGCATGAAATAGGAGACATGGAATACAAATGAGCAGACCCAGTTCTAGTTTTTAAAGCCATTTTTGACAGGCTATGTCATAAACATGGTTCGCGCCAGTGTATTGAAACCCTAAATGTCCCCCAGATGCTGTGTGGAAAATTCCAATTTAAAAGCTATAGAATAACATATTGGCAGGAGTTCTTTCTTCTTCCTGAATTGTAGCACCAGTGAACGTTACTTTGAGGTGAGGTGTTGTCCAGTTAAAGGTACATTTAGTGCGAGGCAATTAAATTATATAATGAAGACATAGAGTAATGGAAGGAGGAAGAATTAGTATGTTCACTAACCATGACCGATGAATAATTATTCATGAAGGGGGAAAGAAAATGACATTAATGAACACCTATTATGTGTAAGGCATCGTCCTAGGTCATTTATAATGAGACAATAGGTACTTATAAAGGTGATTATAGTCTCCCTCATAATCCAGCCTCGATGATCTGAAAACCACTATGCTCCTGGAGGCTCTCATACCGCATTTTGTTAAAATGCCAGTTGAATAGAAATAAATCAGTGATATCTGATGAGGTGGATTTTACCCTTCATTTATAAATGTATTTTCCATATTAAGCACAGTGACTATTTTAAAATATTTGAAAAGAAAAAAGTAATTCTACCCCAACTACCATAAGAGAAGCTTTTTATCTATGCAAGAGATCGCCTCATAATATAAAGACATGAATGTATTTTAGTAGAAAGCATATCAGTTGCTCAGATTTCTTTACAATCCACCTTTGTTGCTGCTGTTGATGCATATGTGAAATAGATGGGTACAGCAATCATTTACAAGGTTCACATGTGGTTCTCAGAAAATCTAGGTCATCTCTCAATATCAGGATGCTAAATTGCGTATAAAGCAGGTCAGCTATCCTGCACCTCTCATTTGTAGCACCGTGACAGCCTGCTATTTGCCTCTTAAGAGTTAAATTGTATCTGCTAATCCTAGCTTTAAAGCAGCTTGTCCTGACATTGCTTAATTTACTTGTAACCCTTATAACAGACTTTTAGCAGAGGGTATTGGTCTTTGTACTGGATTGAAAACTGGCAGTCCCATAGGAAATTGAATAAAACTATTATCATAGTTAAGGTTGCCTATCATTCTAATTATAATTCACATCCAATAATGAACACCTTGTTCAATAATATTTAATTCAAATCATGATGCTGAGTATAAAATTACATATCGAGAGAATTCATTAGAAGTTTCAAAAGTAAGCTGAGTAAATGTGCCTCGGAGAATGTATTTGATGAATTTGTAAAAGTATTTAAATTAGATCTGTAAAGTATTATGAAAAATCCACAAGGGATGCACAATTAGGCGAATAAGCTCTTCAAGGCCAGGAGCTGCTGGGCATTCATTGTAAAATGCTTTCTGATATATTGTTTATGCAAAGTAGAGATATGGGCGGGGGACCAATAATACACAACAAAGCAGAAATGCAGCAGAGGTGACACCAAAAGTAATTGAATAAAAAGTAAGTAATTCCATCATAATTAGTTCTCTAGCCTTTGCCTACATATTATTCATATGTCACTGAAGTATTTTAATATGGGACAAATGGTTATTTAATTTATGCACGTTTTATAAAGTCCATAATGTATGAGCTTCATGAATTACTCATTCACAACCAAGTTCTCTTTCCAAATATTGTGTGTAGGTTAGACAATGCTGAATGTATAGTTGTGTACTTTGTAACACTTAAACAGATTATGTCCATATTGATTTTATCCTGATATATGGATGACATAAGAAAATGTCCAGTTTTATTTATGTTGTGCTCATTACTATATAACTTAGGGTAATTTGACAATCAAATGAATTTATCTCTTGGTTCATGCATTTATTCATTTGTGTGTTCATTTCATTCATTCAATGTTTATTGAATAGTAACTATATTCTAGACATTTTACTTGATTGGTGATGAGGAGCAAGTAAGGATCAAGAAAAACAATCTACCTTAAAGTGGAATTGATAGTTTATATTCCTAACAGGGGATAGAGTAATTTTGTAAATAGCCTTGTTAATAGTGTACCATTGGAAAATAAAATAAATTATTTAAAGCAGGGGTCAGCAAACTTGTTTTGTGATGGACCAGATAGTAAATATTTTAGGCTTTCCCAGCCATGAAGTTTTTGTTGCAACTACTCATCTCTGCATTTGTAGTGCAGAAGCGGCCATTGACAGAATATGTAAATGATTTATATGGCCATGTTTCAATAAAACTTTATTTACAAAATCAAGTGACATTCTGAATTTGGCTCATGGGTTGTAGCCTGCCCATTTCTGCTTGAAAGAAAAGAATTATAGTCCCATGAACCCCCCCCCCCAAAAAAAATGAATCGGTTCTAGAATGAGCAAGGGGGAGTTAGTGAATATTTTATCAGGGAAGTGACATTTAAGGTGAGATGTGAACAATGAATAGAAAATAATTGGATGATCTGCGAAGGACAGCTTTTAAAGATATCTGGATTGCCATACTGCAAGAAGGAGATGCCTACTCCATGAAGTTTAATATTATTATTCCCACTTTCCATCGAGGAAACTTGGGCTCAAAGAAGCAAATTGACTTACCCAATAGTTGAGCTCAGGTTCCAATCTATATTGTTTTAACTCCAAAATCGTATCTTCTTTTCATTTTATCACACTGCTTCATTGAGTATAACACACAGACATATGTAAACATAGCTCCTTTTCTCTTAGGGTTTTGTAATCCCTTGCAAATTCTTTTGGACTTACATTTAGAGGGTAAAATAAAAATTTAAAACTTATTTTTGACAAACCTTTATAATTTCCTAATGTGGCAAAGACCAAGAATAGATTCATGAGGGAATGTTTACAGGCAACTTTTTAAAACACATTTGTTATATTCCACCACCAGCTCTTCTGAACTTAATATATCACAAAGCAAACTTTCTAGAGGGACAGAACCGCATTGGTTATTTTAGAATGGACCTTGAGCCCTAATGTATGGGATGTGATTTATTGATTGCTCTAAGGCAGAGCAATGAGAGATTTATGGGATTGAAGTAAAAAGAGAAAAATAAATATCTTTTGGCTAGCAGTAGAGTTAATACACTGGAGCAAATATACTTTTTTAAAATACTCTATGAATAAGTAAATATGTTTTATAAGCATGAAGATATACAGGTATGTGCTTTTTTATTATAGTTTATGTTTCACTTTCTTGTCTTAACTCTGATCTAATAAATGCCTTCATGCATACTGATTAGTACTATCCCTGATGGACTGAGTGCTTTTATAGTGTCCAAACATTCTGTGAACTCTTTAAAGTGCTAGGGAAAATTTTATTTCAAAACATAGTTAAATAAAAGACAAAACCTAAGAAAAAGCAGTAAAAAACCATATGATTTGTAAACACTTATTTTCTGTAAGAGATACATGACATTTTAATATAGTATCGTTAGCCGACACATTGAAAAAGAAGCATTATATCCTGACAGAATCGAGAAAAACCTGATTTCCATAATTAAGGAAATGGAAAAGAAGACAAGCAATGACTTTTTTTTTTTTTCCTTTTATAATGTACAGCCTGGCCTAAATACATGCCTGGAATTAGGTTAGATTGACTTTAAAGCGAACGTTGCTTTTATTCAATTTGATCAGAAAGAGCTTAGATGGGTATGGATATGAGCAAGGGAAGGAGCTATAAATTCTAAGAATTGTCATTTTCTAGTTAATTCTATTCTGAAATGAGGTTTTTCTTAGCTGTTAGGAAAGAAAAGGGCCATTAACTGGGCATTAACAAGCAATTTCCAGTTCAATTTTGCAGATAAAAATGTTTGATTAAAGATAGTGTCTGTAGATATTTAGAGGTGTCAGTAAAACCAAATGTCAAACTTAAAGGGAATTTTGTATTAGTAGGTTTTTCCCATGGCCATTCTACTCTATTTTTTCATGGTATAGTTAGTACTTCTTTTAGACAGAAAGTATTTAATGAGTGTCAATTAATAAAGAAAACTGCATTGAAATCCATTTTCCCATGATGGTTATTTTCTCTCCAATTAAGAGAAAAATATTGTAAAAGATCTAGTATGTGAAAATACAAATAGATAATGGAATATCGCCATGACGACATTTAAGTGGATGCAAAAGAAAATTATTTTATTCATTTTTTGACATATTGTTTGACCACTTTAAACCAAACATTTCATTCAGGCCACTAACATGACATTTGTTTCAAAACACAGTGTTATCTTTTCTTTACAAAGATAATTTTATTAACCTATAAACTGTTTGGTGAGCACCATGAGATGTTTTCCAGTTGTGACAACGGAAAGCCAATTCTCTAAATGTCATTGTCCTGTCCAGAGACTCCGACCCCATCAATGATGCGTTGGGAGACCAAACTGACTGTAGGAAACAAACAAAAAGACATGAAGCTAGTTACAGGTGGCATTTTCAATCTCTTAAACATTGCACCAGTAACTCATGAGTTCCATGAAAATGATGAGAAATGATCCTAAATATCCATGGCAAACTCTTTGATGACTTAAAATATAGAAGGAATTAATCTAGCTGTTTAAAAAAAAAATACCTCTCTCAATCGCTTTATCCCTCTCTGCTTTCATTCTACATGCTTCTCTGATAGGTTTACGTAATTGTATGAAGCTGGATTACTGTCAGGCATAACAGCAGAATTAGCAGAGACAATGAGCTACTCAGGGGATAAGCCCATGACTTGCTCGTCAGTGAGTGTGACCTGATGCTTCTCATTGTGCCTGGCACATAGCTAGCCTCACACACCATTTGTTCTTGTAATGGGAACATCTGTCCTGGTGGAGCCAGTTATTAACTGGCATAATAATACTGATGACGATGTCAATACTTCTATGACCAACACCAGTATATTCTGTGTTTGCTCGAGGTAGACACCGACAATCCTTCGTTTTAGCAAAGAAATTTTAGTAGATATAGTTGAAAATGTTTAGAGACTATCTTTATTTTTTTATTTTTTAAAAAGATTTTATTTATTTATTTGAGAGAGAGAATGAGAGAGAGAGAGCACATGAGAGGGGGGAGGGTCAGAGGGAGAAGCAGACTCCCTGCCGAGCAGGGAGCCCGACGCGGGACTCGATCCCGGGACTCCAGGATCATGACCTGAGCCGAAGGCAGTCGCTTAACCAACTGAGCCACCCAGGCACCCTAGAGAATATCTTTAATCAAACATGTTTATCTTTGGTTAAATTGTAGTGAAAAATGATTACAGAAGCTTTCCTTTGTGAGTGTAAACCTTTGCTAATCATATGTCTGATGCCAATTTCTCTACTGTATAGATTTTGTGGAAAAGTTGCTAAACAGAACAATAAAATCACCCCAATTTTTATCTTGAAATAAAATCCTTAGTACCCAAGGCCAAAATGCATACTGTTATCACTGGATTTCCTTATCTTTTCTCTCCCACATAGAAGCTGTAATAAGTCAATAAATCAATTTCAGATTTGCTCCTATCCTTTATTTTTAGACTAGATATCCCCCCCTTTAAGTAATGGCTAATTTATATTAGGGTGTGTTGTCATAATCTTGTATATTGATGGAAGTCTCCACATCCTTGTGTATAGTCCTGTAAGATAGAATAGAATGTTCTAGAATGGCAATGTGCCACTAGCTTTTTCTGCCCTTCCCCTCTTGGACTCCCTAAGCCACTATGTATTCAATTAAAGTGACCACTTGGAGACACTGTGTGTACTTACCATATGGAGAGGGATAGGAGAGATAGAGAAAGGTCTCAGACATCTGTGGGCTCACCGGCTAATATGTAGCCATGTGAATAAAAACCAGCAGAAGAGCCACCTGGCTGAGTTCAGCCCAGATTGATGATCTGTAATCATTAAAAAAAATTTTTTTGAACACTTCATCTAAAACTAATGATGTAATGTATGGGGATTAACATAAGAATAAAAAATAAATAAATTAAAAAAAAAAGAAGAAGAAGGTAGCGGGAGGGGAAGAATGAAGTGGGGGAAATCGGAGGGGTAGACGAACCATGAGAGACGATGGACTCTGAAAAACAAACAGGGTTCTAGAGGGGAGGGGGGTGGGAGGATGGGTTAGCCTGGTGGTGGGTATTGAGGAGGGCACATTCTGCATGGAGCACTGGGTGTTATGCACAAACAATGAATCATGGAACACTTCATCTAAAACTAATGATGTAATGTATGGGGATTAACATAAGAATAAAAAAAAAAATTAGGCCACTAAGTTTGGCGGTAGTTTATTATACATCACAGACAGTCCAAACAAGTATTAAGAAAGACCTAAATGATGGGCACTGTTAGCTGAGGAGTTGCTGGAACAGAGGACAAAGGGATTCAATTCCCTCAAAGGAAAAAATTTATTTATAGTTCTTGGGTGGCGGAAAAAAGAAATCCCTGTGCTTGAGTAAATGAGAAAGAATGAGAGTGTGAAGGAGAGAGAAGGAGAATAAAAGGAAAGGAGGGAGGGAGGGAGAGGGAGAAAAAGATTGAGAAAGTGAGCAAGCAAATGGCTAGTGTGACTTGAATTTAGTTAGTGACAGGAAGAGTGGCTCAAGATGAAGCCAGGGAAATAGACAGGGACTAGACCATACAGGGTTCTGGGGACTGTGTTAAAGATTTTGGATTCATAAGCAACTGAAGCTTTTAAGGAGAGGAGGGAATATAAGACATTTTATGTTTTAAATATAGACTTAAGTGACTGTATAGAGAATGGATAGAGAAGAACCAAGGTTAAAAGTAGACAAAGGATATCACAGTATTTCAGGTGAGAGATGGCAGACACTTGGAGTAGGGCTGGAGCTATGCAGTGCGGTGAAGTAGACCTATGTGAAATACATGTTTTGGAAAATTAATCAAGTGAATTTTTTTAATGGACTGAATATGGGTGGTGAGGAAGAGTGAAGTATGAATGATAATGACTCCTTGATTTCCGGCTTGTGCAAATAGTTTCATGAAGTTGCTATTTACTGAAATGCATAGCCCAGGGATAGAATAGATTTGGGGTAGGAATTTGGAAAGTGTGGTTCAGAGTTGAGATTTGGCTTTGTGAAATCCTTTTAAGGCATCCGTGAACTACCAAGTAAGGATCCCAAGGAAGTACTTGGATGTAAGTATCTGTGGCTCAGAGGAGAGGTCTGAGGTGGAAATATGTCTGTGGGTAACATACATATGGATGGTATTTGAAGGCACTGGAGTTGAAACAATGTCCCAGAGGAGCATGCAGGGTTAAAAGAGGAAAGGATCCAAGCTTAAACTCTGAAGAACTCCATTTGCCCATGATTGAATTCAGGAGGAAGAAGGAAAAAAATTGAGCCCAGAAGTAGTCGTCTAAAGGATGACAAGAAGAAGAACAGAGTGTCCCAAAATGCAAGAGAAAAGTTTTCAAAAAGATAAGAGGTTCTTTGGCAGGTCAAGTAAATTGAAAGCAGGAGTTTCCACTGGATTTAGAATGCTGAAGTTCATTGTCAATGCAGAGAAGAATCATGGGGGCAGCAGGGTGCATGGACTGGATGGTAGACTGTAGGCTGGGGAAGAAAAGACACCGTGGGTTGGTCAAGCTGTGAGAGACATAGCTACGAGGGAGATAGTTGAGTTATGTCAGAAACTAGAAGGGGGTCTATGGTAAAGGAATGAATATTAGGATGTTGAAAATACTAGTTTTACATTGATGGAAAGAATTCAGTTGACAGGAAGAAGTTGAGGGTGCAGGAAGGAGAGAGAACAGACAGTGGAATAAATAATGCAGAACACTTGTAAAGGAACTGAACATTTTTTCTCCTTGTCACCCTATTTAAGAACTTCTCATGCCTTCAAATGCTGCACATGCTTCTGCCTTTGGTCCATGCCCTGACTGTGTATGCTGAGGGGACGCCTCCCAGACCACTGTATGGCTAACTCCTTTCTCTCCTTCAAATTCTTACTCCAGTGCTTTCTTCGCAGAGATGTCCAACCTGTAAAATTTCCTACTATCTCCCTCTCAGAAACCCCAACCTCCCTCACCCTGATCTTTTTTTTTTTTTTTTCATAGTATGTATCACAGTCAGGCATGTGTTTAACTAGATCTAATCAATAATAACTATAATTTTCTTGTTTACTATTTAATAATATTACCTAGTATTTTTTTAAAGATTTTATTTATTTATTTGAGAGAGAGACAGAGAGAGCATGAGCGGGGAGAAGGGGAAAGGGAGATGGACAAGCAGATTCCCCACTGAGCAGGGAGACCAACGCAGGGCTCAATCCCAGGACCCCGAGATCATGACCTGAGCCGAAGTCAGATGCTTAACCAACTGAGCCACCCAGGTGCCCCCAACCTAATATTACTTATTTAATATTTCCTCCCTCACTAGAATTTAAGCTCTGTTAGAATAAGGGAATTTCTGTTTTGTTCTTCTGTTTTGTTTTGTTTAACTGATATGATCCTTCAAGGTCCTGACCTATTCCTCCACTCCTTTCATAGCTTAGCAAACTCTTCTGTTTTGTTTTGTTTAAGTGATATGATCCTTCAAGGTCCTGAGCTATTCCTCCACTCCTTTCATAGCTTAGCAAACTCTTCTTATGGCCTTCAGAAGTGTGTGTTAGAGGTGAGTCGAGGGAGATGTTCACAGAATATATTATTTAGCATCCCTTTTTCGAACATCTTGTCATTGTCCTCCCACGGTCCACATTCCACTCCCTCTTGCTGTTCCTCCCCACCCATACACTTACACAGCTGGAGAGACCTCCTTTATTCCCTCCACGTCTCTGAATCTACCTTCAAGGCTTTCCATAAGTAGTAGAGCTTATAATCACTTCTGTCTTCTGTTAATTCTTTTGCATAGAGAATGGGAACCAAGGAATTGGTCTTAGTCTGTTGAGGCTGCTATAATAAACAAACCATAGATGGAATGGCTCCTAACAACAGAAATGTATTTCTCACAGTTCTGGATGCTAGAAGTCTGAGAACAGGGTGCCAGCATGGTGGGGATCTGGTGAGAGCCCTCTTCCAAATTACAGATGGCCTCCTTCTTATAGCCTCTCATGGTGGAAGGTAGAGAGAAGAAAGCATGCTAGTGACTCTTATAAGGGCACTAATCCCATCATGGGAGCTCCACCTTCATGACTTCATCTCATCCTAATTACCCCCAAAAACCCCTCTTCCTGATACTACCATGTATGGGTTAGGGGCTCAACATATGAATTTTGGGGGACACAATTATTTAGCCCATAACAGTACCATCCAAATATTCTCTCACATGGAGCTGGGCACACTCTCTATGCTTTGTCTGCTGCATCACCTCCTGGGTGCTTATTTTCAGTAGCATATGAGAGAATCTTAGGATACACATCTTACATCTTAGTAGGCACCTCAGTACAATGGTGTTAGTAGGTTTAAGAAGGCTCTTCCATCACAGCCATAAATAAACAAGTGTCAATTAAAATTGTGTGTACATGTTAGAGAAGTTCTGATGGTCCTGTTAATTAAATTCTTAGTAGTCACACTGAGGACTGCCTGTCAAAAGTGACTCTGAAGTAATCATCATTTGTGTTCCCTCACCTGAGAGATAGACCATTTCAAAAACATCTCTTCAGCTTCACTGATTTCCTCAGCCCTCACAGCCTCTTAGCTGTTTCTCTAACATACGCCTAAGTTTATCTCCAAAATAACAAATACAGAGTACCTCCAAAATGTTGGATCTGGAAGTACACCACTTTCCTCATCTTGATGGACCTTATATTTTTTGACCATCTAGGTTAGAAAGGCAGTAACTGATCCTTATCCTAATGTTGTTCTAAAATTTGTGTGGATGTGTGACGAGAGAGAGAGGGAGACTACTATCTTAAAGCTTCTCTCAGAGTGTGTGAATATAAACAGATTAGTGTGAAGACCAGTCTAAAAGAACAAGATGTCTCTCCTGACAGAGTTCAAGAGAAGAGCAGATTGCGTGGCTGAAATGTACAGCTTTCCTTGACCTAACGCTGAAAGGAATGCATAGCTAAAATTCACTCTCACCTTGCCTAAATTAAGTTGATAGATTGGAACAGGCATGCCTGAGTTCATTTGAGCAACTTTGTTCAAAATTAAAGGAGTAGAAATAGAAATAACTTATTTTGAGTCTTTCTAAAGTGGGGTGGGGGAGGACAGACTATAATAAAAAGAAGAAAAGGGAAACAGGTGGGGGTGGAATAAACACCTAGGAAATCATTTATAAAAATAAAAGTGGAAATTAGAAACTATATGTAAAGTGTAAAACTCTATGGGGAACTATACAACCGAAAAGCAGAAACCGAGGAAAGGCAAATCCAAAACCTTTCTCACAAGCTTTTGGGAGTAATGATCCACCTGGAGGCATGAAGTTTGAAAGAAATAAATGTACCTGTGACTAAATATATCTGCTTCCAAGAGAGGGGAACAAATAATCATAGAGAAGGTAGAGAGCATAGGAGACTTCCCCTTCTGATCTGAGTAGATTTGTTCTCTATTAAATTAAATTAAATTTTCCCAAGGTTGAGAATTAAAAAATACACACACACACACACACATACACACACAGACCAGTTATACAACATTAAAGCTTTTAGGATGAATTGGCTATTGGCAAAAAGCTCTCACTTGGCAAGTAGAGGTTACTGTTTTTGATATCCCCATCTGGGGCCTGGTTCTGTGTCGGATGCACAATGAAGGCATCTTCTAGGGGATTAGAAGTGTGGACTGTTTAAATTCTCTTGGCCGTGGTGACATGCCACTTGAGAAGAACCTTGCTGGGAGAGGGGACATGTGCTCCTCATATTACATAGACCTAATGAAAGCCAGAGTCTAACCCAAAGAGCTCTGGGGATGAGCCCTCAATAAGTCTGAAGGAATGTCCAAGAGGGTCTTTCCTGAGCTTTGGGATAGAGAGAATTCAAAAGAAGCTGAGGAGCATCTGTTTCTTCTCTTTCTCAACCTTGTTTTCCGTTGTGTTAAAATTGTCAAGCAAGCTGTGAACATCTATTTTACTGAACGAGCTGGACTTAGAGGGGACAACACAGAAACAACTTAATTTCTTTTACCACTGACACTGGAAACCCCCTACATTGAGTCATTCTTTGTTATCCCTGGACAAAACCTTGAGGCAGGTCATTTGGTTCTTCTGGTCACCTTCAGGCTAAACAAACAGTATTGCATCTGATCGAAAGCATACTCTGCTCTCTCATTTGGTATACGATTTCTCCCCATCTCTGGCTTTGGTCCAACTCAGGCTCTCAGGAATGCATACTGGATGCTCGTTGACTTTTTTTCTGTCTTATTCTGCTCTTCCTGCCCTCTCACTGCCTGTGGAAACTTCAGGGCTGAAGGTGGGGAGGGAAGAGGCAGACATGACCTCCCTCCTTGCTAGTCCCTGCTAATAGATGCCTGCCCTGGCTGGCTGCTTGTGATTCCTTCTTCAGTCCCTGTGTATGTGGCTCATCCCACGTAAGCTCTTTTCCTTGGAGTTCCCAACTTCCGACAGGTGGTTTTTGAACAGGTTCCTCTCAGGATGACTCAAGTCTGGCTCTGCTCCTTGGTGTCCACTTCAGATTGATAAATCCGGGAAGTGTGGACCACCCCAGCCCAACCCTCTCTTTGTATTGTGCCAACGTAGGCAACTCCAGCAAGCCTTTTGCCTGGGTAGGCCTTTCCAGGGAACACCAGCCTCTGGGCCCCACAGACTTGTGGAAAAACAGGGCAAGGTCTTAATTGCTCTCATCTGAGCTCTGTTTTGGTCCCTTCATAGTGGGAAAGCAGAAGACTTCTCTAGATTAGCAGCACACCACCTAGCAACTCCTTCCAGAGAAACCCCATACCCCTCATCTGCAGTCAGTCCCTTTATCACCTTAGCTTGAGGTGAGTGATAGACTAGGACATCAGACCAGATCATTTTGTAGCCAGCTTTGGACTCAGTTGAAATTCCCAGACAAGAAAAGACCTCATTAATATCTCCGCTATGCCCTAAAATGCATCCGGTCTGCACAGAGGGGCGAATTAACAGAGCAGATTCCAGTGGCTCCATGGTGGGGTGAGACCAACTTGAAGTGGACACTTTGTGGGTTGAGATGAGAAAGGCATGTAGCATGTGAGATCAGGCTTGAAAAATGGTGGATACATGAATGAGCTTGAGAAGATTGGATGGACAAAGTGAGGTCACTGTGAATAAAATCTTGCAAAGCTAAATTAGGGTAGCAAAAGCTGCAAATGAAGAGCCATGTGCTCTTGCGTGTATAGCATGAGAAAAACCACAGCTTAGGATGATGCCCGAGAGCTATGCAGGGAAGGTCGTGGCTGGTGTTCTTCCCTCTGCACTTGATCACAGTCCCCTGTACAAGTTTTTTTAAACTTGATAGAGAAAAACAAATGCAAGAAAAACAAAAGAGCCTCAGGCACCTCTGATGTAAGGCCAGGTTGGGAGATCCATGAGGTGGGGATCCTGTCTGTCTGGTTTGTAGTTGCCTCCCAGGGGCCTTGAGCAATGAGTGTCCCCTGATAGATATTCAATAAATATCAATTGGATTGAAGTGAATGCATTTAGAGACTGGAGGCTTGAAGCATGAAGATCATTTAACAGGCTATCACAGGCATTAAAGGGGCAAAAATTGAAAAACGCAAAACAGGATTAGAGAAGGATTAGAAAGGCAACTGAAGAATAGAAATATTTTCATTCTTCAAATGCTTCTGTGGGGCGCCTCGGTGGCTCAGTTGGTTAAGCGACTACCTTCGGTTCAGGTCATGATCCTGGAGTCCCAGGATCGAGCCCCACATCGGGCTCCCTGCTCAGCAGGGAGTCTGCTTCTCCCTTTGACCCTCCCCCCTCTAATGTTCTCTCTCTCTCAAATAAATAAATAAAATCTTTAAAAAAATGCTTCTGTTACTCAATGTTGGGCAAAAAGATCAATGTAAGGGTTTAGGATGAAAATAGAAATAGAGACAATTATTGAAGTGAGTAGGTTTTCAAGATACTTAGGAACATGTGATAAGATTATAAATTGGATAACTCAGGCTTAGATATAAAGAACTAGGAGATGTGAATATAGAAGTCCTTGAAACCAGGAAGGTTTTTTGTTGTTGTTGTTGTTGTTTGTTCTGTTTTGTTTTTTTCTTAAGTCATTTAAGGAATTAGCCTAAAGAATGTGGAACAAAAAACTAAGAAAAAAAGTCAGCTTTTACTTAGCCAGCTATATTCAGGGAATATTCAGTGCATATCAAACTGTATATAAAGCTCTTTAAATATACTGGCTAATTTAATCCTCATAATAAACATGAGGCAAGGACTAATCTTATTCTCAGATAAAGAATGAGTATTTTTTCCAAAGCCATGGGACTATGAATGGTTGGCCTCAGCAAATCTGACTGAAGAGTCTGTGTTCACTGTAGTTCACTGTAGTTATAGTTGCAGTTCCTCTTGGCAGGTGGAAGGCATGAGAGAGCAGGCAAAGAAGAACAGGAGTGGGATAATACAGAATAACTCAAATCCTGTTCAAAAGGAATTAGAAGATATAATGAGGTGATTCAAATCATATTCAGGAAGATGAGAGGGAATGAGTAATGAGAAAAAGTGCTGCTAGTCAAGAAGGTCATCCAGCAGAGCAACCTCAGGTATGCTAGAGAAGATGGAGGGCTTTAGGCAAGCTTGCCATGTTAGTCAGCAAAGAGAAACAGGGAGATTGGAAGGTGCCAACCAGAAGGCATATAGGATCAAGGGAAATTTTTCAAGATTCTGAAGTAAAATATATTCGAAATTCCCAAGGATGGAGTCTACAGAGGAGAAAAGATTCAAAATGCTAAAGGTCAAAAAGTTGAGGGCATAGGTCTTGGAAGGGATGGCATGGGATGGAATTCAATGTGAAGAAATGTGAAAAATTGTGTACAAATTCTTCTGATACATTAAACAAAGTTTAAATGGTTTAAATAAGCCTATTCTTGAGGAAAAAAAAAATATGTCAAAAGGAATTTCTGACAGGAGGAAAACCAAATTGGAACCACTGGTCTCCTATGTAAACAATGCCCAAATATGAATAGCATGGTCTGGATAAGAGCCTCAGATGGTAGAATTTCAGATCTTTGTATAATATGCTGCAAAAAATGTGTTCATTTAAGTCCAGTAGAAGCTCTCCTAATCAACCTCTGCTTAACGAACTCACTGAATTAATGATGTTCTCCATTTTTTTTTTTTTTTCTGAAAATATGCAGCTCACACTTCTTGAATGTTCTGGGATACTAAGCTACACTTGAGAATGTCCTCTTATTTCCACTCCCACATATTGGATAGAATATTTACCAAGAGTCAGTTATGAATTTCTCAAATGTTCATGTCGGAAATACTTGATGTTGCAATTGTGTAATTTAGTTAACGATTCTATAACAGATGAAATAAGCATGTGAAAAGGATTGTCTCTACTAAAGCCAGTTTGGAAGACTTCATAGGGATTATTGGAGTTGTGGATTCTTGATGTCCCTGCTTAGGGCATGAGAGTTAGGCAGATGGAAAACAGGATGTCAGTGTTATTACTGATAGAATTAAGATTGGATTATGCAACCTCATGGTGACATTGCAACACACTTCGTAATGTATCATTCCAGAATTTTACGACCAAACTTGTGCCATCAAAGGTGTCTCTGAGCTACTGAAAACCTTCTCCAAGAGATGGAAAACTCATTCTTGTGGAGAGGCATATATGTATCTGTCACGTGGACAGTTTGGGTTCATGACAGAGAAAGAAATGATCTGATCCAAGAAGGTTCAGGTGCTTCTCCTGAACTCAACCAGTAAGTAACTTTCCTTCTGCTATGGAGAGAGGACAGTGATCAGTAGGATTTACTGTAACTGATTTTGTTCCAGATGGAAATAAGGGAAATGGAGGAGCCCTCCAGCAAACCCAAGCCATACCCACCCATGCATTGCACACTCTATACGTGATGTCTAGGCAAGACAACTATTAAATATGCAGGAAAATCATAAAAACCTGGACTGAATTTACACTCCGATTGAATTTATAATTCAATTTTAATGGAATCACAAGCAGACATAATAGGTGGTTTATTAAGGATGTGTTTTATGCAGGTCATTCAGTGAACCCCATTCAGAGAAAAGCTCTCAACTATACAACACTGACAAATACGTATTACTGTGTTTTGAATCATGATATTAAGGTGCGAGTGATTTTTATGATTTCTCCTTTTTAACTGACTTTTTAAAGTTAAACAACTCCAGCATTGGTTTCAATCACATTGGACAAGAAGACTTCTGTTAACCTTAATTTTCAAGGTTTTTGTTGCATTCATTAAAAAAATAGCATGGTTGATCTATCACCTTGAACTATAAGGGAAAACAAACTGTTGCATGATCAACTCTGGACTCATTTCTTCTTTCCTTTATTCTTTCAAAACTGACAAGTTGTTGTCTTGCACCAGGCACTGGGATAAAAATGAGAGCTAATAAGACTTACTCTTCATCTTAAGTAATTCACAATTTTGTATTTACATAAGGAGTTTTATTTAGTAAATCATACTATGCCAGAATATTGGTCCAAGTCTAGATAATATGTGCAAAGACTTTCTTAGAGGAAACACACACACAGTTTTCAGAGTGTAATGTTAAGTCTGGCCCATAGTTAAAGAGAGGGAAGGAGGTGTCTGAGGTCTATAGAAATTGTAGCAAGGCTGCTGGGACGTCTGAGTCAAAGTAGACCATCAGATGGCCATCAGAGGGGGTGATGCTCTGTCCTTGACTCCAGCTGGAAGTGGGACCTTGGAGCCAGCGCTGTCCTGGATTTCAGAGCTCAGCTGCTGGGACTCTTGGTCAAATAGACTCCCTGTAGTTGGAGATCTGAGAGGGACATTCTCATGGCCGCTGCCTCCAGGTTCTCAACTTGAAATTTACAAAGTCTAAATAATACATGCTTGTCGTAGAAACTAGACAAACAAGCAAACAATATTTCCTAGCTTCCTTCCTCCCTATTCCATCCATTCCCCTACTTCCTTAGAATGATCTTTGTAGAATGCAAATCTAGTTATTGTACAGATCCCCACTGTCTTTAGCAAAAGATCTAAAATCCTTGGTGTGTCTCTCCGCAGCCTGTAGCACACCCTTCCTGACGCGTTTGTCATTTATCAGTGATTCCTATTTACAGTTTCCTGAACACTCTGCTGTTTCCTCTGTCCATGGGACTCTTATTGCTGAACTTTCAAGGCTTACCCAAGTGTCACCTCCTCCAAGAAGCCTTCTGTTCTTCCCTCCCCTATTTTAATCAAATACGTTCCTAAGTATTCCTGTTTCACCCTATACTTACCTCTAAGGTATGTCTGTTTGCCCATCTGGTTTCTCCCACCTAAGACTGTGAGCTCCCTAAGAGTACAGCACTCCCTAAGATGAGTTTCTTTACCAGGATAGCACCTGGCACAGTGGTTGATGCATTGAGGTTAACTTACTGGTTGATCACTAAACGAAGGAATGAATACATGCTCTTCGCCAGCCTGAGAAAGTATGACTCTGTCCCAAGGAACATAGGGGAAATACATTATTTATTAATGGTGCTTATTATTTCCAGTTTGTGAAATAAATTCTTCTGGTTATTATAGTTCACAGTGATGGTGGACCTTCCCTAAAGAAAAAAACAGTATTGATACACCCTTACGCATTTTATGTCCACAAGTGCTTTACTGTAACCGTTTATCCAAATCCTCCCAACATCCCTTTGATGACCTATGTCTCTTTTAGCTGAGACTCTGAGTCCATACGTCTCTGTCAGGGTGAGTGGCAATAATTCCTCTTGTGTGGGAAGGACGTTGAGGCTAATGGCCCTTAGGTCACTCCCTAAACTCCACTGCCCAAAAGGCAGAGCCAGCCAAGAATTCACAGTCTCTCCGTTCCTAGCCCCCTCCCCCCCCATACACACACTGTTTTCCAAAGAATGATTCCTACATGCCCTGGAAGTCAAACAAATTGAACTGATGGTATGGAAGTTTTCCTCCTGATCAGATCTTAGTGGACTCATACACTTAGCCCATTCCATCAGGTGAAAAAAAAAAAAGGGGGGGGGGGTAGTTCATGAGGAAGGGCTGGACAGATTAAAGCACCCTTCTGTTTACGTGATTCCCATGAAAAGTCTGCGCTGTATTCATAAAGATTTTATTTAAGGGCTTTTTAAAAGGATCTTCAATTACTTAAAAAAGAAAGAGCACTTCATCATCATTATCATCAACATCATCAATTTGGCAAGTGTATTTTACTTCTGGTCTCTATTCAATTGTCTGCCCCACCCCCACCCTCCAAACATAACAACAAAAAAATCAGTTCTAGGCAATTGTATTTTTCTGTGTTAAAACACAAACAAAAACTATACCCCTTGGATACTGTACAATATTGACTGCATGGGTAATTCTAGTATAAATGTGTTCAGTAGGCAAAGAGTTGTCTGGGAGGGAAATTAATGATATGGCATCATGGTATGTCGAGTGAATTTAATTTATTCATTCTGTTACTTTTCCTCTTAACAGGGATCATTTAAAGTCAATAGTAGTTTCATTTTAAAACCTGTGAATTCTCAAATCTTCTAATTTAATTATGAAATTGAAAGAGATGTCAAATCATTTTGAGTTTACATTTACACAAAGTAAATAAGGTGCGCATGACTTGGGTAATAAATGATATATCTCTCAAGTGTTTCTAATTAACTTCATTCTCACATTTTAATTCTGTATTCTCAAATAGTTGCAATCATTAATGCCATTATTCTAGGATAATAGTATCTGTTAGAGCATGTGCATTTTCTCCACCTCTTCTCCTAAAGCTAGAAAAGCCAGACTGTTCTGTTGTAAACTTTTATTGGCAGGGGTTCATAATTCAGCTGTAAAATTTCATGCTGGGCTGCAATTCAGTGCACAAGCCCTATGCCCCGAAGAGCTTATGTTACTACAAAAACAATTGTAGAAATCCATTTCTTTTCTCTTTTTAGGGGGACAAGAAAAAAAGGTACAGTGAGAAATATTTTCCTTTCAAAAATACACTTTCTAAAAATAAAAGTTTGTGGATGGAATGATCTACTTGGCACTTAGCTCTCAGTGCTTACCCATCAAAATAACTATTA
The DNA here is from genome assembly GCF_011800145.1 of Mirounga leonina. Lineage (NCBI taxonomy): Eukaryota > Metazoa > Chordata > Mammalia > Carnivora > Phocidae > Mirounga > Mirounga leonina. Next base: position 28,936,414 of record NW_023270320.1, on the reverse strand, counting down.
GATGATACCAACAGAAAATTTACACTTACACAGGTACAACTCGCTCCATGGTACTCAGAGTGCAAGAAATGTCACCTTTCTTTATTTTTCTAAGTCAGATTAAATCCACTCTGAGGCCTCTGTCATCGAGGTTGACAAGAAGTCCAATATCAGTCAATTTGGGGTGCCCTCTCCCGCCCTCAGATTGCATTATGACTCTCGGGCTTATGCAGTCCAGAAGAAGAGCAAAGGGCACAGAACTAGGTACATGGTGGCTTTTTGATCCCTGCCCAGGCAGCCAGTTTTATTGACAGAATCACCACCACCGACCCACTACCCCCTCCCCTGCCACTCACGCCATGCTCAGTAAGGAGAACTTTGTCGAGGTTCCTTAGTCCCCAGGACTCACAGTGTTGTCCCCATCTGAGCTTTTGCTATTGCGCATAAAGGGTTCAAGAATGGGTTGAGGTCTCTGACGCTGAAGGACCCCCAGCCCCTTGTGTCCCTGCACACACACACACATCTCCCTCACCTCTCCCTCTCCCCTGCTCCCCCACTTTCCCCTCTTCTCAGTTTCCAGTCTGTTCAGATCAATTACACCTCATTGCCTGTCTATTTTTGGAGAATACAAGTTTACTCTCTTCTGACTCTGAACCACAAAAATCAAACCACTGTGTATTTTCACCTTCTCACTGTTCCTGGGGAAGAAGGAGGGCTGAGGAGGAAGGGGTGGAAGGAGATTATTTGTCTTACTGTTTTTCCTACGGCTGGAAAAAAAAAAAAAAAAA
>NW_023270320.1:28817478-28935547 GCF_011800145.1 Mirounga leonina | reverse complement strand
AAAGAAAGAAAGAAAGAAAAGAAAGAAAGAAAGAAAGAAAGAAAGAAAGAAAGAAAGAAAGAAAGAAAGAAAGAAAGAAAGAAAGAAAGAAAGAAAGAAAGAGAGAAAAAGAAAATAACAGCTACGTGTTTTGTTTTTAAGAAATCATTCTGTCACACAGTAGAGTTCTATTTTAACATTCTCAGCACTGTGTGGAGACTCCTAAGATCTAGATTGTGGTTTTAAATTTGCAACTAATTAGCCTCTGTCTTGGGCTATGTGACCGAAACCCTGATCTCATTTTCTTCATTTACAAAATGAGAGGAATGATTTTGATATTCTACAGAATTTTTTTCCCTGACCTAAAAATTTCATAATTTATGAAGTGCTTAAAACACAGGTTAATAATTTCTGACTTGTTTTATGTATTATGTTGTTTTTCTATCTGGAGATTTTTCTTATCACATAAACATTTGGAGAAAGACCATATTTTTGATAAAATTCCATTGCTCATGTACTGCCTTCTGTCAAAACTACATGAGCTGCTCTGAGAAATACGTGAATGTCAACAGTGACTTTCTCAAAGGCTTTGATGTAATCCTTTTCTTCTCTCTAACTTGGTAATGTCCCACAGATCTGCCTTAGCATGTCTATGACACCCACGTATTAATCTAGCAGATTCTTCTCTTTGGGACTGATATACCAACCTGCAAGTGAAATGCTCCCCAAAGACCAGGCTGCTCATTCATGATTCGGAACTGCACGCTTCTTGGTACTTTCTCCTACTTAATTAGCCTGTGCCCCTTCCAAAGAGATGCTCATTCCGAAAGAAAGAGAGGGTGAGGGAGAATGGACTAAGTTCGGACATGCCCCTCAAAAACTAAGAGACCAGATATGGCAGATATTAATTAACATTAATTTATCATATTGAATCCTCAAACTTCTAGTCCATTCTAAGTGATAAATGATAATGGGCTATTACGAGCGAAACCGGAAACAGGGCTGCTATTAACATACCACTACCACATCTTGACACATACACACAAAAAAATGCTGATATGGAGTCCATTAAATGAAGGTAGCTGCAGATGGGTAGATGTCAGTCTGGGAAGCAAGAGGAAGTTATAACTCGTGGAAAATCTTGTTTTGTTCCATCATTCAGTCCTTCAGTGTAACTGTTTCTCTCTCTAGTTAATCTTTCAGGCTTCTGTCTGTAAATGTATTTTTGTCTAGTCGATTCCCAGGACTGTGGGGAAAGGTGCAGGCTGCAGGCACTCTTCTGTTGGCTGCACCTCATCACCTTGCCTCCCCTTCCCTATATGCACCCCCCACCAGGTGAGCTCGGATGGTTTCCCTCACTATGTGGCTTGATGTTGAGATTGGCCAATGAGGGGCACCCGTAAGAAATGGGAAGATGGAATCCCTCTGCTGAGGTCACATCTGGGTCATCCTGCCCTCTTGCAGATCCCACTGTCTGCTTGAGCCTTCAGAACTAGGGTAGTAGAGGCTCCTGTTACTGTTTCTGCATTCTTCACCATCATGGTGATGTTTTCTTATACCTACTCGTTTGTCAATGGATTTTAAATTAAATGTCCCTCAGATGATCCAATCTTAGTGTGCCATCTGTTTCTACGGGGACCTTGACTGACATAAGCACTAAAGGAGGCTTTCTGGAGGAGCTAAATGATAAGCTACATCTCGAAGGAATTAGGAATGCATGACGGGTGGAGAATTGGTTGGAACAAGAAGGAAGAGGGAAAACGACGTTTCAGCAAGAAGGAGCAAGGTGTGCAAACCCGAAAATGCTATATTTAGTTAGCAATTAAAGGATAGGATTTACTGCTATATGTGTGTATAATAGGCTGCCCATTCATGGCTGGCCTTTCAAAACATTTGCCTACTAGCCAGCCTACTTCCATTGTGAAAGTTTCAAACTATGGTCATGGTCCTTTCTATTTATGTGGTTACATAGAGCAAGTAACAAACGTCCCACCAGGTGGCGCTCATGCAGTAACTTTGGAAAACCCAGCAGCGTTGAATGTTAAAAAGCTGAATTGGAAAATATTACTGTCAAACAGATGTTCTTGTCTTTGATGCTGTATCTAAGTTAAGGTAGGAATGATGAGGTCGGTAAGGCTAATAAGTTTATTATGTGGTGGAAAAGTTATTTCTCCTTGCCCATGAGACAGAAAAGCCATTATTTTTAAAGCACAAAGCTAGCTGTACTTTGTTCACGGTGACACCACATTCTCCTAATCCTTCTCATACTTTTGTTATTCTTTGTGTGATATGTGTCTTTGGTTATGAGTAAAGAAGAAGAGATTATAGTAGTTGCTGTAAGCTGACTGCTTAAGAGTTAGGCATATTTAAATAAATCTGTAGGAGAAAAAAAAAACGCTTTGGACACTGATCATCCAACAGTGAATAAAAAATGTAGACAGCGCATTAATGCAAAGAGGCAAATGATGTGTGAGAGTGGCATTGCCCGTAAACAAAGCAGACGGTTTGACAAAAGTGTTTTTTCCCCCACTTTGATCAAATAGACTAGAGCATCTTTGCATCCAGCTTGTCAAAGTGCTGGATCTGTTTTCCATCTCTCTATGTACTTCTCCTCACCCAGTCCCCACTGTTCTTTCATCTGGGTCTCCTCCCTGGGATAAAATCGGTTGTTAGTAGACTGAGGGTGATAGTACCCATATAATGAGAAGCAAGACAGAAAGGTCTTGGGCTCTGGTTCTTTTCTTCCATCCTCTTCTTCCCTAGCTACAAAGTCTGCAGACTTTCATGGAGAGCTTTTGTTGCAGCTAAGCAGTATCAGCGAGAGGCAGTGGGCCCGCTGGAGGCCCGCGCGCATCCCTCACAGATTGATCATCGGGGTGCTGGGCGGACCCTCAGCAGGCCACACCCAGAAGCTTGGTTACTCATCCAGTACCAGTTGATAGACTCCTGTGCGGGGCCATGAGTTCAGAGAACCAGAGGCCAAAAAGGAGGGTAGGGAGGAACTAGTATATACCAGAGAATTCACATGCATGACTTCCGGAAATACTGATTAACCTGAGAGATGAAGTTTATTAGCCCCTTTGTACAGATGAAAAAAATAAAAATGGAGGGACGGGTAGTTTGAGGGTTTTTCTGCAAGATCTTCCAGCTACAAAGAGAACAGAGACCAAAGAAGTATGCTAATGACAATCTCAGGTGATTGATCTGAAGAGGGAAAGAGGTACCAGATGCGATAAAATTGAGCTCTTCTTGCCCAGACATCACCCTTTATGGTATCGAGTCATTTAGAAAATGGAGCTTATAACCAAAATGTATTTTGTTTAAGCAAAGATTGGTTGTGAAGGGGGAGAGATTTTGTGCAGACTTTGGATTAGCCCAATGACCTCAATGTGCTCACAATCTGTAGTCACACTAATCATGTCCAGTGGACAGGGACATCTCCACAACACAGAAAGCATGGGAGGTCTCACAGGGTCCTGTCCTTAAAAGGACCCCGTGGTTAGTTCATCCTCTGCCGTGGCCATCTTGAAATCCTTAATAATTTTGAAAATGGCCTCCATTTGCATTTTGTACTGGGCCCTGCAAGTTATGTACCTGAAGCGGCAAATAATCAGAGGATTTTTCTTTTTGACTATTGCTGGATAAACACATACACTTCCTGACCCTCCTTGGTCCATGTTGTAACCTTTCAGACTGCCCCCCCAAAATTCAGTCAGTGAGTTATTTCCTCAGCTAGATTGGCTGGAATGTGACAGTTGGATTGTCATTTACATCATGGTTCTTTACATAGCCGATTCTTCGTTTTTCCATTTGATAAACCCACATTGAGCATCCACCCTATGAGAGGTATTTGCCAAGTCTAAGGTGATTTCCCAATTCTTGCTAGCAGCATGTTCTTCAAACTTCCCTAAAAGAAGGGAAGCTCTTAGCTTGCAACTCAAAGCCATTCAGTGTTCCTACTTGTCTCTCCTCTCAGAGAATGACCTTTCATGATCTTGTCCCTCAGCCCTGAGAGCATCTTATTAATTCCCCTTTGTACTGCCTACAATTACCACCAACGCAGCAACTGCATTTGTCATCTGAGAAATAAACCCCCATGGAAATTGCCATCCTTGCCCAAGGCTAAAAGAGTTCTTCTGGCAGGTCCTAGTGGATTTGTGAAATATTAAATATGTTCCATATTCTTTGTACATTAAAAAAATCAAATCTCAGAAATCTCTTTATGTATTAAGTATCTGTTTCTACATAATGTTACACTTGGCACTGTGCAGAGGGCTTTGGTTATAGTCTTATTTCTGTAGAATCTGTCAAAAGTAGATCATGGGACTAAAAATAACTGGACTTAAAGACAGCATGTACAAACGCAAAACAAACTAACAAAAAAAACACCCCCCTCCCAAAAAAAAGAAGACCATTGAAAAATTCACAATAGAGTATATACTTGGTGTCCATTTCAATAATTAGTACATCAGTAGAGCAGTGAGGACTGAGAGAGCCTTAAGTGGCTAATGCTCACACCGAATGTGCGGAAAGAAGACATTAGACCTTTTCCAAATAGTTCTGGAAGACTGTGAAGAGGAGGTGGGATTGCATGAGCTATTTGGATGATGAAAGAGAGATAACTTGGCAGACAGAAAGAGAGAGCATTCCAAGAATATGGCACAGTTTGGAAAAGACTTGTGTAGAATGACTGGGTGATTGAGATATTAAGCCAATTGGCTTGAAGTGAGTGGAGGCTCATTCCAAGGAAGGATTTCAAATTTGATTCAAAACAAAATAATGGCTTTCTGTAGCATTATTGTGGTAACTAACTAACTAATATATGTATTAGTTAATATATAATATATATAGCTAATTATATAATATATATAATATATAATTAGTTAATATATGTATTAGTTAATTAAATATATATATTTAAATCAAATGTACACTACACAAATTAAGACCCAAGTTATAGAATTCTTAGAAGAACAAGTCTCCTGAGTAATCATAAGAGTGTGAGGTGTGAGACTGAGCAGCTTCAGCTACCCCGGGAGTAAACACAGATGACCCCATACACTCCACTCCATAGAACAACAAGAAGCAAATCGTTGGAATGGCTAGAGTAGAAGGCAGGAGGAGCATGTCCTTGTTTCATTGTTGTGAGTAAAGAAAATATGGACATTAGCCTTGGAAGCTCTACTGTTACCTTTGGTGTTGTATCCATGAGCACTGGAGTTCTGAGCAAGGATTTGGTGACCTGGGCCTTTGTGTGGAAGGTCCCCGTACCTTCTACACAATTGACTTCAAAACCCAAGTATGAGTGCATTTATCCACTGTCACAGATTTTAAAATTCTAAGGATGTTTGCTGTTTGTAAGAATCTTATAGGTTAAATAAGGAGAGAAATCATACTCATTTGAAAAATTAAATAAGAGAAAGATGAATTGTAATAAAGAGACACTCTTCCTTGCCAAATGATTGAATCTGACAAGAAGCCTAGAGGAAGGCAATGTCAACTTTTGGTTGGAAAGCCTAAGGGAGATCTTTAGGAGGTGGTGGTATATGGAACGTGTCCTAAAGAATGAGTAGAACTGAAATCCTTAAAAAAAGGCAGGACAGAGCCTGATGGAAAATGGTACAAAACTTGAGAGGAAAATCATGGTAGCCGGGAAAGAGAAGTCATAACAGGAGGGTGCTACCTTGCTGCCCAGAACAGAAGGCTTCCAGAGGACATTAGAGAAAGATGAGACTAGAGAGAGAGAGGTGAAGATCACATTGACAACAGGACATAGGGCTCATTTTCTCAGTAGTGAGGAATGAAATCATCAGAGAATAGCCCTTTCTGCCCAAACTCAGCAAAGAAAGTTCCTATTTTGAAGACTTTCAAGAAGTTTTTCTTCCCCGCCCCCCATACAATGTAGAATTGCCAGTGCATAGCAGAGGTAAATCATCCACCCTATACGCTCGATTTTGATACACCATCTGAAGAGCAACCAGATAATTTGTCTTTGTGAAAGGCCGGAAGCATCTTCTTGAGCTCTGCTAGCGCCACCAGAGCGAGCACCTCGTAGAGGGGCTCTGGAGCGCGTCATTTGGCACGTCCTGCTGCTCTGGCCATCTGCTGCACCTTCTAACGTGGTCTGGCAATTCCGGGGATGGCATGGGCAGCCCCGCAATATAGCCATATGTTATTCTCCTCCTCCTTGCTCGGGAAACAGAGCAGCCATCTTCAAGACAGCCACAGGAATTTCAAGGCGTGTGACTTCCTTTGTTTCCCCAAAACCAGAGCTATCCAGGGCTATTTTTAAAGGGCGGAAACAAGCACGCAGTCAGCGGGGACCAAAAACCTCCTTAGGTGTTATTAAAAGTTAGTTTCAGGATAAGGGAGTCGGGGCACCACGCCTCCCAACACCACCAACAAGCACCGCCTCGTGAGGAGGTAACGTCCACGTCGGTATGAAGTTATGATCAGCGGCATCGTTTTTGTGTCTGTGCGCCAGATCGCATCATCTAGAGCCTTGTCATTCAGGGTGTGGTCCTTGTGCTGGCACCCATCACCTGGGAGCTTGTTAGAAAGGCAGTACCTAAAGCCCTGTCCTAGACCTACTCAATCTGAAGTTGCGACGCACCAGATCCCCGGGGGATTCCCATGCACGTGCAAGTTTGAGCTGAACTGACCTAGCAGAGGATGCTCAGAAAAGCTTTTGCCTATGTAGATACGACTATTTTGGGCAAATATTCTTGAGGCAGTGAGTGAAGGTGGGCTTGTCCTACGCCATCCAGGAGTTTATCCAGGTCTCAGAGGTTATTTCATTGCAAACTTTCTACCGAACAGGGAGCCTACCGGCAACACTCAAAGGATGCCCATTGGGTTGGTTCATGTGTCTTCGGGCCATCCTCAGGAAGGAAGCACAGAAGGGTTTCTGTTCTGCATCCTCGCTCTGGTCTCCAATCCATGTTGAAGTGACCACTTCTTGATTCAGGACACTTCAATCTCTGCTCACAGTTTGTTCAGAAAAGAAGCTTGGGTTGCTAAAGGATTGAGTTGTTGACCTTATTAGCAACTGCTCTGCTCTGTGGTCCAGTCCACTAATCTGAGTGCTGGGCACGGGCTCAGCGTCCCCCTGGTGGATGCCCTTTCTTCCTCCACTGGCTGAGTCTGCTTGCCCACGTTCTGTTCATGAGGGTTTGAAACTCCCTTTGGCAGGGAAAAGTCTCTTCGTGCTTAGGGTCCAAATTGAAAATGAATTCCCTATTTGCCCAGCACCGTGACACTTCACATAATATCATTTACCACCCTCCGGCAGCAGCAGTTCTGAACGCAACTTATCAAATACTTCATGCCCAATATCATGTGGGTTGCTATTGCTCGTATGGACAGAGAATGGACAGTCTCGAACTTGAACAAGAAGAACGAAAATGCCTCCCAAGACTCACCTCCAAAGACAAAAAAAAATTACTAACAGGAACCATATTTTTAAATCATTGAGAATGTATGCGTTTAAGCCAAGAAAATGAAAGAAGGCTTAAGAGAAATTAATTCCGTCTTGTATGGGGTGATTAAAAATAGAGATAACAAATTGTCAGTTAGTGAAGCACACAGACTGGAGAGGTGAAATAGATAATAAAAAGTGGATTATTCGGAGTACTATTTTTAATTGAAAATGTATAAGGCTATTTTTAGCCATAGTCTTTTCCTAAGGACATTTTTGCTTCAAACAATGTTTAGCTTTCTCAGAGCCCAGCACGCAGGATGGTCCTGAGAGCCACTCAGCAATAAGATCCCAGAAGTCCATTATTCTGGGATCCCAAGTTTCCACTAGATGATCTACACGTAGAAACACAAGAGCTGACTTTTTTTTTTTCAATCATCGAACATTCTAAGTATTTTTTTTTAAAGATTTTATTTATTTATTTGACAGAGAGAGACACAGCGAGAGAGGGAACACAAGCAGGGGGAGTGGGAGAGGGAGAAGCAGGCTTCCCGCAGAGCAGGGAGCCCGATGCGGGGCTCGATCCCAGGACCCTGGGACCACGACCTGAGCCGAAGGCAGATGCTTAACGACGGAGCCACCCAGGCGCCCCCATTCTAAGTATTTTTAAGCATTCCACTTCAACAGCGTCCATGTAACAGGAAAATTATGGGTAAAATTTATATTCCCTCAACTGATACTTCTTGGGTATATACTCTACACCAGGTACTGGTTTAGGATTCTAAAATTATAATCACTGAGTAAAACACAGATCTGTACCCTCGTGGAACTTACATTTTAGTAGAAGAAATGTGCAAATAAATAACCCAAAAGAGAATTGTCTTACAATTCTGACAGAAATAATTGGCAAAAGAAAAATTAGCATCACAGAAAAATATGTTAACATCTGGAGAATAATGCAATTATGAGCAACAAGCATCGATGAAATCATGCCAAACTCAAATGATGGCTGCTCTTGGTGGGTTTCCAGAATTAACTATTAAAATAACATATTAGCCTTAAACCCAGTATGTCTTCAGTGATGGTAGTGGAGGGGGCTATGTTGCACTCTATTCGTGGGGGATGGACAGATGCCAGGGTATTTCACAGAACCTAATTGTTCTTCCCTGCCAGGAAATCACTACAGCATGACAAAATCCCAAGGATCAAAGTGCCTGAAGACAAGAAGTCCTGTAACAAAATCTTAGTGCTTTGGGGTTATGTTATAGATCACCCAAAATACCCTGAAGTTGGCAGTGCCTCTGACAGAGTACTGATCCCCCAGATTCACCGTGGATAGTCTGTGTGACTTTGGGCATGTTACTAATGCCTTTGAACTTCAGTGTTTTTATTTGCAAAATGGAAATTGCAATACGTCACAGAATCAGTGAAGAGAGTAAATGAGGTTTTGCACATATATGGACATATAGATGTGTGTATGTGTGTGTGTATGTACATGTGTATATATATATATGTATATATATGTATATATGTATATATATATGTATATATTCCACCATGTAATATATACATGTACTACTATATACTATGTCCACTACCCAGTTAAGTACACAGGAAATGTTAGTACCTTGCCTCAATCTTCCAATTGCACAAGATTTATAAAGCTGACATGCCTTGTATTTCACAAGCAAACCCAAACTTTCATACTTTACCTTTAGAAGTGCTTGCGCCCATTAGATTCCCCCCTCCACCCACAATGCTGCATTTCTTGTGCGTGTTCGGAATTTGTGCGTGGACTGATGAACAATCATTTCGATATCTCTGTCAGGCTCCTGCCAGCCACCAGCCCCATTTCACCAGCACACCCATACTCATCTCTGTAGCAGTTCCTGTGCGCGACTTGACTCCTCAGCTACGTTTTGTCCTTATTTAGAAGTAAGAGTGGAAAGCTGAAATGAAAGGTAGATGCTAGCAATAGGGATAGCTGTTTTTATAAATACAATGTCATAGAAACAAAGACAGGACTGTTTTTGTGTGCTTAAAGGGGTAAGGAAGCCTTTAGATTCAACCTTTCCTTGGGCCCGACATGGGCAACCATGTGAATAAAAGGGTGGCGTGCAAAGAACAACATCAGGAAGGACACACAACACAATAAATCAATTTGAAATTATATCTCAGGATGATCTCAAATTAGGAAATAAATGTGTGTGTGTATTCAGCTTTGCTGAAAAAGGACTTTCTGTGCTTTGTGGCTCTGTGTATCTATTATTTGTCTTTTACATATATTTTCTAGAAAGCATTACATGCAGAAATAGGGAATTGTCTCTATTTGCTCTTGTTGTTGTTGTTCATTTATTTCCAACCTTCTACCTAAAGCATGTGAGGAAGCAGCACATTTCTCTAATCTCAGTATCCATCCTCTCTGAGCAAGCTGGCCAGGGGATTACAAATATTTGTTGGGCACCTACTATGTTCTAGGCATCCTGGATCCAAGGATATGTTCCCCACTAGAGTTAGTGGAAGGATCTGGCGTGGATCCATACAGATTAAGAAGTAAATAAGATAGGCCACTGAACCTCCATATTTGGTGAGAAAACTTCTTTTATAAACACTTCAGCCTGATGCTCAGACATGTATGAGCTTAGGCTTTTGTAGAAGTATGCACGGAGGAACCAAGGCTCTGCTTCTCCAGGGGGAGCCGAGCGACTCTGTGCATACTGGCACAGAGTGCAAACCTTGGAAGGGAAACATGGCGGAGTGCCACTGGAGGCTCCCAGGCTGCTTCTGGCTGCCAGGCATAAACCCCTTTCTAGCTCCAGAAAGCCTCTGCTGTAACTAGCTTCTCCTCCACAGCCAGGAGCTAAATTAGATCCTTCTATGCTCTAGCTACTTGATCCTCAGTTCTTTAAGTTTTGGCCACTTTTAGAAGTTGTTCTTAGCCGTTTTCTCTATGACCTTCGAACATTTGCTTGATTTCTTGATGACATCTCAGACTCAATAGGCTAAGATCAAAATCTTTATCATGGTAACTGAAATGGTGGATTACGGCAGCTAAGAGGATCTCAGACTCTAACTCAGCATATGATGAGAAACTCAAGTCAAGAGTGAGAGTGAAAACAAGGGAGAGGAGAGAGAACAGATAAATGGCACCAACCTTGTTAGCATCACAGGCTGAGGGAAAATCTAGTTTCAACCCCAAATTCCTTGGTTAGCAGGTCCTGTTTATTGCATCTATTAATGGCATCAACAAGAACGTCACACACTTAGGCTGAAAATGCCCTCCTCATCTCATACTCTGTGTATCCTAGAAGTTAACAAATACTGCCACACAAATTTCCAAGATAGTCTGCCCAGTCTTTGCTTTCTGTTACTTATTCCAGTTGCCACTGCCATAGACCAGACTTTATCTCGGTTACCTACCTCCATATCCACCGAGGCGCCAGCACTCTGGCATGGTTGGTACCTTCCATCAGTGAAGTTTCTTCAAGCATCTCAATTTACCTGAAGCATTGCTGCCATCAGGATGTTTCCCTGTCAGTCAAGGTTTTGTTCAAAGTTTTGGGCCCCGTTTGGTCTTGCCTCCTCCAAGAAGCCCTCCTCACCCGCCCTACACAGGATGTATCATAGGTAATGGATCCCATGCTTATCTCCCATCCCTGTGTTCCCCTTTTCTATTGAATACACAAAACACGAGGCCTTGCTTCCATCATTCCACCAAACTTTCGGGGCAGGAGCACTAACACTGTTTGAAAACCGCCCATGCAGCCCACCATTGTTGTCCTACTCATTCTATCAGCAATAGTTGGCACAATTAGTTGATTCCTCCTCTTAATCTTGTCAGCTTGGTACCCTGGACACCACTCATTCATGGTTGTCCTCCCACCTCTTAGCCCCTCCTTCTCTGCTTACTTGGCTCTTTCCTCCTCGTCTCTCTGATGTCTATACTATAGAGTGTCCTCGAGCTTAATCTTTGGATCTTTTCTCTGTGTTGAGTCTTTCTATGTGATAGGATCCAATCTCATGGCTTTAAATTACATGTAAAGATGATGACACCCAACTTTATTTACATCTGTAGTCTAAAACTTTCTCCTGAACCCCACATTCATGTATCCCATGTCCTACTTGGTGTATCTAGTTGGAAGTATATGGGCATCTCTTTGACTCTTCTCACTCACATCCCAAATCCAGACCACCAACCAGTCCTGTTGGCTCTACCCTCAAAATGGAATCAGTACCCTACCACATCTAGATATCCCCATATCTATTTACGTTGTCCAAGCTACTGTCAACTTTTGATGGATTACAATAGCCATTTAATTAGACTTTTGCTTCTTTTGCATTTCTATAAATGAATTCCCAGTAATCAAAACTTAAGTCCTTTCTATGATCTATAAGATTCTCAAAGACCTATCTCTGCCCACATACCTTCTCTCTCCAATATATATTTCTCATCAAATCCTCTACAGTTCTTCCTCTCATTCTCTTGGATCCTATCTTACTAGCATCCTAGAACATTCTTAGAATATGCTCAGACCATCCCTGCCCCAGGCCTTTTATTTCCTTTTACTTAGAGCATCCTTCCTTTGGATCTTTGTGCGGCTTCCTGTTTTCCTTCAGTCATCATTTCAAATGGTTCCTATCACTAAGGCCTTCTCTGAACACCTGTATAAAATAGTAACCATACTCTCTGTGCTCCCTAATGCCCTGCCTGGCTTTAATTCTCTCCATATAGTTATCAGGTTACCACCATTTAATTGACTCACTCCTCCCTCCCTCCCTCCTTCCCTCCCTCCCTCCCTCCTTCCCTCCCTCCCTCCCTTCTTTCCTTCTTTCCTTCTTTTTATCCTTCTTCCTTCCTTATCTGTTAGCTTGGGTGTTATCTTCCTGTAAGAATATATGATCCAAAAACAATGGTTTTTCTCCATTGCTCTAACTTGACATTTAGAACAATGCCTGATACACAGCGGATGCTCAATAAATAATTATTTAAATATTGATTAGATGGGTAATTGAAATCAAACTCTGGTTCCCAATCTTTCCACAGACACCCTCCCATGACATTGTCCTGGGAAGTTGTGTAATTGGGAGTGCAGTTATGGGTATTACACGTCAAAGGGAACTTTAAGGAAAATGCTAGACTAACTAATGGCCCAAAGTATGGCTGGGAGTGTTTCTTCTAGTGATAAACACTGGAAAACCTGTGAGAAATTAAATATATCAGGGCGCCTGGGTAGCTCAGTTGGTTAAGCGACTGCCTTCAGCTCAGGTCATGATCCTGGAGTTCCGGGATCGAGTCCTGCATCGGGCTCCCTGCTCAGCAGGGAGTCTGCTTCTCCCTCTGGCCCACCTCCCTCTCATGCTCTCTGTCTCTCATTCTCTCTCTCTCTCAAATAAATAAATAAAATCTTTAAAAAAAAGAAATTATATATATCAGATAGTGTGGTATAAGAGAAAGAACAATGTACCAGAAAGCAGAAGATACATATTCAGATTCTGAATCTTATTGCCTGTGGAATTTTGAGCAAGCTGCTAATCCTATTTGGCCTCCCCTTATCTGTACAATTACAGTGATGGATTAGCTTGTCTCAGAGATCCTTTCTATACCTATGATTTTGTTTTAATTCTGAAGGTGTTTGAGGGGGGAAAAAAAGAGGGAAGGAGGAAGGAAGGAGGAGAGGGAAAAAGGAAGGGAGGAATGCAGTCTTTTGATTATCCATATTTCTCCTAAGGGGTAGGAGGAATGACCTAAGTTGGCGTATAAAGAAAATTGTAAAAAAGACTGTTTTCATGTGACTGCATAGCATAGAAAGAACTTGGTTTTGTAATTGGGTAGATTAGCGTTCTAGGTAGATTAGCGTTCTAGAAAGACCGCCTGGCTTATACTAAATTCCATATTCTCTAATGTCATTTGTGACCAATGGCTACACCTTTTCCCCAGGGCTGGAGTTCTTTCTTTCTGGACATGATGGATGAAGTTTTGGTTGGTTGCAGATGATATCAGACAAAATTATTCATTTATAGATAATTACTAAAATATAAACTGACCTGATTTTTGTTGGAACATTTTGGAAAGTTGATGCCTTTCTCTTCTAAAGTTCTTAGTATTTTATCTGAATGACATCTGTTCACTTTGTATCACTCTATAAGAGGATCCTAATTTAGTTATTACTTGACAAAATTATTTAAAAACACATAACCATGCTTTGGAATATTTTCCAATATACTAAAACATTATAACATGCTAGAGATCCTGTCTTTATTTCTCATTATCCACCTTTGAAATTTAATATAAAGATAGGATATTCAATGCCGTGTGTGTGGCATTTTAGAAAGGGCTGCATGTATTCAGTTATGACCATGGAGAGTTCATTGCTGTACTTAACTAGTGTACAGTGTTTGCTTAGATAGGTTTCAATAAATCCTGAGGTTTTAGTAAGGCAGAATATGAATTCATAACTGTACCTGAAAGGAACATGACATTGTGTTTCTTAAAAGCACAACAACCACCCATGGTGTCAAGCTAACAGCTCAAAACTATGGTCCAATTAACTGAGGACACTGCCAAGGAGGTCAAAGATCCCATAAAAACTAGTAAAGACGCTGGAGTTTAGACAATCAAAAGAATCTGGAGGAATGATCTGGGGTCATAGTGATTACTTCCAGAGCTGAAAGAGCACTCAAGGAAAGAAGATATAACCTAAAGTTCAAAATGTCATTTGTAAAGCTTCTCACTCAGTCCAGTTACAAAACAGAATTTAAACTCTTGTGAAATCCACCACAACATTTCATTCTTTATATTTAGGAACTTTTTTTTTATTCAGATGCAGGGACATGGGACTTGCAGATAACACACCTCTGTTGACTGTTTTATGAAATTGGAAAATAGAGATTGTAGCTTTTTTTTTTTCCAGTTGTTTTAAAGTGTACCCACAAGCAACTTCAGCCATTCTGTTTAAATGAAAGCTGAACCATTTGGCACACCATAGTAAAGTAAAATATAAAGTACAATCAGGAAAAAGGATATGGATGGAATATGAGACACATGACGGAAATTCCTATTAATATCTCGAGGTTTAAAATTGCTGAATGGGTAAGATCCATCGCTGTAGTTCACTAAAGGACAGAGACCTGTATTTGAACTGAGAACTCACTTCTCTTGACCTAAATGTGTCATAGTAATAAATGACTCGCAGGGAAGTGGTAAATCATAGTCATTAAACAAACAAATCATTGTAGACTGTCAGCATCTACTTTGAAGAACTTAAGCCATCTTCTATGGCCAGAAAGGCTCAGTTTCTTTGAGAGAGAGGAGACAAACTGGAGTCACACGTCCTCACTCTCCTGTTTCTACCATGTCTACTTGGTTTTAGTTTGCATTTGATTTTTTCCCCCTTAATTTAGCTTTCCATTCTGTGCTTCTCCAGTCCTCTCTTCTACCAGCTATTTGTTAGATGATAATCAGTCTCCAAAGTGCACCACAGATACCATCACAGGTTTTCATTCCCCATTCAGGAACTGGGCATTGCCACCCATTTTCCCAGGGGTAACGTCATGTGGGCATCCTCTGCTTCTGTTTGTTTCTTTATTTCTGTTCTGAGTGACCTGCTCCAAGAATTGTACTGCCCTCGCTACGGTAAGTGCTAATCCCCCACTGCTTATGATTATTGAGGTTCTTTGAGGCAGGGCTCACAATCTCAGATAAACTGTGCCCCTCAATTACAAGGGCCAGTTGAATATGATCCTTGCCTTACAAGTACCTTATTTTCCAATATGCAGTGTCTACATTCAATTATCAGGCATTATTGGAAACACAAAGGTCACTACTTACATCTCAAAAGCTCTTAAAGCAAACATGTTATTGCCTCCTGTACACTTTGGGCTTTGAAACCTTAGAATTCACTTCAGGAGACTATTACCATTGTCTCTGTGTTTTGAACACTATGGCATAATGGAAAATGTCCTGATCCACCAAACGGAATAAGCCCACAAAGCAATTCAATAGGAAAATGCTGAGTTGAAAAGATTGCAATACAAAATGATTGCTTTCATTCTCCATCTCCTTTGTCTCCACCCCTCACTCCAATGTCAAATGCCAGGCACCTCTTCGCTGGCATGAAAATTCAAACTAGGAATAAGAAGCCAGTCATTATTTTATCATTTAATATTAATTATAATAGTATTAGTCATGATGAACTAATGTTGCATTATGTAGCTTTCAAATGGATTCCCAAAAGACTTTGATTATAATTTGCCATTTTATTCATGTTCAATTATTTTAAAGTGTTGCTGAATTAACAAGATCCACTTAGCCTTAATCACTACTTACCTCATCAGTTTATGGCGCCACCATGCCTGGCTTATGAAGACAGTCTGTGACAGAGACTAGAGCCCTCATGGTCACAGCTGCTATCCACTGTCAGTCCTGGGGGGCCACAGTTAATCAGAGAAGGCACTACTCCGTCTTCCGTGATTAGATGTGAGCCAGCGCGTAGGAGGAGTGGATAGGACCATGTGGCTATGGAGAACCCTGTCTTCCGCTTAGTTACATACCTTGCCGACCGCAGGAATTCTGTAATAGAGCATTGCATATGTTCTTCTTTCTGATGAACACTAATAGGCCTGGTTCTATTTCCCTGTGTCTGTGTCTTGAGAAGAAAAATAGGTGCATTTGATTGGTTTTCATGGAAACACTCTGCCCAACTGTCTACAGGCTCTGGTTAACGCGGGATGATATTACTGCATATTATTTCTATGAGTTCCTTCTTCTCCTAGTCCAAATTTTCTTTTCTTTTCCACACTCTCCTTGGGCTCTCTGCTAGGTTCTACCAATATGCTTCATTTCTCCATTCGAGATTTATAACACTCCCTTGTAAGTTATAGTGAGCTTCTCATCTTATTTCATTGTGTCTTATATACTTAGAGCAAAGCCCACCACGTAATTAAAAAGTTAACCAAGACCTCTGGAGTGGCTATTTACCTTGAGATCCTGACAGTAGCATGGTTTAGTGTCAGGGATGTTTTAAATCGCTACCATGGGTCCAACACCAATGTCAAAGAATATGGTAGATCCAGAAAATTAACAGACACGGTGCCTGCCAATTCAGCTGAATGGGCTGGGCAAGGTCGCTGGGAAAGTAGTTATGTTTACCATGTTGTAGATGTTACCCGGCAGAAGGCCCTGGATTTTATCAAGTACCACCTCAGTAAGCAAAATGACAATCAGAATTCTAGCCACCAGTGGTAGCACTCATAAAGATTTCTAGAGTTTCACGCAGGAATTCTATATGTGACCCTTTTAACTGGTTGACATTATAACTAAGAGCTTCCCAACCATTCCATCTTCCACTTTCTGACTCAAAGGAAAAAGTGAATTAAGATGGCCTGCAGCAACGTTCTCCCTTTTATCTCTCCTATCCACATTGTGCTATTTAAATTTAGTATTCTCATACCAAGAATTTGCTTAGCAATTGGGATTGTGGCCTTTCGTATTGCTCTGAAATCCGATAATGAATGACTTGAGCAAGGAATTATTAGTATTTTAGTCATCAAAAGAAAAGGATGATACATTCAGTCATGACATGAAATATATGTACAACCACCATTAAAAGCAATGGTATTTTCAGAATAACAGAATAAGAGTTGTATGGGTGATCATCAACATTTTATTGTGTATACACACATGCAGAGACATACACATATACATAAGTGTCTGTGTATATGTGTGTGTGTGTGTGTAAATTTGTTCACTGTTGGTGCTGATAGGAAACAGAGTTGATCCCAAATCACATGGTTTGGATTATAGCATTATTAATGGCTAATAGGTACTATTAAGTGTTACCAAGTTCTGGGTGTAGTTCCAATTGTTAAATTGGTATTAACTTATTTAATTCTCATAATGACTAAATGTTGCATATTATTATCCTTATTTGACATTTAAGCAGCTGAACTAGCAAGCGATCTAACTGGCTTAATGTCACACAACTGTACTTCGATGAGGCCAAGATATGACTCTAACTACAGGGTGGCCCATATTCTGAACCCCTAAGCTACACTGTTCTGGTCCCACCCCCAAAATATTATGAGTTCAACTGACCTTTGTGTAGCCATAACCACATGCTTTATTTTGTTTTTTTTCTAGAAGTTTCTCATATTTTATAAAAACTATTTTCCCAGAAACACTAAAGGAAAAAATATATATATTTCTATGATTTTTCCCCCCATAGTTCCAAAGCTGATAGAAGTGTTCCTTTGAAATAGTCTGTTAATGAATTTGCAATGCATTTACTATGTGGGCTAAACTTACTGCCAAAGCTCCTGATACAATTAGCATTCATCCAGAAGGAATTTAGAACTATTCTTTAAATACAAAGAAATGATGAAATTGCCATTGTCTCCTTGTGCAGCCTGCATAGCTCCCGCTTTAGTGAGTTCTTCCTTATAAAAATTACTGAAGGCAGTTGGCTATGGATCGCATCTGCTCCCTGGCCCCCCCTTCCATCATCTCTCTCCAGGATGTGGCTGCTGGGATGATTCCCCTTTCTTACTTCCCTGACGATGACTTTCCGCCTCCTTGAATCTCTTCATTGCTTGTCCTTTTTGATATGACCTTCTTGTACCTTGAAACATCACCGCTGGTTCAAAAACCTCTATGAATTCCATTCCCCCTTGCTTGGTCCAGACTACCAGTCGGTTTCTCTTTTTCCTCTTCCTCATCGTTGGGTCTTCTCTCTCACTGGCCTTCTGCTTGGAAGGCAGCCTCTTAATAAGTATAAAGCTCTTCATTTCATGACAAAACAAAAGCCAGAGATGTGTTTTAAGGAGTGTTCTTGTGTCACTGTGATGAAGTAGCGTGAATGGGATGCTAATTATTTTTACCTCTGAATGTGGCAGACCTCTCAATAGTGTTCAGATTGATCCAAAATACCCTACGCACTTATCACAGCAACTTGACCTTGGAAAAACCGGCACTAAACAAAATATTTTAAACAAGCCTCTGCCTGGCGTAATAATTACCACTCTATGAAAAGCAAATGCCGTTGGTAATAGGATGACAAATATTTGTACGGCAGGAGGGAGAAAAGCATGGTAAGGAGAGTCAGCAGGCCTCCCCACATCAACTTGTGCAGACATGAGTGGATGGGAGTCGGCCGCTGGCAGAGTACATAGCCTTCTAAATGGGTCCATATGCTAACCCAATTAATGAGTCAACATCACTCATGAAAGCTTGTGTTATTCCTGAATTTAATGTATTTCGTTTGTTTTCAGTTCTTTGAAATTTAACTGGCATTCTTTGATGACTAGGATACAAAAGAGATTTTGATAGTATTTCATTTAAAAATGAACCCTAAGAAATATATTTATAAATTAGAACTCTCTTACGTAGTTCGTAAGCTACTGTGTTTCCGTCAGTGCAATGAGAGTCTTCCTGGTAGAGTTTCAATGAGAGGTATGTCTGGGTCACTTCCCATCTCAATTCAATCTCCAGAGGGGCCAATTTTAAAAATCCCATATTAAAAGCATCATTTACTGATTTCAGATATGATCCAGATTTTAAAGTTGCAATTATGTCATCAACAGATTGCCCAGTCATCAAGTTGACTCACTGGGATTATAAGGAGGAAAACTAAATGCCAATTATTTTTTAGAGAAAGAAGCTAATATATGTGAAGACTATTTTCATACTTAAGTGAATCTTATATAAGTATAACCTTTGCAACTGTAGTTCTTTAGCCATAGAATATAATTTGTATTTCTAATCATTTCACATAAATGAAAGAAAATGAGAAATAGTGGAAATAAGGTTTATCATGATCAAAAGGATTCTAACACAAGCGAAGGTTACACTTAAAGTCTATCGTATAGCGATGCAAACATTTCAGATTATTAGCATTTTTAGTGAAAGCAATGCCATTGTCATGCTGTTAATATTAACTGTGATTACTTTCAGGGCAATACACTTTACCCAGCATCCTCTGCAGCCCCTATTCCCCTACCATCTGGAATCTCTTAGCAAGGGATGATTTGGTACTATATTAAGCTTCTCTGATCTTTTGGATTGAAAGGTTGTTTTTTTTTTTGGTTTTATCTTGTTCTGGTATAAACAGATAATAATTATTAACTCACATGGACTCTGGCTCAACGTGAAGATTCTTAGACTCATATTTACCCTGTTGAAAAATAAAGGTTAATTTTTGCATGTCCCAAAGTATAAACTTTAGACAATAGTTCAAAAAGACTCAGATGGTAGCTAGTCTCTTTCCAATCCATATTTTAATAAGGCAAAAGAGCATATTCAGGTAAGAACCAGAAGTAAAATTTGACTTTTGACCCCAACTTCCTTCTAATTTAGCAACCCATCCTCTTAGTTTTCTTGTGTTTGATGATGACTCCAAATTAATGTCTTAACGAATTACTATAAAATGCCTTAAAATATGCAAAATCATTCTATAAATATTACATATGATACTCCTTTGTTTAAGACTTATTTTAGTTATTTTAAACAGAGAGAGAAAGACAGCATGGGGAGGGGGAGGGACAGATGGAGAGGATCTCAAGCAGAATCCACACTGAGTGTGGAGCTGACGCAGGGCTGGATCAGGGTGGGGGTGGGGGACTCGAACTCAGGACCCTGAGATCATGAGTTGAGCCAAAACCAAGGGTCGGTCTCTTAACCGACTGTACCACCCAGGTGCCCCTCAATATGATACTCCTTACTCCTTTCTGTCACAGTTCTCATAGGTGAAGGGGACATACATCCATACACACACACACACACACACATTTATAGACTTCTGTATTCAGTTGCCATAGTGCTGCATGGTGATCTGTGCTCTGACATGAAGCTGCTTGAAGAAGCAGCGGCATAAGCATTGAGCAAGAAATAAGGAAAAATGGGTTTTCATCCTAATACTACTGATCAGCTCTAGATCTTAGGATGATTCATTGAACCTCAGTTTTTCACTCCTAAGATGGGGATACCCTATCTTCTTACCTCAAAGATTTTTGCTAAAACTAACTATTGTAATACCCAAGAGCACAATTTGTATACTTAAAATTAGTATAGCAGTATAAAATAAGATATGTAGGTTTATTATATTTGTCAGCTGAGACACTTTTATAGGCGAAAGATGAACACAAAAATACAAGTTAAGTTCAGGCTAACATAGTCGGTGAAATTAACTCTGCTTAGCTCTCATATGGAGATATTGATGATTTTCAGGACTCATGTTTTTATTTCTTACTGAACACAGACCAATATATAAAAACGTACTCTGAAAGGTATTTTAAAAATTGTGTCCAAACTAACTAGATTTAGGGAAAGCTGTATTCCTATTGAATGATTAGAGTGATAATAATACTGATCCACACTTCCCTTAATAATAGCATCTTCATACATTTGTAAAAATTAATTAAGTTTCATACTTTTCTTACTTGGAAATGAATTAATAATTCATGGAATAATGAGACCTGAACAACCAACACCATTAACTGGTTCTTAGGGTGAGTTTAATCCCTTAGTCTTTTAATCTAATCACTAGGAAATTCTTTCATCTTTTATTGACTTTTATTTCAGCTGTCCTCATTTCAATTTCTAATAAATACATCTTGCTTATTATTTAACAATTTAGAAGCATTAAAAGTAATCTGACTGCCATGAACCTATGAAATTAAGAGGGAGATGTTTGTATATATGCCTTTCATTCTACAAGAAATCACATAAGGAAAATTTATTTGACATTTTTTGAAATGGGAAGAATTATTTCTAAAAACTTAAAAAATTGAAAATACCTTTTAGATGTTATAAAATCAGGGTCTAAAATTTCTAGTATTTTCTTTTTTTTTAAAGATTTTATTTATTTATTTGAGAGAAACAGAGATAGCGAGAGCAGGAACACAAGCAGTGGGAATGGGAGAGGGAGAAGCAGGCTTCCCGTGGAGCAGGGAGCCCAATGCGGGACTCGATCCCAGGACCCTGAGATCATGACCTGAGCCGAAGGCAGCCGCCCAACGACCGAGCCACCCAGGCGCCCATTTCTAGTATTTTCATTAACACTTTCAGGTCCCACCTCTCTCCATGTAAAACTAAGGGGTTTAAACTTCTCTGTTGGAAGAGAGAAATGGATCTATGAATGGAAACTTTTATTCCACAGTAGAATGGTAGGATGTGCTGTTACTTTTCTAGAAGGCTAGCAGATTCTTTTTGAATTAGTTAACAATAAAGATGAAGGTAGAAAATACCGTGAGCATATTACTTGTGTGCATATTTCCATGTTTATTTTTGCAAATAAAATACTCTTGCCGGGCTAATTTACAGTGATTACTTTTAATAAATAACTAATTCCTAAACTCCCTGCATTACCTTTGAAACCTCAAAAAATAATGCTGAAAAGCAGTTCTCCTCAATGGGCACTGCAGGACGCTGCCTGCCTCTTCTAATATCAGGGATAACAAGATAGTACTCTATCCTAAAATATATCTTCTACTGAAATTGAATCATGCTATTGTCACTATTACAAATATTAATAAGAGTAATAATCACAACAGTAATAATAGCCTCATTTATATCAGTGTTTATTTTGTGCCAGGCATAGTACTAGGCTTCAGCATATACATTATTGCTTTTAATTCCCATATCAATGCTGTCAGATGATTATCATTATTTTCTTGTATAAATGAGGGCACTGAGGTTTGGGATAACTAAGCAACTTGTCCAGAATCACACAGCTAGTAAAAGGCAGAAATGTTTTAAAAACCAAGTCTGCTTAAATGCCCATCTCTGGAGATTTATTTCCCAGGACTTTTGAAGACTTCTTTATTCTGTTATGCCCTATCATAATGTAAATATCCTATCAACATGAACTCACTGTTGGGGAAAAAGAAAAAAAAAAAAAACAGTTAATTTCTTAGTCATTTTCTTACCCAATGGTTATAACCAGGAAACTTTAGTGTTCTTTAGAGAATGGATCTTAGGATAGATTTGTTTTGTTTGCTTTGATGTTGGGTGGTGGGGGAAGAGATAAATCCAGAAGATAGACTCTCATCTGTCTGAGGCAGGCCTGTAAAAGGCCTTCACTCTGGGGAGGACCTGGAAACATGGAGGCAGAGGATGCTGAGGGCAATGGAAGAGGCAGGGGAGCACATCCAAAGAAGCTTCACCCACTTTACAGTTATGCTCCCAAGGAGCCACAGCTGAAGGCCAATTCCCTCCTCGTTTGCCAGATCCAATTTCATTACATTAAATGTGCATACACATTCTTCTGCTGATTGTCCCTTGACCAAAACAAGTCACAGGGGCATACCCAGCTCAAAGGAGATCAGGGGAGAGAACTCCTTCCATGAGCCCAGAAATGAGACAACTAGAATATGAGGGAGCACCCATAGTTACTACCAGAGCTACAAATATGGAAAAGTAAAATAAAGCTAGCCCCTTTCTTCAAACACAAAAGTTTATTCTAGATGAATCGAAAACATACACATGAAACATCAAATTTTATTTAATTTTTAAACATTTACATTCTTTTTTTTTTTTTTTTGAAGATTTTATTTATTTGAGAGAGAGAACACAAGAGGGGGGAGGGTCAGAGGGAGAAGCAGACTCCTTGCTGAGCAGGGAGCCAAATGCAGGACTCGATCCCGGGACTCTAGGACCATGACCTGAGCTGAAGGCAGTTGCTTAACCAACTGAGCCACCCAGGCGTCCCTGAAACATCAAATTTTAAAACATTTAGAAAACATAGCAGAATGTCTTTATGGCATTGCCTACGTGGCAATTTCCTTAAAAGGGAAGAAATAACACAGACCTATAACAAGCACTGTTGGTAAATATCATTATATTCATATGCTTTTTTTGAAAAAGTGAAAAATGTGAGCCACACGCTGGGACAAACACAACCTGTCTGTCCAACAACACATTCATTTTCTGAGTACATTGATGCTCCTAAAAATCAATAAGAAAAAGACAACCCCAATGCACAGATAATCCAAGAGAGAGAAATGAAGGGTGGCCCATGATTATAAGATGCTCAACCTCATGTGTAGTCAGGAAAATGCAAGTGCAAAAGTACAGTTGCACATCCATTTGGAGGCAAAAATTAAGTTGGAGGAACTGGGAGTGGCTTGCAGCCCTGCTGGATGTATGATGTTGACATAACAATTTGGGGTTTATAACAATTTGGATTATGTGGTAAAATTGAAGGTGTGTCCATCCTATTAAACCAATATTCCGGGGCACCTGGGTGGCTCAGTCGTTAAGCGTCTGCCTTCGGCTCAGGTCATGATCTCAGGGTCCTGGGATCGAGCCCCGCATCGGGCTCCCTGCTCCGCGGGAAGCCTGCTTCTCCCTCTCCCACTCCCCCTGCTTGTGTTCCCTCTCTCGCTGTCTCTCTCTGTCAAATACATAAATAAAATCTTAAAAAAAAAAAAAAAAAAACAATATCCCACCTCTTTTATTTCTCCTCTCAAACAAATATACAGGTTAGTAATGTTTACAGCTGTTCATGGTGGCACAGTTCCTAAGAATAAAAACTTGAAGCGATCCTAAAAGAAAAGATCCACTGATTGGAATCCTTACCCCGAGGGAGTCAGCTTCATGTCAACAGCTATCCTGTCTATTCAGTTCACTGCTATGCCCTCGTTGCCTTAGTTGCAGCCTGGGATGTAGTAGATGCTCAATAAATGCTTCATTAACTGGATGAATGAGTCATGAGTAATTGGGATACTATAAAAAAATCTAAAATGAACCAGAGTTAAATATATTAATATCAACAATTTTAAAATTAATGTTGAGTGAAAACAAGTTGCAGGACATGCAACTATAACATAATTTGCATAAATTATAAAACCCTATGTGTTGTTTATGGAGAATACAAAAATATATATAAGCCTCAAAACAGGGACAAGAAGGACGACAAATTCAGGAAAGAGGTTACCCTTTGGGGGCAGGGATCAAGTGACCAGAGAACATAAAGGCAACTGTAATTTTTTTTTTCTGTATTGTTTTATTGTTATTTTTTTTTAAAAGCAAATATGACAAAATGATAGTATTTTTAAAGCCAGGATATTGCGCTTTCACCTGAGATTTTTCAATATCAATTTCTGTGCTCTCTTTGTATGAAATATTTTATGACAAAATTATTTCTTGAACTACTCAGTATCTATCTATGTTAAATTTATAGAGCAACTCAGGCAAATTTATTAATAAGGTAGGATAGTTTATTATACTCTCATTTTCAATAGCTTCACACCTTATTTTAGTAATTTACTAATTCTGACCTCTCAAATTCTACCAATTTAAAGTATCAGCATAAATCTGTGGTTAAAGAACACTGAACCGGATGTCGAAGTTCATGTCTGCTCTGTAGAATCTCACACTGGCTGTTACATTAACATCAGACAGAAATTAATAGGCACCCATAGTACAAAGGACACGGTGCTGGCTACAATACAAAACTCTTCTAGCTCCATCCCTGCCTTTTAGGAGCTTACTGTTTAAAGAGTCTTTAAATGTAGCAAAGTCTTGGGGCGCCTGAGTGGCTCAGTCGTTAAGCGTCTGCCTTTGGCTCAGGTCGTGATCCCAGAGTCCTGGGATCGAGCCCCACATCGAGCCCCACATCGAGCCCCACATCGGGCTCCCTGCTCAGCGGGGAGTCTGCGTCTCACTCTCCCCCTGCTTGTGTTCCCTCTTTCGCTGTGTCTCTGTCAAATAAATAAATAAAAATCTTTAAAAAAATAAAAAAAATAAATGTAGCAAAGTCTTTGTAATGCACAAAAGGAAAGAGCCACCGTAATTCAAGACATTATTTCTTACGGTTTTTGTGGCTGGACGTGTGCTTTGTGTTAACATTGCATTGATGGTTCAATTCTTCTGGGCAAAGATGGAAACTTCTTCGATATTTTCTGCCCTCCCAAGCATGCTCTTCTCACTTCATAAATAATACCAAATAATCACGATAGTTAACCTCTCATTACAGTTGCTTTTAGCTATAACATTCATCTCTTGATGATTTGCCTCTAGTTCATCGTAAGGTCTTTAACGACGATTTTAACGAAGTAAAACCGTTCTGTATGGCCATAGTTAGAGATGATGCTAAGTGGAGTAAATATACATACATAATAGAAGTATGTATATTTGTGGCTTAAGGACAAACAAGGCTGTTTAATCCTGATCAGTGACATCAGTGCGGACCCAATTAGCAGTTTGCAGGCACTTCATAAGTCAAAAGAACGTGCTCATTCAGCTGGAAGCACATTTGACAGAAACTCCATAGTCATGAAGGTAAAAGCTTGCAAGATCACCCACTAGGATGGAGAAGCTGTCATTCTTTCATCAGTGCTGTTGAATACTAATGTCAAGGTCAGAATGGCGTAATTTTAGGCTGCCAAAACATGGCTGGAATTGATATACCAGAAGATGTTTAAGAAAGTAAAGAAACAGAACTTTGGAAAACTTTTGTAAGGTATGGTTTGATATCACTCTTTACTGCCTGCAGACAATTCTCCATTTTTTTTTTTAAAGATTTTATTTATTTGACAGAGAGAGACACAGCGAGAGACGGAACACAAGCAGGGCAAGTGGGAGAGGGAGAAGCAGGCTTCCTGTGGAGCAAGGAGCCCAATATGGGGCTCGATCCCAGGACCCTGGGATCATGACCTGAGCCGAAGGCAGACGCTTAACGGCTGAGCCACCCAGGCGGCCAATTCTCCATTTTATCATTGTTTTACAACAAAATCTTCTGCTAGTTCTCCTGCATAATGATTCAACTATTCTTCCTTTCTTTTGTCCCCTATATTATTAAATTCATATCTTGGCTAAGAATTGTAACTATTGTAAAAATCTATTCCTTTGAGATTCTAATTTTAAAAGAAAGCCTGCTTTTGTTAAGCTTAACATTCACCCCGTTCTGCTACAGGTGGAGCGAGAGCGTAAGATACATTTAATTCCAGTGCAATTTTCTAAAAATGTCATTTCAAACACGTATGTCTCTTCTCCTCAGAGTGTAGAGAATAAGAATGTAATAAATGGAGAAAACAAGTTCATACCATATTGAATTTCCAAGACAATAGCTTGTTCTAATTAAATAATAATTGTTACATTGTTACTAAATAATATTTATCTATGAAACATTCCTTTTTTAAAGTGCTTTTATGTACACTATTTATGAAATCTGATCCTTGTAACAATTCTGAGAAGCAGAGAGCTGTTTGTTGCCATTGTTTTAGAAGAGATGCTTGAGTTGCTATCCGCTCTTGACTTCCTGAAAGTTCATATAGTATGTAGGGTGAAAACTTGGCCCTGGACCCCAGCTTCTGGAATATGTATCAATATCTTTTCATTGCAAAGGATTGGCCATTTTATTCCAATCATTTTTGAACATGAGACCCCAAATTATTCTCGAGATTTCTTGCTTTTCTTTTTTCTTTTTTTTTTCCTTAATTTTAAGGATAAAAAAATAGGCAAAATGTATTACATGTTTCTTTTATTTTTGTTTTTACTAAAAAATTTCCAGACTCTGTTCATTCAAATAAAGAGGAAAAAAAACAAAAACAAATAACAAAAACAAAAACAATCCTCATAGCTGCTGTGATCTGATTGATTTTACAAACATAAATATGTCAATGAGCTATGCCAAACAATAGCTCAGTAGGATTGCTTTCCATATTCCAGATACATTTTGAAAGATGTCTAAAATGACATGTTTGCAGTGAAATATACATGGCCGGGTGAACTTTCCTAGTCTTATCTTGCGCCTCAGTAACTCTAAAGAGAAAGTGAAATCTTTTCTTCTGCATCAGACATATTTTAAAAATATTTAAATATTGCTTTCAAATATCCCTTAGCCTTCATAAACATATTGCTTACTTTTAACAGTTTCTGATTTTAACTTACTATTAAGGGCAGCTATTCAGGGCTTAAGGGCAGAAAGCAATCACCTTTTTACGTGTTTCATGGTGGATGTTTTAACAGAATCGATGCAATCTGCATTAGACGATGCGTATGCTTAGCTTTAAAAACAATTTATCAGCTTCCTACGGTGCTTTAAATCTTCTGAGATGATTATGTAGACAACACTACACGCTAGCTCAAAGTTAGGCAATCTTTTTATGATTTGGGTGTAAAAAAATTTCGATGCCGAATTTTAAATGACTAGCCACTTGGCTTTTGAATCATGGAATAAAGGCTGCAATGAGCCATGCTCATCACTGAAATGCCCAATGCCAAGGTGTCAAGGACAGATCTAACTCAAAGGTCACCTTCTTACAGTCAGAATTTGAAGAACAGGAGACAGCATCAGACAGGTGGGGAGAAAGGTATTGCAAAAGTTCAACCCAAGGCATGAAGGAAAGTGTATGAAGAAATAGTATTTTTTTTTTTTCCAGAGTATCTCATCTCTTACTCTAATAGCTATTCTCTCTTTGTCTTTTTATATACTGCAGTGGTGTTAAAGCTGAAAAGTATCAATTAGATAATCTGACAAATATTTGTAGGGGTCCAACCAGGCCCTGTGAGGAGTCCTGGGGATTCATCCAAAAATAAACTAAGTCCCTGCCCTCAAGATGCTCAAAGTCTGGGGAAAGCAGTTAAACTGAATAGCCCAGGACAGTGTGATATATTTATATTCTATGATTCTCCCTGACTACTTCCCATTTTCCTTAAAAAAAAAAAAAAAAAAATACAGGCATCTCAATTAAGATGGGTACAGAAAGTAACAATATGAAAATAAACACAACACCAATGGAGGCAGAGGAAAAGGAGGGGCCATTTTGTCATGCATGGTATTATTCATCTCTCTTTGCCTTGGGAAATCAAGCTGATTACCAAAACTGTGCAAAACCAATGGGTCAGTTCTTGTGTAATGAGTTGCAGTTTGGTGCGTAGCTACCCTCTCCCACCAATGCTCTGGCCCAAAAGGCGTTCTCCATTAAAAGGTTCATCTTCTCCCTGTTACTCCTCCTTAGCATAGGGTCTTGTGAAATGAGCCATGCCTGTTGTCTTCCAGCGGGGTGCATGGCTCTGCTTGGCCCCACAGGTGTTGGGCAGTGGCAACATGAATCGGCCAGCCATGTGAACTTGGGGATTTGAATGCGGGGTTCCAATGTTGGATGGCTCACTTGCAGTCCCATTGACTTCCCAGACTTAGTTAACATTCCCGACACTCAGTCTTCTCATGTTTAACATGGGAGAAGTGAACATACCTACCTTAAAGGTTACAGTGGGAATTAAAAGAAATGAAGCCTCTGTCCTCTCATTGGGTAGGCAAGTCAATAAATTAGTTTTTCTTCCTTCTTTCTTCACTCCTTCCCTCCCTTTACTTCTTCTTCATCCCCTTATCCATCTCATTTTCAAGTTGCAGCTCGGTATGAACCAGATTTGCATGAGGCCAAGAAAAGAATGCAAGTGACCTCGGTCTCCCAGTCACCATGAACTAAGATAATCGATGATTATAAGACCATGGGTTGGTGTAAAGATTAAATGAGATAATGCAAACGGTGCACTTAGCACATAGTAAGTACTCCATAAATATCAGCTGCTGATAGCTGTAATATAGCCTCATTTCACGGCAGAAGTGGCGTGGAATTGCTCATTGTGCGAAGATTGGATGAAATAATACAAGCCAAGCACTTAGCATGTAGTAAGTGCTCCATAACTATTAGCTGCTATTAGCTGGGTTTTTACTGCATGAGTGGGAGTAGAATTGGCAAAATGATCTTAGGATGAGGCTTCTGCTGTTATCCCACACCCTGCAGACAGCCTTTGATGGTAGCTGAGGAAATTGCTTTATCTTGTACCTGCAGTGAAACAGGCTCCCGGCATGATCATAATACTGGAAATACTGGCCGAGAACTGGGGGCTGGTTGAGGAGAAAGAGCGTGAACTGCTCCTTTTCTCTTAGCTCAGCATAGCTGATTATCACATTCGCCAGGACTAGAAAGGGAAAACAAGGCAGAACAGTATTGAAATTTTATACCACTCTGAATTTTAATGAGCATGATTTCATTCTAAATGCTCTTCTAATGCATTGATTTAGCCAGAGTTTGACAGGACTGCATTAATGAACATTAAAAGCAATATTTTAAAACTTCATAATTCCTTTCAAAATGTTTTTGTACATATCATTTTAGTTTTACACTAAGTAAGCATTTATTTGGTACATTGCAGATGGCACATTATAGCTTTAAAATTTATGTAAGAAATTACAAGGGAAATGTCAAATATAATGGGATGCTGATGGCTTTATTTAAAATATTTACCAGGGCTATGATTTAAAAAATATTAACCTTAAATTCTAAAGGCCAAGGTCCATATCAAGTTTTCAGGAAACACATAAAAAGTGTCACTGTGAATAACAATAAACTAAACATCACTTTGAGTTTTGGCTTTCATATTCAGCTCAAAACCCTAAGCACACATTTCAAGGTTGCTTGTGTATGTTAAAATATTCCGTAGAAAAGTTTGCAGAAAGCTGGTATGTGAGCCTGAATGTCCTGGTTATCTTCTTAACAAAGAAATTCACTTGAACAGCTCAGCACAAAAGCAAGCCTTTCCAAAGCAACAAAAAAGGCTGCTAAAAAAAAAAAAAAAAAAAAAAATCTCTAATACTACATAATTTGATTTGGGATCCAAATACATTAAGAACAAGGCCCTCTTTCATTGAAGTGGTGACCCATTTTATAGCGCTGTATCGCGGCTTGTTCACCTCTTTATTTAGATGTGACTTATGCTAACTATTGGAGTCCAGGCTCCGCCATTTTTAATGGGGCACAAATGTGGCAGTTGGAAGACCGAGCTGTTTTTTTCCATTCAAGCCCAATGTTTCCTCCTTGAAACATAAAACTTGAGAAATACATGTTGACATTCTGTATTTGCACTCTGGGCATTGGCTGGGCATCACCATAATTGTCAGTGACAGACATTCTTTTACAAAGATAAGTTCTCACCTAATTTGTGTGAAGCAGTCCCCAAAGAAGGTCATGGAAACAGCTAGCACATGCGCGGTATTGCTTTCAAATAGCCTGCATGTGCCAAACGCCAAAATGAAAATTTGTGGGAATGATATCTGCAATTGAAAAAAATATATACCTCATCAAAACTGCGGGGGAGATCTGCTTTTCTGGGAGTTGTTTTGGTCAGTGTCCTTTTAATCTAAAATGACTACTTCATCACCATCACTCTTCTTGGGAGCTGCCGTGTGCACTGTGGCAGCGAGGCATGAGAAGAACTGGGTCATACAAGGGGCACCACCAAAAGCAGCGAGTTCAGTGCTACGACTTGTACAGAGGATTGCTGCCGAAACTCCCAGTGTCTCAAAACTTCCCACATCTAATTGGATTTACTCATGTTACACTGAGTAAAGTTCAGCAAATTCATTGACAGAGCTTCTATTAAGGAATGAGGACAATAGCAACAGCTCTCCCTTCTATGGTGCTAGCTGTACCAGACGCCCTTGTAAGTGCTTGGCATACATTAACTCATTTCATCTTCACAAGGACCCTGTGAGGTGTAAGTATAATTGTTATTCCCATTTTACAGGTGAGGAAGTTGAGACATAGAGATCGCGTCAGGTTGGAGCTGGGATCAGAACACAAACTACCTGGTTCTAGAGTCTGTGCCCTTAACCACTGGGTCATACAAGAAAAGGATGTTCATTTAATTGCATCTTATGAAGTGAAGGCATTTGACATAGCGGGCATTAAGCAATATAGCCTATTATTATTATTGCTGTTACTATTATCATTATATTTGCACTGTGGACTCTGCAGTCAATACTCTCATAAAGCAATCATCTGGATAATGTGATCAGTATACACAGCAGCGTTGGTAATCAGAGCTCCCCACCCAGAAATCACTCTTCTCATTTGCAAGTGATTCAGAGATAAATTACATAGACAATTTCTTTAATAACCAGCTTACCTTTTCCCATGCACATTATTATTTGGTAAAACTATTAGTAATTGTGTAATTGTATTAATTACACACAGAATTGTTTATTTTTAAGTTTCAGCTCCAAGACATTGCTTCCCTTTTCCCACTATGCTTAATTCATTTTGACAGCTTTACTGAAAATGTAAAACTTACAAGTGCCCCCTTTTCCGACTTTGCCCCTCAGGGAGGAGGAGGTGTTGAGACTGCCCCCGACACTCAGCGAAACTCCCCTTGACCCGTATCTGCATCTGTGCATGTGATGAAAATTCATGAGGCTGCCTCTTTCTTTGAAAGTGAGCAGGATCTTCCAATTCCTTTATGTGAATAACATCAAGAGGAAGCCTTCCTGTGAGTCTGGGGGTAGAGGACACTGTCACCTGCATTATGCAGGAGGGAACAGGGCTCTGCTCACACATGGGGCAGGGCCTCACCTACAGCAGGCCCTTCTCAGGCCCTGTTCTGCGTGC
This sequence comes from Mirounga leonina, assembly GCF_011800145.1. Lineage (NCBI taxonomy): Eukaryota > Metazoa > Chordata > Mammalia > Carnivora > Phocidae > Mirounga > Mirounga leonina. The sequence goes on along the minus strand of NW_023270320.1, from coordinate 28,903,764 downwards.
TGGCCACACTGTCCACCCAATATGATCTCCACGAGAGGGACCGTCAGTGTTTATTAGCTCTACCTTATTCAGCCACCTCTCCTCAGTAGTACCTGAAATGATTTGTTTCCCAATTCTGCATTTTAAGAAACCTAATGTTCTAATTGAGAAAATCTAGACTTTGGAATGAATTATCGTAACTTAAACACATTCAGGAAACATTATAACATCCAGGAATAATGGTAGAATTGCTGAAATGCTGATGGAAAAATTCTTCAAAAGTGATTGATGAAACTCTAAGGCATAGGTTATCTTTTCTGAACATAATTTGTTGTGATGAAATTCACATAACATTTAACCAGTTTAAAATGAACAACTGAGTGGCATTTACTGCAGTCACAATATTGTGCAACCACGATGCTTTTTTAGTGCCAAAACATTTCTACCACTCCAAGGTAAAGCCCCTTACCTATTAGGTGGTTCTCGCTATTCCCTGAAGCCCCTAGCAATCGTTAATCTGCATTGTTTTCCTATGGATTTATCTATTCTAATCTTTCAAGTAAGTGGAATCATACCTTTTCTGTCTAGCTATTTCACTTAGTACAACTTTTTCCAGGTTCATCCATATTGTAGCATGTATCAGTAATTTATTCCATTCTATGGCTAAATAATCTTCCACTGTATTTGCATGGACTATACCATATGTTTATACCACAATTTATTTATCCATCCATGGGGTATTTGGGTTGTTTCCACCTTTTGTCTATTGTGAATAATGCTGCTATAAACACAACGTGTGTGTACTTAAGTACCTGTTTCCCGTTTGGGTGGGTATTTACCTAAGAGTGCGATTGGGGGGGTCATTAGATTATCTTTTTACTTAATTATGCAGATTCAGTATCTTTCTGGGGTCAGCTAATATGATCCTTGTTGGTACAGGTGATTCTTCATATGCTCTTTTGTCTGCAGAATTATTTACATCTTCCCTCCTATCATTCTTGCAAATTAGCTTAGGCATCACATCTTCAGCCTCAGAATGTTTGGGTATGCTTCTGTACTCTACTATTCTATTTTGATGCCAATTTGCAGAACAAAGACAGGATGAATTCCAACATGAAATATTGCTTTGGAAAAGTGACGTTAATTGAGTCGTTCAACAAACATACTAAATCCCTTTGACCTAGACCCTGTGTTAAGCACTGGGAATGCAGAGGTAAATAAAATAGATGTGGTCCATACCCTCACAGAGTTCTCAATCTTAAAAGCAAATAAGGGGAGTGAGTTTTTGTTATCTAGTTGGCAATATTATTTCTAAAACCCATGATGGTATTGTAGCATTTTTCAAATACAAGTTGTTTATATTTACTTTGGATCATGGCCGCATCTCTTCTTGCTCAATTCTGTTCCTCCCCTGATTAGTTCCAACTTGCAGGTGTGGAGTGGTAATGACCCTTCGAGATGTTTCATAACTGTCCTATGATACACTGGCAAATGGAGTGTCAAAAACACCCTCTTCAGAAATAAAATCTCAGGGCGCCTGGGTGGCTCAGTTGGTTAAGCGACTGCCTTCAGCTCAGGTCATGATCCTGGAGTCCCTGGATCGAGTCCCCCGTCCGGCTCCCTGCTCGGCAGGGAGCCTGCTTCTCCCTCTGACCCTCCCCGCTCTCATGTGCTCTCTCTCTCATTCTCTCTGTCTCAAATAAATAAATAAAATCTTTAAAAATAAAAAATAAAAAAAAAAGAAATAAAATCTCATTCACGTAGTGCAACTATATGTGTACTTCTAGCATTTCCAAATTCACCCAAAACTTTATCTAGCAAGAGTACATTTCGATTTTAAAACAAGAGAGCATTCATTTACATTTGAGATCCATGAGTCTCTAAAAAAAAAAAAAAATAACAAATTTAACAAATGCTTCAAAAATAATTTATATTCAAATTGATCATTCCATAAATTATAAAATAGTAAGATTTTTGAAGTTAGGATACACCAGAAATAGATGGATGATGATACAGAGGTATGTACTATGTTGTAGACTACCTAGTTCCCAAAACAGAGCTATTTAAACAAGATTAAGAGTTCATCGGTCTCTCATGTTACATTGAAGGGCCAACAGGAACACAGCACTTTTGACTCTGGGTTCAAGATGGCTGCTGCAGCTGCAGATAAGACATCTATATCCCAGCTAGTGGGAATAAGCCCGTTCAGGACAAACCTGTTTTTTTTAGGAGTGCATCCTCTGAGTGGTACACATCACTTCTACTTGTATCCCAGTAACCACAACTTCATCACATGTCCACATTATCAGGGGAGGTTTGAAATATGGTTATGTAGTCTAAATTTTTGGAGGCTTAATATAAAAGGAAAAGAAAAAGAAATGTGTATGAAGAAGACCAGCAAGCTCTGCCATAGAGTGAATTCTCTAACACGAAGAACGCTCCATTTGATTAAAGTAGATTCCAAGCTAATAAAAATGTAATCTGTCGAGATTGTGGATTCTGGAATGAATTCTTAACTTTTTTTTTTTTTTTTTATAACAGAGTCAGTACAATTTAGAGTAACAGTCTAGAAATAAGAATTTAGTACTCATATTTTTATTCAGTACCTGTATCTTTATTTATTGGTTTTGGTTTCATTTTCAACAATGTGGAAAATAAAAGGAAAGTTTGGGTAAAACTCTTCGGTAATAAAGCTCTTCCTTTTTTTAAAAATTTATTATATGGATTGATGTAGGTAGAAAATGCCACATATAGATAGATAGATAGATAGATGATAGGTAGATAGATAGGTAGACAGATGTAGATATTCTCCGCTTTTGGGTCACTTCCTCCTTCTGCACAACTAATGATACACCAACATATATATTTTTTTTATTAAATATTTTTATTTATCTATTTGAGAGAGAGAGAGCATGAGAGGGGGGAGGGTCAGAGGGAGAAGCAGACTCCCTACCGAGCAGGGAGCCCGATGTGGGACTCGATCCCGGGACTCCAGGATCATGACCTGAGCCGAAGGCAGTTGCTTAACCAACTGAGCCACCCAGGCGTCCCGATACACCAACATATTTTTATGTGTGTATATAAATAATTTTTTTAAAAATAAATTTGATTCAACAGACAAATCGAATTTAATATGAAAGGACAGAATATGTTTCTTTGAGAAATCTGCCATAAAGATACATTTTATACTTGAAGTTAAACTTTTCAATAATTTATTCCCTCTCTAGGCTGCCTGAAATTCTAAATTGCTCAAATTACTGCTTGGGTGCATGGATGACCTCATACAGGGACACACTGGATGACAATTGTTTATATATAGAACACAATCCTGATCAATCTCTGACACTTACTACTGATTTCCTGCTGCTCAAAAATGTGTACTGTAATAGCATTTGTATGTTTTCTTTTTCCCTCAAGATTTCCAATTCTTTCTCTACAAGAACATGGAAAATTAGAATGAACATCACAGACACCATAATAGAAGTAGCCTGAGCAATTTGATTGTATTTTAAGATAGTATATGGCATTTACTAAACAAAAATGTCATATCCATATATAAAGACATATCTATACAGATGTAGGTGTGTAGGAAGTTACTGATGCATCTACCTTTTGCAGATTTCACACTTATAATGATTCTAATTATTATTAACTCGTAACATGCAACATGTCTTCAAGATTTTCACCAAGAATAACTTTCCAAAGGCTCAAATGAATAACTCAAAACAAATTACTAAAAATTGACGGAACTATAGGTTAAAAATATAACACTTTGGAGAACAACATCTCATTATATTAATCAGCAACTAAATGTATGCTGAGGTGTTTGTTATTCAATTTTTGTTTTTAAAGGAAATAGATAATGAAGCTTTAATCAGCTTTAAACATGAATCTGTTCAAACAAATAGATTTTAGACAGGATATATGCAGTGGGATTGAGAACCATTTAATTTATATTTTTCTTTTTGATTTCTGAATTTTTAAGACTTGGGAATCTAGAGAAGTGTTTGAAAAAAGCTTTTGAATCTTCAAAAAAGGGAGAGATTAGCAAGATGATAAGAACTGGTAGGAAATGTAACTCAAAGATGAGAGTAGATTTGGTCTCTTCCCTGAGAACAAGAAACAACCATCCAGGAAGAGACCAAATCTACTCTCATCTTTGAGTTACATTTCCCACCAGTTCTTATCATCTTGCTAATCTCTTTTAACACACCCTTTTGAAATTATTGTTCATAGAGTCATTTTGTTTATTGTCTGTCTGCCCACCAGACTGTAAATTCCATCGGATCAAGGATCTTATTTATGTGGCTTTAGCTGTGTCTTCAGTGCCTTGGCCCCATTTGCCTGACTCATAATTAGTAGATGTTTGTTGAAAAAGGCAGGAGTCAATGAATACCCTAATTGTGAGGATTTACATATTTCTACAAATGGTTAATAATACTTAAATTTGTAATACGTGGCTTACAGTTTCTATTTTACCTTCTAAATCTCCCTCAAATCTGTCCATTTCTCTGCCACTCCACTGCCTTCACCTACCCCCAGCTACCAGCACCTCTCGAACAAGGGCCTTGGATGCCTGTCTGAGGATCCACCAATAACCCTCACACCTATTTCCAAATCCACTGGCTTTCCTGAGGTGGAGTGATTTTTATTTTTAAACTCAAACGTTCTCATACCAAACTCCTACTAAACCACTTAACATTTTCTCATCCCTCTGAGGCCTGTATTTTCAACTTGTGCTCCAGGATCATGCAGAGTCTTTTTTTTTTAGGCCCTCTATGGCTGTTTTCTATTCTCTCCGTCCACCCATTGTTGCCATTTGGCAAGCTCCCTCTCAGAGGACTTTTTTACTTGCTTTTCTGACTACCTGGCATGCTCCGCCCACTCCTTCCTCTTTAGTGAGTTATTTACCATTTGGCTATAAATCCAGTTCTTAAATTATTGCACTTGAGCTGCCTGTTAGTCCAGAAAGGGGCCACGGTGCTAAGCTAAGGAATGCTAAGCTTGCAATTCCTTCGCATTGCCTCCACTCATTACTTGTCAAAAAAGGGAAAAAAAAAAAAAAAGCGAGGTTTTGTTGGAGGGCCTCCATTTATTTCCAGGCTCAATCATGCCCACTGTGGCAGAGGTACTCCAGCTAATATTCCCCATGGGTATTATGCAATCAGCCACAATTACACTCTCTTTTTACCTCTAAATGACCATACTCTGAAGCTCAAGAGAGTAGTAGGATTGTAGCCAATTCTTCAAGCATTTATTCATTCATAAGTCATTCATTCAAAAATATTTATCAGAGCTGAATGTGTGCCAGGGACTGAGCCATGAACTTTTATGAACCCCTGTTTATGCTGATCCTTCTCCTTGTCACATACTTTTCCTCTTCCCCTTCTATCTCTTTCAATATCCCTAAATCCCTGGTGAAGTCCTACTCTTCTTTCAAGGCCCGGTTGAAATGTGACCTCTTATCTGAAGCTTTCCTGAACTCCTTCAGGCTGAATTAATTGCTCCTTTATCTGTGTTCCCAAAGGAGTTAGTTCATACATTCGTAAAAGCACTTATCACATTGCATTATAACTATTTGCATATCTGTGTCCTTTCTGGACTTTTTTTTTCCCTTTCTTTGTGGCAAGAACCATATCTCACTCACACCTAAAGCCCTTAGGTCTCATCTCATACTTATATCCCTGGCTCTCATTACAGTATGTAGTATGTGACAGAAACTATTTAAATACTGCTTGTTGCTTAAATATGTAGCCTTCCTCAACCATTCATGGACACTGCCATGTTTGGTGAGATGTAAACACTCAGATGATATATTTTGCTATCTTTTCTAGGTGATTTGCTAAACAAATCCTAACGGAATTCTTGTGCTTCCTAGGGGAAACTTCTATAGCCCAAATCCTTAGTGCATAGAAAAAACTGAAACAATAGAAAAATACAAACTTTGCAAAAATCAGGGCAATAAGAAATCTGACAAGCAAGTGGGAGTGCAACTATCCTTGGAAATTAGGCTAGGTCACTGAGGAAAGATCAAAAAAAAAAAAATAGCTCAAGAGTGGAGGGACGTATTTAGGGGGACAAAGCACAAAAGAAACAGAAATATGTTATTAGAAAAAGGCAACATAAAGAGATTCTTAAATAATATGTATCAAGTAGATTTTTTTATGCAATAAAAACACAAAATCACAATCTGTGAAAAGTAATGTTTAATAGGAAGGATTTAGACCCCACCCCACCCTTGAGGTGAGTTCCCTTACCTTTGAGGTTTAGTTAAATTTGTGTCTTGCTCATACCTGAGGGATATATAAGAATAGACAGGTTTATGTCTGTTGCAAAATATCAACTCTCATTGGGAAACATTGCAATTATCTAGCTTGATCTGAGATCCCTAAATGATAAAACACTTCTGTGTAACTCTCAGATTCAGACATCGTGCTGAACACTTGCAAAAAATTGCAGCCAACCTGATCTAACCTGGAACCATCTAGACACCTCAGATTGGTTTTGGACTGGAGCATGATTAGTGGTTTGGGGTTATGTAGTGGAGACAGCTTTGACCGTACTCCCCAGCCCCACAGTCCTTGGCATGCATGCAGGCTGCCGGTCCGTGGGGTTGGCCAGAAGATCCCCATGCCTCGGCTGTGTAACCAGAGGCAGTGGTTTGTTGACAGTTTGTTGTTAATGATTGGAAAGGAAGACCATGGGTTTACCAAATCTTACTCCCCATTCTCCCTGCTCTTTCTGTTTTCGATTCTCTTTCACATACTCCTGTCCCAGACTGGAGAATGTTGACTCTTTGGATGAAAAGCAAATATAGATGGCCTCCAATCCATTTGGCCTGATGGAAGGTTTAGAACTCAAAGTGGGCCACTGAAGGACGTAGTTACTTTGTAAATAGTGTATGCAAATAAGTGGGACCAGATGATGGAAAGCCTTGTTGATTTAAGGAGGAGGCTGACTGGATTACAGCAGTATTTGTAATTATGGTATTCAGTCCTCATGAATGGTGAGAAGATGTTTGAACTCTGAACAAGAGAACATATTGTATTTGTTTTTAAAGAGAGAGGAAAGAATGAATTTTCTGAATAGGCTAGCTAGTTTAACCTTAGTATTTAGCTGGTAACAGACATACGATATTAATCTGTGAAGATCTCCAGGAGAGTAGCAAATCTGGTAGTGAACACAGTGATAAGAATACAAGAACAGTTTGCTTCTATGGCAGATTGTATATTTAACAAGAAAGCAGTGGATGAAAGACTTTTGTCTATGTTTTGTATGAGGACCTCTCTGCCTGGACTCCATCTTTTCCCCATCTCCACCACATTCACTACCTCTTTGGAAATCTCCTGCTCATTCGCTGAGACTCCACCAACATCATTGCATGAGAAATTTTCTCAGGTCACATTAATTTCCTCTGACACTGTGACAGGCAGAATAATGCCCCTACCCCAAAGATGTCTGCCTCCTAATCCCCAGAACCTTCTCTGGCAAAAGGGACTTTGTAGATATGTTTCATTTAAGGATCTTGAGATGGGGAGATGATCCTGGATTATCTATATGGGCCCATTGCAATCACCAGGATCCTTGTAAGTGAAAGAGGGAGGCAGGAGTGTCTCAGTCAGAGTGATATGATATGAGAAAGGCTCAAACAGCAGTTGCTGGCTTTGATGCTGGAAGGAACATGAGCAGCCACCAGAAGTTGGAAAAGGCATGGAAACAGATTATCAGAGTTTCCAGAAGGAGTGAACCTCTGTTAGCACCTTGATTTTATCGCAGTGAGACCCATTTCTGACTTGTAACCTCCAGAATTGTATGATAATCATGTTGTGTTGTTTTAAACCACTAAATTTGTGGTCATTTGTTCCAGTGGCAATGGGAAATTGGTGCCACTTGGCACAATTTTTCACTCATCTTCTGTGCATCCATATTATCATACATATATGTACTAGCACGAACCTGGCTTTATCACAGTTTGTTTATGGTTTGTCTCCCGACATATTCTTCCCTCAAGCACTCAACAGTAACCAGTGTCTTACTCATCTTTGTTTCCCCGGTGGCCTGCCCAGAGTCTTTCAGTGGGACCAATGCCCCACCAGCCTGTCCCAGAAACATGAGAAAGATTCACTACAGATTCATATGCCTTAAGGATTTGCTCAGGTATCCTTCTTTCCCTGTTACAAGGCATTCTTCCATTGATACTCAACCCCTTGGTCCGCCCTGACTCAATATCCCAATTCCACTTGCAGTCTTTGCTGAAATATGGAGACACAAATCTCTGGCTCTGACCTTTGACACTGTTTAGGTTTTCCAGGCCCAAGCAGTCCCCCTGAGATCTATATCAGTAGGGACAGCTACATTCCCTCTCCCTGCTACTCCCGGTTTCTCAGTTTCCTGGGAGTAAATCAGGCACTTGACACAAATAAATACCAAGTAAAATTTTGCTAAATAAATAGGTAAATGCATAATGTACTCCAAATGACATAGTAGGTGATGGGATAAACATCAAAGAGATCCAAAAATTTCTTTTTTTTTTTTTAAAGATTTTATTTGTTTATTTGACAGAGAGAGACATAGCGAGAGCAGGAACACAAGCAGGGGGAGTGGAAGAGGGAGAAGCAGGCTTCCTGCCGAGCAGGGAGCCAGATGTGGGACTCGATCCTAGGACCCTGGGATCATGACCTGAGCCGAAGGCAGACGCTTAATGACTGAGCCACCCAGGCGCCCAGATCCAAAGATTTCTATTACCATATGAGGTTACAATTGCACAGCTCTAGAACTACCGCTGGTTTCTTACCTTTAATGACTTTGTCAATGATGTAGACGAGGTTTGGTGCTAAGTGCGTTTGTAGATGATATTAATTTACTAAAATCTGCAAGAAATGATGCATAGTGATTGCAACATTGTAGTTCTTCTAGTTTTCAATTAATGCTAATATTAAAGATCTATTTTCTTTTTGGTTATTTATCTGAGAAAGGGCTTTGTCTGCATTAGGAAAAACTCCAACAAAGGGACACATAACATCTACCCAGGCATAGTGAAAGAATATTTATTTAATGGAATACAATTTTATCCTCAAATTGCCCAATGATTAAAATATATATATTGCATTTGTTTGAAATGTTACCATAAATGCATAAATGGGAGTGTGATACAGCAGAAGAAACATGGCCTGATGATTCCAGAAGTCTTTGTGGTATTCTCAGTTCTGTCCATAATTTTAAGAACATCAGTCCGTCCTTTTAAACCTCAGCCTCCCCACCTCAACATGAAATCCTGAGAATTTACTCCCAGTTCCAACATTCTTTGATCTTTAGCAACATGCAGGAAATAGCATGACACTATTAGGAAAATTCTTTCCGCTATTGTGTTAAGGCTTGAGTTAATGTTCATGTGCAAAAACGATTTTTGAAAATCTTGAAAGAACCCAGTAAAGAAAGCTCTAAAAAACTAAATTATTGGAAAATAAGCTTGATAAAAGTACTAAAAGACTCACTGTTACTTTGTTTTTGGAGTATGTTTAGAGGAGTCTTCATAACAAAATTCAATAGGAGCTCAAGAAAGAAGGTGAATGGAAGATCCTCATAAATGCAAAAAAAAAAAAAAAAGCAAAGTTCAGATTCCACTGACTTTGATTTTTTTTTTTTTTAAGGTCTAATCTTGAGTGTGATTCCTTACTATTTTTATTTTCCTCCTAGTACCTACCACTAGGATGGGTAAGCTTGAGGAGCAAATGATTGATCTCTTTGTATCATCCTCTCTATGCTTATTTGGCAGGCAAAGTATGTGTGGGTGTGTTTTTATGTGTAAGAAATGTACCAAAGGGAGACATTTCTTTCTGAAACGTGGAAAATCTCCTTGTGGAGTCGAAGATGACTTCTCTATAGGAGTTAGAAAAAGGATCCTAAGGTTGTATTTCAACTGGGAGCCTAGCTGCCCGAAATACCCAGAGCCATATTTGCATAATAGATTCCAATTGGTTTTCATCTTTTAAACAACTGAAAAAAATATTGTTTGTACATGAATTCTTCATAAAATTTTGCATTAGTATTCATTATATACTTCTGGTAAGCTGCAAGTATATCTCCGTCTCTGTTTTGGGAGAGCTAAGTGTAGGGATAGTGTTCAGGGTCTAAAATTTAATAGGATTTGGGGAGGGACAGTGATCTTTACATATGAATGGAAATATTGAATAAAATTAACTTCTCCATATTGTATTAAGATTTTTTTCTCACAACAATTCTGATTGTTTTATCTAGTAACTTTAATTAAAAATTGAGACCCTATTTAAAAGTCTGGTTTAAGTGGGAGCCCACGTAGAAGGCTAGAGCCCGGGTTTGCTTGCTTTGGGAAGTTATAATGGGGTTACTTTCGCATTTGAGCACAAGGTAGATCTGTCCTCTATCGTAATAGGACTGGTGGCTGTAATATTTTACTCATTTTCAGCTATAATAAGCTTTTGAGTATCTGAAGCTACAAGGTTTGTGTTTTCCCTCCAATTTGTTTTAGTCCAAGGGCTCTCTGATGGGGGAAAGTGTAAAACAGTGCACAGGAGACTTTCAAAATTAGTTTCCTCACACCTGCAGTTTTTGAAAAATAACCTTTTTTCCCCCTAAAAATAAAAGTGAAATGTTTACAAAGACCTAAGGAGGTGATTTTTTTCCGCACCTCAACCAATTTATAGGATTGAGCTGAGTACTTTGGAAGCAGGGGGTAAAGCAAAAACTTGCTTTAGGAGATTTAACAAGCATTTGCCAATGGAAACATATTTTTGTACATTTTCCCCCTCTCGAATGGTTTATTGAAAAGCCTGTTGGGTTGAGTATATAAATGCGTATACTGAGTGATTTTTCTTTGCTATTTACATTATATTACTCCAAACTTAATCATGACATTGAACTCTTTCCTTGGCTCTACGCTTACTTGAGATTTATCCCTATGTCATTTTCTTCACATCTGGTAAACGTGGGTATAACTGGCTATAGGATGTCACTTGTCCTTTACTTGCCCCCCCTTCATATAGAAGCTGCACCTTAGATCTTCTTTAATCTTAGAGTCTACAATCTGGATGAGCTCTAGAGATCCTTCAGCCTAGGACTGAATAGCATCCATTCTGCAGTTCATTTTATGATTCCTTGAAAAATCTTCCATAGTACCCTGGGAATTCTGGGGATCCAAAGGATCAAATGAGACCCAGTTCCCCAAACCTGTAAGTGTTCATGTAATTCAATATTCTTTTTAGGATTATGGACATGCTGTTTACCTGTCAAAGATTATTGAGACTGTAAGATGAAGTTCAATTATGTCTCAGTGCATTATCTGTCTGAAAACCCCTGTTTAATTCATCCTACCTGTAAGTGGAAGCTAAACATTCTAGAAGCCCCTCAGTCATATTTATTCCTATCTATCTGCTATCCTATAAAAAGTATGATTTTGTCATTTTTTTTGTATGTTTTTCCAGTTGACCTAGAAATGACATTGAGGTGAAATTACTAGTGTTATTAGAGAGCATGAAGTGGGTAGGTGCTATCATATGTGAGGCTCGGGGCCTGGATGTGAGACAGGATGGGTCAGAAAAGAGCAGTAATCAGTTCCTCAAAAATTCACAGCCTGATTGGGAAGATTTAAAAAAACGCATATGCAAAAAGCATGAAATAGCATTTCTTAGCTTTCTACTGTCTGGATTTGGGCAATCCGTTTATTACATTACTGAACCAATTTAAATTTACCTTAGTGTAAGAGAGCAAAAGCCATACATTTTTCACTCCCTACATATTACATCTCAATCATTGATTTCCAAGATACCTGTAGGAAATGTATCATGCATTTGCCATTTGAACAAAACCATGCAGGGGCATTTAAAGTATTTTGGTGATCGAAGCCTTAAAAAAATTCCCCAAGTCTTAATGTAATGAAGTACTGTAACTATATATTTTGTTGTGATTTATGGCAAAAAAAAATATGAAAAACAGACGTTATAAAACTCTAACCTAAATCAACAATTATGACTAATTATTGATGCGCGGTAACAAGGTAAATTGCAAATAACCAAACATGGCGTAATTAACACAAATACTATTCTGATGTTCTTCAGTTTGCGGCGTTAAAGAATTTCTGATACGGTTTTCATGCCAGTGACTGGAGGGAAAGAGGAAGAGATAAAGTATACAAATAATTACAGGAAAGCAAAGAGAAGGAAGAAAAGTACAAATTCCCCATGGCTTGAAACGTGTAAGGGTGAGAGATTGTTGAATGTGGAGTATGAAGTAGTTCGGAATTTGCTATCCTAGTACTGAACCTATTAAAGTTAGGATTTAACCACTGTGAAAAGAAATATTTCTTTGAAAGTTGGTGTGCCCTACTTTATTTAACCAGTGTTTTCCACTGACACAAAGTTATTGTCATCATAACCTTTGAGCTCCTGTGTTTTGGCATTTCTAACAGGACTGTTTTCTAAGTTGGGGGCCCCTGGGAGGCAAGTTCTGCTGAGATGTCCAAGTACAATTTTACATTTGAGGCATAGCTCCCGAATTCCTCTTGGGTTTGCCTATTGTTGCAGAGAGAGACTTTGTAATTACCTAGGGATTATAGCAGAATATGAAAAGCCTGAAAGCAGCTTTCGTGCAAATCAAGAATGTATTCAGCACAAACTTAGGGAGAAGCAGCTAGGAAGGGAGGCAGAAGTGTCTGAAAATGTTAAGGGTTCAAGCAGAAGGTCCTGCCTGAAACTCCTAATTAAAGAAGTAAAAACCGCTTTTAAAGAATGTCAAGGACTGTCGTTTGTATTCTCCACCAAGAAAAGGGTCTTCTGAGAATTGTAAATGAGGTGATGGCACTGTCCAAATACCCCGGGTTTGTCCTCTTTTTATACTCCCAAAGTAATGAAAATGGAGCTTAATGGTACATAAATAAAAATAATTAAATAGAAGATAGTGGTAGTGGTGCATTACCTGAATTAATATACAAGATTAAGAGGTCAATAACCCAGAAACAACTTCGTTATTTTGGTCTTTCATATAAATGAGACAGCTCTCTCAGAGTAGCATAAAGCATAGCTTTCACTCTACCATCTTGATTCCAAATTGAAAAAAACAAAACAAAACAAAAAAACCAAGAAAAACATTTGCTATGGATTACGTTTTGGTGTTCTCTTTAACATACGGTTTCAGCACATGTTGTCATTGAAACAAGCCAGATTATCAGTTACATCTCTTCTGGGTATGTCTTTTTTAATTTAAGTTTAAAAAAATGACTTATTTTTCTTATTGATTTCATAACCCAAGCTGGAATTGGTGATTAATTTACAAGTGTTAATTTTTCTGTCCTTAGGTTTATTTCTCTACTTGCAGAAGTTTTGACAAATGCAGGGAGCAATGAGCCATGTAACACTGAAAGCCCGTAATGATTTGCAAAGCTGTTTCAGACTGGGTGATTTTGGAGAAATAAACGGGTAAATTGAATTCAGAAGAGAAACAGGCAAAGAGAACTCCAGTTATGGCTAATAAACACCGTTTCTTTTAAGGAATAAAAGGTCGAATCGTTTCTTAAAATGTTGCATATTTAACTTGCCAACATTTATTAATAGAGTATGTAAGAGAAAAATACCTAAGTTCTTATTAGTAATTATCCTTTCTTTGCTCATACAAAAGTCAGCTTTTCATTGTCCTTCTGTCTTTTTTTTTTTTTTTTCTTTCCTTTGGTAGGCTTTGACAGTGGCCCTGCCTCCTCCCTTTTACTTATCAAGCTCATCCAAAGGCTTACTTACAATCCTTAACATCAGACTTCCCCAAGTATTGTAGGCCACACTGATTTTCCCTTCCTGTGAGCTTATTCAGAGACTCTCTTTTTTTTTTCCTACCAATCACTTGTTACTTAAACAGATATACCCTCCCATCTCTAGCTGCTTCACATATGGAAACCTCATCCTCTAGCAAGGACAAAAATCATGTCTTTGATATCTGCCAGAGCAACATAGTCCTGTAGAAATATACTGTAAACCACATGTGTAGTTTTCAATTTTCTAGCAGCCACTTCTTATTTTTATTGCATTTTTAAATTTTTTATTTAAATTCAAATTAGTTAACATAAAGTGTACTATCAGTTTCGGGTGTACGATACAGTGATTCAATAATTCCCTACAACATCGGCTCATCATGACAAGTGTACTCCTTAATCCCCGTCACCTCTTTCACCCAGCCCCCCACCTACCGCCCCTCTGGGAACCCTCAGTGTGTTCTCTATAGTTAAGAGTCTGTGTCTTGGTTTGCCTCTCTCTCTTTCTCTTTTTTTCCCCTTTGCTCGTTTATTTTGTTTTGTTTTTTAAATTCCACATATGAGTGTAATCCTATGGTATTTATCTTTCTCTGACTGACTCATTTCACGTAGCATAATACTCCCTAGCTCCATCCACATCATTGCAAATAACAAGATTTCATTCTTTTTTGATAGCTGAGTAATACTCCATTGTATCTCTATACCACACCTTCTTTATCCGTTCATCGATCCATGGACACTTGGGCTGTTTCCATAGTAGCCACTGTTTAACAAGTAAAAAGAAACAAGTGAAATTAAGTTTAGTAATACATAATTACTTAATTCAATACCTCTAAGGTATTATTTCAATATATAAAAATCACTAATGAGATATTTTACATTCTTCTTTTGTACAAAGTCTCAAAATTTGGTGTGTGTTTTGCATTCATAGCACCTCTGGGTTCAGAGTGCTCAATAGCTACATGTGGGTACTGACGGCCACATTAGACCACAGTGCTCTGGAGTTCTCATGCCCTAAATTAATGTATCTAAAAAACGCAGGTACAAATATTTGATTGGTACATCTGGGTCATTCACAACATAAGAATGTGCTTGCTTAAGCCATTGAATCTTTGTTGCAGTTAAAGTTCACTTGCCTAGAACCATGTTGAGAGTAATCTCACTGTTCTTGCCTTAATAAGGTATTTGTTTCATTAATAATTTTAGAGATAGGCATTTGTGTAGTTAGAAAAAGATTCTTAATATTTCAGAGTCTTAAAAAAGACAATGTTATGTATCTTTGGACAATTTAATCTGTGTTCTGATATTGGGAGATATTGGGGTTTGAGGCTATTTTTTTTAAAGATTTTATTTATTTGACAGAGAGAGAGATAGCGAGAGCAGGATCACAAGCAGGGGGAGTGGGAGAGGGAGAAGCAGGCTTCCCACGGAGCAGGGAGCCCGATGCGGGGCTCGATCCCAGGACCCTGGGATCATGACCTGAGCCAAAGGCAGACGCTTAAGGGCTGAGCCACCCAGGCGCCCCGAGGCTATTTTTAAATGGGTTATAGGAGGAAAACTGGTGTCTGCATGATACAGCATAGCTCCCACGTAAGTACCTTCTAGGGAAAACATGCACAGAGTCACCGTGAACAATGGTACGGAGGTGACACAGAGCAGCAGGAAGACCGCACAGGTGATGTGCATCTCGGTCCCAAGTCTACCACTAATTTAACATGTGTGGCCACATGACTTAAACTCTCCTTTGCAAACTGAGGATAGGAATCCCAAAGTCGGGCGCCTGGGTGTCTCAGCTGGTTAAGCGACTGCCTTCGGCTCAGGTCATGATCCCGGAGTCCCGGGATCGAGTCCCGCATTGGGCTCCCTGCTCGGCGTGGAGTCTGCTTCTCCCTCTGACCCTCCCCCTCTCATGTGCTCTCTCTCTCTCATTCTCTCTCTCAAATAAATAAAAAAAATCTTTAAAAAATATATTAAAAAAAAAAAAAGAATCCCAAACTTGTTTGAAGATCCAGTATAATAACATATGCAGAAGCAGCTTATAAACAGGAAGCATAACATACACATGGGAGATATCATTGCCACATTTAGAGTGTTATATTTCCAAACATGAGGAACAGGTCACTGGGGACTGGATGATAACAGGCCCTGCTCCTCTGACCAGTTTTATAGGGCACAGTTTTGAACTTTCCCAAGATTAAAGGGAAAAATGCACTGCCTATATCCCCGTGATATTCACAGACATATAGAATAATACAGATAAAAAATACAGGCAAACTATAAACATCCTGTATTAATTAGCAAAATATGATATACTTTGGGAATTTTTTTTTTTTTTTAAGATTTTTATTTATTTGAGAGAGAGAGTGAGGACGAGAGCAGGGTGAGGGGCAGAGGAAAAAGCAGACTCCCCACTGAGCAGGGAGCCTGATGCAGGGCTCGATCCTGGGACTCCATCCCGGAACTCCGGTATCATGACCTGAGCCGAAGGCAAATGCTTAACCAGCTGAGGCACGCAGGCACCCCTACTTCTGGAAATTTTAAAAAAAGGAAACTTCACCTGGGGGTTTTAGTAAAAACGGTCTATAAAGAAAGGTCTTTGGAAAACTGTTCAGATATTCAGATATTAGCAACTGCATTTCTGGTTTTTCTGATTTTTCAAAAAAAACCCCAAATTGTCAAAATTTATTTGACATGGTTTGCAGCATTATTAATAACTGTTTGACAAGGAGACATCATGATTAAAAAGAATTTCTAAATGGCATAAAACTCCATGATTCCCATCAAAAGATTGTCGCTGAAGTAAGGACACTTCTAACTTAGAAAGTGGCGCTAGGCTTTGTGACTTCACACCATCGTTCGGGCTAAGCTACTTGCTCTCCCTTGGAAGCTTTCCAGAAGCTACAGATAGAGTGGAATGGGGGGTTGTTTGGCTACTGTGTGGATTGAGCTGCAGGGAGCGCGTTCCATCAGTCCTCTGCAGTCGGTACCGCCTGCCTATTTGCTTCTGAGTGCAATAGTCTATGGTCTATAAAGCACTAAATGGTTGGGCCTTCACCACTTAGAGCTCAGCTTTCATCCCTGGGCAACCTCAGGGCAATTGGGATGAACCGAAGTGCTGCTGCCGTATTCCCAACTGCCATCTCCTGGGAGCTAGAGACAGGGAATCTTCCAAGGAGGGCCCTCTCTGGTGGAGGGCCTCGCCTTCCATTAGCCAGCAAAGAACTGATCTGGAGATCTCCAGGGCATGGCAGAGAGCCCATCTTTTAATCAGAGCTGAAAAGCAGGAATTTCTACTCTTTAAAAAGAACAATGCATTCAGTGAGAATGATCTGATTCCTTAAAGCAGGACATTAAAACAAACAAAGAGTACAATTTCTTGTTTCTTGCCTTTCGCCTCCAGCATTCACTGGCTTGCTGCACTCCTTCCTTGTCTGACCTTTTTCTCACCTTTCTCCCATTTAGAGGGCAAAAGGTTGAATGAGAAAGAGATTTGAATGAATGCTAGATTTTGGTTTTGAATTTTTCAGTTTGAGATTTGACCTAACACGTAAGCCTTTACACATATTCATTTATTCATATATTCTTCCAACAAATCAGAACTGGATGCCTACAATATGCCAACATTTACTTAAGGGCTTCAGATACAGTAGAAGAAAGAATCGTCTACCTTGCTGTAAGTTGTGGCCCACAGAAAAACAGAAAGATAAACAAATACACATAATATTACATCAAAGGTGAGTAAGTGCCATGAAGGAAAATAAAGCAGGGGAGGGAGTGAGAGATGTGACTTTTAGATGGAATGACCTAGGGTGGTTTCTCGGAAGAGGTGATATTTGACCAGAGAATTAAAGTCAAAGGTATGAGCTATGCAAACGTAAGGGGGGATACCAAGTGTACAGGTATGCTCAGTGTCATTCTGGGCTGACTACAGTGGATGGAAAGTAAGTACTGTTGGAGAGGTGTGCAGCCAGGTAAAACCTTATGGACAGGAGTAAAACTTTCTATTTTACTCTCAATGTGATGATTTCAAGTAGGAGTGTTGATGTGATCTGTCATTAAAATGATCTCTAAAGATTAGTCTGCAGGTGAGGCAGAATTAGAGACAAGGCGAGGGATAATGGCCCCGTGGTCTTGGGTGATGGGAAATAGATTCAGGATATATTTTAAAGGAATGTCCATCTAGATTTGCTAGTGGACTAGATGTGGGATTTTAGAGAATGGAAGGAGTAGAGGATGATTGCAAACATTCTGTCAGGAAATTAGTTAATATATATTCTTTGCAGAGCTATTAGGCAGTAATTATTATATAGATGTACTGAGAGCTAGGTAATATAACAATGCTCATGAAAGAGAAATTTGGGGTGGGGATAATCATTACTGTTACCCAATTTACAAAGGAATGGCCACATGATTCCTCTCAATAGCAAGATCCTTTGGTGCAGTTAAAGTGTGATTCAATTATTATAAAATCCATTTAGAAAGAATTATTCGAGAACGTAAATAAAATCCACTTTCATTAAGCACTGGGAGAGAGTAGCAAAAGGCATACTCTCTCCTGTCATCTAAGGGTATATAATTAGGGTAACCATACATAATTGTTGGATCGGGGACAGCATATCTATTACTTTGGCGAACCTGACACTCATACATACCCCTTTGCACTCTTAAAAGTGTCATAGTTTAGACAGTAAATCATATGTCTACTCTATAACACAATCTAAATATTGGAAATTTCTGCACAGCAAAAGAAACAATCAAAAGAATGAAAAGGCAACTTATGGAATAGGAGAAAATATTTGCAAACCATATATCAGATGAGGGATCAATAACCAAAATATATAAAGCACTCCTACAACTCAATAGCAAAAAAAAAAAAAAAAAAATCCTTTCAAAAAAATGGGGGCACCTCGGTGGCACAGTGGGTTAAGCATCTGACTCTTGGTTTTGCCTCAGGTCCTGATCTCAGAGATGTGATATTGAGCCCCGGGTGTGGCTCTGCTTGGATTCTGCTTGAGCTTCTCTCTCCCTCTCCCTCTGGCCCTCCCCAGCCACTCTCTCTCTCAAATAAATAAATAAATCTTTTTAAAAAATGGGCAGATGGGGCGCCTGGATGGCTCAGTTGGTTAAGCAACTGCCTTCAGCTCAGGTCATGATCCTGGAGTCCCGGGATCGAGTCCTGCATCAGGCTCCCTGCTCAGCGAGGAGCCTGCTTCTCCCTCTGACCCCCCCCCTCATGTACTCTCTCTCATTCTCGCTCTCTCAAATAAATAAATAAATCTTTAAAAAAAAAAAATGGGCAGATAACCTGAATATACATTTTTTTTTTTTTCAAAGAAGATCGACAGATGGCCAAATACAGGAAAAGGTGTTCAGCATCACTCATCATCAGGGACTGAGATACCACCTCACACCTGTAATGTGATAGTGGCTATTATCAAAAAGACAAGAAATAACCAGTGTTGGGGAGGATGTGGAGAAAAGGGAACCCTTGTGCACTGTTGGTGGGAATGGAAATTGGTATAGCTCCTATGGAAAACAGTATGGAGGTTTCTAAAAAAAAAAAAAAAAAAATAGAACTACCATATATAACTCTCTATTTTCAACTGGACACCACTGGATCTTAAACAAATAGGATAATTCTATTTAATAATAAGAATAGTCTTCATTAACTAAGGCGGGAAACTTGAACCTCCTCGAGATTACACTCAAGGGCAGAATCAGCCTAGGCCTACTGAAGCTTCCATTGTGAATATTAGATAGATAAATTAATTAATTAATTAATTAATTAAAAAATTGAGTAATTCATTAGATCACCGCCCAGGGTATGTAAGGATTCTGATGTTTGCCCAGGTGACTTTTCAACTCCTAGCCTTACTATCTTTATTCCTCCTTCGGATCCTGGCTTCTTTGAATGTAGCCAAGTTTAATGCTAACTTTTCCTTGGTGCTGACCTATGCCTTGAGGCCTATCGGTAAATCATGAATGGCACCCCCTTGCTTAATAATTCCCAGAAAGATGAGTGGTGTAGGCCATGATCCAGACAATTATCATATTATTATTGTTATTTCTATGACTAGTGTATTAATAGTACTACTATCATCATCAACAAATTTAAGAGCTACATGCTATAGAGGAAGAAAAAAGAAGTGTATGGCTCAGTTCTTGGCCCTAAGGAACTTATAATGTGCAAATAGTCATTGCTCATTATACTTGATTGATTCACATTCCTTAATAGAAGTGAATTTAAAATTATAATTAAGGCTTACAAAAGGTCTCATTTTTAGACAAGTAATATTACATGACATTTTCTCTTTCAGCTAGGGATTTCAGGGAAGTTTATAAATATTACCTTGATAAACTTCACAAAACTCCTTTCAGGTTGTATGTATAAAACTAATTTGCAGATAGTTAATAAGGAGAAGAGCCGATATCAAGATCAAGTGATCTGCCCCAAGTCAAACATAGCTCTAATACTCTTTCTGCCAGTTGGCTAGAACAGCACAGGCCACCACAACATTCTACGAATTTTTTTCATAAGTATTATGTTACTTCCTTCAATATGAACTGGTGAGATAATTACAAAATACTTTAATAGGCTCATCATTCAGGTTAGAATAGAGAAGCTTACAAAATTTAAAGTCCTTACCTCTAGTTATCCAGCTATTTGATCACCAAACAGCATTCTTTTCATGTCTCGAAAAAGATGAGCCAATGGAAGATATGAGAGACACAATGCAACCAAACTAGTTTCTATGACTCTTAGATTAACAAAAATTAATAATATCACTTATTTTCAGTAGCAAACCTTATCAGAAAGTGTGTGTGTGTGTAATTTTGACCACTGAATTCTATTCTTAATAAGCTTTGGGAATCTTAATAAGTAAAAGCACCCTGAGGTTAATCCATTTTTTATAACGTGGGATACATTTAATAAGGTAAACAATGGTTCCCAATTTTATCTCTTTCAATAGTAGAGTTTTATATACCTGATTATCTACAAAACAGGGCGCATTTGTCTACCTGTAAATTATTTACTTTGATACTATTTTAACTCATTCAAAAGAAGCCATTTTGCAGTTGATTAGCAGCTCTTATTTTCCCTTTTAACTTTTTTCTTGTTCTTCCCGACATCCCTGCCTCTCCCTACCCCCACCTCCTCCAAGTGATTTGCTTCCTCTTCCTCAGAGCTTTCCTTTGTGGAACCCCTCCTATGTCTACTCATGCTCCAGAACCTTCCTACTCCCCTCTCCTGCTCCCAAATCACAGGCTTTTTTTTTTTTTTTTTTTTTTTTTTTAAGTTTCATAATCATCTTTAATCTGGAAATGAGCATTCACACTTGGAGAGCTTAGTGAATGGTTGGGTCAAGAATGAATTATAAAATGTTAAGTTTGGGCGCCTGGGTGGCTCAGTCGTTAAGCGTCTGCCTTCGGCTCAGGTCATGATCCCAGGGTCCTGGGATCGAGTCCCACATCGGGCTCCCTGCTCAGTGGGAAGCCTGCTTCTCCCTCTCCCACTCCCCCTGCTTGTGTTCCTGCTCTCGCTATGTCTCTCTCTGTCAAATAAATAAATAAAATATAAAAAAAAATAAAAATAAAAAAATAAAATGTTAGGTTTTATCAGGTTTTTTAAATTTTAATTTCTGCAGTTTTCTGCAACCTCTGAATTAAGCATATTTTACTTTTTTAACTTTTTATTGTTATGTTAATTACATCATTAGTTTTTGATGTGGTGTTCCATGATTAATTGTTTGTGCATAACACCCAGTGCCCCATGCAGAACGTGCCCTCTTTAATACTCATCACCAGGCTAACCCATCCCCCCACCCCCCTCCCCTCTAGAACCCTCAGTTTGTTTTTCAGAGTTCGTCGTCTCTCATGGTTCATCTCCCCCTCCGATTCCCCCCTTCATTCTTCCCCTCCTACTATCTTCTTTTTTTTTTTTCTTAACATGTATTGTATTATTTGTTTCAGAGGTACAGATTTGTGATTCAACAGTCTTGCACAATTCACAGCACTCACCATAGCACATACCCTCCCCAATGTCTATCACCTAGCCACCCCATCCCTCCCACCCCACCCCCCACTCCAGCAACCCTCAGTTTGTTCAAATCACAGGCTTTTATCCATCTTTAGACGCAGTGAGGAAATAGATCCTTTCTAATGTGTTCGTGTTTCGTAGATGCTCAACATACTTGGGTTTTATGAAGAATTCCTGAGGACTTAAAATTAGCTCAAAACAGTTGGTCCCTCCAGTTGGCTTCATGTACATGTCTGTTTTCATGAGCATCTAGGTTTCTAGAGCATCACTGGCATCTCATCGGTCGGCACCGCTTAGTGAGCACTGACCCTGTGTCAAATACAACTCTAACCATACAATTATCTCCTTTACAGTCACAACAACCCAGGAGTAGTACTATTACTACTGAATGTGGGGAAAGTAACTCGCCCAAAGCCTCCTAGGTAATTAGTGGTGGAGCTGAGATTTGACTCCGAGTCTGTCTGATTCCATGCTTCCAACCACTGTCTCCCTATAATTTTTATCCACTATGCTGTATTCACTCACATAAAATAGTTGCCTCTTTCATCTACTTCTGAAAAATGATTTTGAAAGCAATTATATTTACAAGGTAGGTTGGAAACCACTAGGTTTCATCAGGAAAAGAAACATTTTTTTTTCTAATTATCCTGCCATAATAGTGCTACATATTTGAAGAGTGCTTTGCAGTACATACAGTTTTTCCATGTTTATCTTGTTCAACCTTCACACGTGCATGTGGTAAGTTATAACTGCATTTTACAGATGAGGAACTGAGGCTAAGAGAGATACATTGACTTGGAAAAGGACCCCAGCTAGTGTTCTGAAGAATCAGGATTCAAACTCTCCCTTTCTAAAATATGGCTAGTACACTTTCCAGGATACTATGATTGTCTTACATTAGGCTATCTAAAAATACAGAAATTACAAGATAAGAGATTTACACTCTGGAAATCTCCACCAAATGGGAGGATTTTTTTTTTTTCTAAGATTGCTTAAGGGAAATGGGAATTTCGGATTTAACACCAGTTACTCAGTGAATATTTTCTGAACTGACTATTTTGGCCTTTCTTCGATAGCTATCATTAGCGAATATGCAAGCATTGAGGGAGCATGGTCAAATGCTTTGCTATTTTTGTAACTGTATGTTACAACTCATATTACAATATAGGAGATATAGGAGATGCAGATCCTAAATGCCTTGTGGCCAACTTCTTTCCCATGTCATTCCCCTAGAATAAGTAACAGCAGCTTCTAGCCATGCTGACTTGTGACATTAGGATGGAAAGCTGACACTGTCCATTAGGATGAAGCACACCCAAAACCCAGGCTTTATGTCTTGACTTTGGTATCTTCACATTGTAATGAACTCATCTCTTTTCTGTTTTTTCTGACACCCTAAGTATCAGGTTTATTTTCTCATAAGCCATAATTGAGTTTTTCTCAATTTCACCGAGAAAACTAAAGTAGTAAGAAAATTTATATCAGCTCCTATTACATCACTTTTCACCTACTGTCATTTGCGCCCTTGTGTTTTATTTTCTTCCCCTGTTTCTAGGGAATTAAAGATCCTAGTGGAAGGATACACAAAATTACATCCTCCTATCTACTCAAGGATATAACTTACCAATTCTTCTTACTCCTCTGTCATAAATGTTTCCCACTCTGTGGGATCATCACTATCAGTATCAAGATCAGTTATTATTTCTTCCATCTTATAATATCTAGTTTAACCTTATTTCCCTCATCTGTGTTTCTGCATACAAAAAATTTCTACCTGTTAAGTATCTATACTTGCTGATTCTAATTTCCCTTTTATCATTTTATCTCTTGCCAATCTCTAAGATTTTTGCCACCATTATGCCAAAAAAAAATAGTCTTATCAAGGTCAGTATTGGCCTAAAGAGTATCAGGTACTATAAGGTAGGCTGCAGTGAGAAATATACCTGAACAGCTAAGTTCATTTCTTTACTTCCATAACTACAAGTCCGATCAAGTCTTGGTATAAGTTTAGAAAGAATAGAAAACACACTTTAGTGACAATATTTACCTTATTAAATAAAAGAGACTATTCTCAACCCTCATTTTACCTAACCTATCAGCAAGCAGTCTTTGATACTGTGATCACTCTTACCTCTTTAAAACACTTCCTTCACTTGGCTTACAGTGCATAGCGATCCCCCTGCATCTCCAAATGATCTTTATTTAGACCCCTTTGATTTTTCCTTTCCTTTCTAATTTGAGATGCCAGAAGCTTCCTCAGCTCAATCTCAAGTTCCCAATTCTTTTCAGTCTACATTCCCTCTTGTTGAATTTGCCCAGGATCGTGGGTTCTAGATTCCAATCACTCTCAAATTTTTATTTCAGTCCTAGGCATTTCCTATAATCCACATTTATGTGTCCAGCTGCCAACTTGACATCTTTACTTCAATATTTAGTTAACAAGCTTAACATAGGCAAAACTGAAATTTGAATATCCCCACCCATACCTCACCCAACCTACTCCTCATTCAGTCTTATTTGAATCAGTTAGAGGTATCTCCACCTTTCTAGTTTTCTAGCTTAGGTCAAAAATTTTGACTCCAACCTTTTTTAAAAAAATATTTTATTTATTTTTGAGAGATGGAGACAGCACAAGCAGGGGAAGGGGCAGAGGGAGAAACAGACTCCCTGGTGTGCAGGGAGCCCCATGCAGGGCTGGATCCCAGGACCCTGGGATCATGATCTGAGCCAAAGGCAGACACTTAACAGACTGAGCCACCCAGGCGTTCCTCACTCCATCCTTAATACATCTTTTACTCTCATCCCATATCCAATGAGTCAGCAGAATATTTAGGTTTACCTTCTGATTGCATCCAAAATCTTAAAACTTCTAATCACTCCATGGTTACCACCCTACTCCAAGCCACCATTGTCTCCTTCCTGGACTAATAGAATAATTCCTTGATTCTGTCCTTTCTTCCTTTACATCAGGTTATTCTCAGAACATAATGCAGAGTGACCCTCTCAGATCATGTCTCTTTTCTGTTTAACACTTTCCAAAGACATCTGGTTTTGAGTAAAAGCCAGCTTTGTTACTATAACCTATAAGTCTCTTCATAATTTTGGACTCAATAGTCTACAAACTTTTCTACTAATCTCCCCTTCTTTACTCACTAGCTTACCAGATTTTTTTTCTTAATACTCCAGACGTGCCTCACCTCAAGGTCGTTTTGTGCTCTTACCTCAGATGGTCGCATGGCTCACTCTCTTACTTTGTATTCTTTGTTCAACTCTTATCTTCTCAGTGAGAGCTTTCCTAACCATTTCATCTAAATTTGAAACTTCTCCCTACCTATTTTTATTTCCCTCACCTGCATAATTTTTCCCTTGGCATTTATTTCCATCTAACATTATATATGTCTCCCTTCAACTCTAAGCTACACGTATTTTCTTTTTTCCTTTGTTTTTGTTTTTGTTTTTGTTTTTTAACATCAATATACCCAGCATCTGGAAGAGTGCTTGATATAGTTTGTATTGATTGAATGAATGAATTAGTCTAAATCTCAATGGTCCCTACTTTCTCTTAAATTCTATAGCTCTATATCATTTATTTGGATTGTGATCATAGTCCATCCTTTTTCAACTTTTCATGAGAAAATATCCTGGGATTTATAATTTGATTACAAACTTATTATTTAAATAGAAATTATGAATATGTCCTTTATCAACCCCGCTTGCCTAGTTCAGAGGTTCACGCAAAGGTGAATGAATGAATGGATGAATGGGAAATCTCAACGAGAAGGCTCATAGTGTGAAGGGATAGCAGAGGAGACTGGAATCTAAGAATGAAAATTGAAAATTAAGGCAAAGAAGTTATGGGCTCCTAACCGAGGAGTCAAGCTTCCTTAATGCCATCTCAATGAAATATAGTTGCCCCTAATGAATTCAGTACTTGATCCACACGCCAGCTTCTTTTAGCCAAGTCTTCCCATTTGTCAGAGCTATATTTGGCAGATGCCAGACACTGTTCTGTTAATTTTAAGAAATGGAAACAGTCTAAACAACTGAGACAAATAACAGACCCCAGGAAGATTATTGTGCTCTTTTCTCTATCACATAAACGTTCCCACTGAATCAGTTCTTATATGCCAAAAGGTTAAGCAGTGTAATTCTGGAACAAAATATAAACTTAGATAGGCTAATTTCCAAGTTCCTCATTCTAGAATAATCAAATTTAAAGTGCAATGCTGGAGTACTTTAGACTCAAGGAATATATATATATATATATATATATATAATATATTTATAAATATACTATAATAAATAAATAAATATATATAATTTTATTATATTTATATATAAGGAATCCTGGAGTACTTTAGACTCGGGTGTGTGTGTGCGCGCGCGTGTGTGTGTGTATAAAATTTGCAGTATTGGCTGAGGATGATTTATTTGAGTCACCTGACACAGGCTGGTCTCATTTCTCTCCTTCTATATGGTTCAGCAAACTGGTCAAAGGAGAAGAGGTGTGTGTATATATGGGTGCTTGGCAGAAGAAGTTGGTTAGAGGGTTTGGGTCAGTGAGAAGGCGGAATAATGAACAAACTCAAGAAACAGTGTTTATCAGCTTCGCATGCAAAAGCATTGAATACAGTGAGAAAAGCTAACATTTATTCTAAAGAGGTTGGTCGGCCCAATTGCATGGACAGGCTGGTAGAAACCTCTACAGAGGAACGAAGGAAGCCAGAAGAGGGAGAAGGACTGAGAAGTGGTGTGATGGGAAATGAGAAGTACACCTTCTGAGAACAAGAGACCTAAAATGCAGGACAGGGAGTGCTGATGATGTGTTATAGCATGTAAAGCTGAGAGTTCCCAGTCACTTACTGTCTTATGCTCTGGGATGCTGTTAAAGGTCACTGTTATGTTTGACTGTAGAAGCCAAGATTTTCATATCAAAAGTGATTCCACTGAGATTTATTAACTTTCTGCCTGGTATTTGTTAAAACATATGCTGTCACTAAATCAGCAGCATTTCCTTATTTTTGTAATAGGTTCAAATTGTCTTCACTTTCAAGTTTTTTTTGTTTTTGTTTTTATTTTGTTTTGTTTTGTTTTCTTTTTATTTTTGCCCTATCTCAGGGACTTTTTAATTGACATTTTTGCAAAATAGAGAGATACATCAAGCTGCTTTCCACCAAAGATAAATAATCATATTATCCTCACATTCTAACATGGTATTGCATCGGATCTAGGCCACATTTCCATTGCTTTCATTGTTCTCTTGAAATTCCATCACTTTCATGTGTCCCTCAGACTTCTAAATTCACCTCTTGCCTCAATTTTACTACTCGACATGGCTTCTGAAACTGTATCATGGAGACTGTTCTCATTAGGGGTAAGGAGTAGCTCTATTTCTGAGGAAATTATGGCATGTGTCACTCTTGGAGTTATTGGCCCCACCTTCAGATCCGCATTTCCAAGAATCAGCCTCATTGTTGAATGCGCTATTCAACACCATGATTATGCCCCTATTCTTTCCAAATCAATTTCTCTTCAGTTTCTGTTAACTGTAGAGGGTTCTTATGTCTCCCTACTCAGATGACGCTCCTCCTCCTCACAGATCTCATCTGAAAACACGAATTTTCTATCTTTTCTTTGCCTCTTAATGCCTCTCCCTTCTGTTATTTAACTTCACAATTGTATTACTTAACTCTGTCAAGTATCTTGACACACAGCTTGCACAAAAGCTGCAATCCATTTTAAACCTCATCTTATTGTTGGAGACTCCTCCAGGATTAAAGATCTGTGGTTATGCTTTGTGCATCAGCACATTCATAGTAACTTCCATGGATAAAAAGAGACCCGAGATTTAACAAAACCCAATGTTAAATCTTCTGATGATATATGTAGGTCAACTTAAGGATGTTAACATTATACCTACAAGAACAGACACATTTAAATGGCTAATAGACAACACCTTGACAGAAGACTGTCTGTTATGAAAATACAAATCCTTCCATAGAATTTATAGCTTTTATCATAAAATTATTGTACACGGAGCCATATGGCATAGAAAAGATAAAGAGAGCGAGCAAAGAGAAACACCTGAATTCATGTATGCTCCATTTTGCCCTTAGCCATCTGAATGTCCACTCAAGACCACCATGCTGTTTTCACACCAGGTCTAGGATTGCAAATTAGTGCAGGGGATGCTGGTTCACTGCAACTCTAACTGTGTTAGCCATAACTCTTTTTACCCATGGTTTGAGGCATTCAGACTCAGCTCTGAGCCACTGAAGCAAAATTGGAGCATCTGGGTAGAGTGTCAGAACAGCAGAGCTAACATCAATGCAACACCCCAGTGGCTTACAGCAACCCACACTACAAATGTACATCAGTCTGTGGTTGTGGAGAGGCTGTAGATTGTCTTGCATTCGGATCCAGATACAATGACTTGTAAAAATTGGTTAGAAAACCACAATGACATAACTAATCGTTTTTCCTATGATCTTAATTGACTTTCTAAATATGTGCTGGTGCTAGTTCAGAATATAATTCTACTGTTTTATTCTCAATTATTATATTAATCTTCTGGTTGGTTTTCTCAGCATGCATATGAGCACATTGACAGGTTGAAGTGTTTAGTGTGCGGAAGAACAGCACTTTATTTTTTATTTCAAGATTTATTTGAGAGAGAAAGAGAGATACAGAGATAGCAACAGAGATAGCAAAAGAGAGCACCAACAGAGAGTAGAGGGAGAAGCAGGCTCCCCGCTGAGCAGGGAGCCCAACACAGGGCTCCATCCCAGGACCCTGGGATCATGAGCTGAGCCAAAGGCAGACGCTTAACTAACTGACCCTGCAAGAACAGCACTTTAAAAAAATAAAAAGATTTATGGTATGCCCTGGTTAATCTTTGGAAAGAAGAATTATAATATTATTATTATCAACATTATTATTTACCATCATCAAAGCTATCAGTATATATTATTGAGTCATAAATCATATAATCATATTTTTTTCTGCCTTGTTCAATTAAGTGGTCTGAGTAAAATAATATTGTCTTAGGTTTTGTTGTTATTAATTTGCAGGCTGACGATGGGATTTCATTCTTTCGACTTCTAGAGTCCTTGTAAGTAAATATGTAATTTTTTTTCTGAAACTGAGAGCTGCTAAAATGTTCTATTTGTTTTTACTTTTTTTCTATAGAGCATAAAAATAATTCTAAGAGCAAGAGTTTTTCCTAAGTAATTATTTATATTTGCCAAGACATTCTTGGTGATTTTACAAATTTGGTATGTACATATGTTCTCTGAGCTTCAGTGTCAAGAAAGTAACCTTCTAAAAGCTTTCTGACAATCAAACTCTCAAAAATATTTTAATAAATAACATAACTTATTATGAATGCTATTGTTATAAATTAAATACAAAATGAACTTCAAATAGTGAGTAACACCTTTTCTTCTTTTATCTGCATGCTAATTACCATTAATTCACTTAGTATTCGTTGACACCATACTGATCATAAGGAATTTCTTTGGTATTTATGTGGACAATGTATGCCCTTTTAGAAACACTATTATAATTAATAATAAGTATTGTACATATTAAAATAACTATTTAGAACCCAATTGGAACAATATTTTTGTAAAAGTAGGTTATGTGCAAGTGAATCATTGGAGTGGCTGTTTATTTAATACACTCCCAAATTAAAACAATACTTGGAATATTACACAAACTGCTTTAAAGTTTAATTGGATGGTCTTGTGTTAATATGATGTGGATATTTGGGTTTGTGTGGTACAAATTATTCGTGTGGCTATTGCTCAGTGCTTTTCACAAAGAGGTACTAGTAGTCAAGATCTGTACTAGCAACTGCTCCCCAGAAATGCTTCTGGAGTTGGGAAGAGAAGCAAATTATTAAAACCTCATGGCTTCCTGTCCTTTCCTTCGACCGTGTTCTGCTTCCCAGTGGGGATCCTGGAAGAAGGTAAAAATGGTGTCTTAAATTCTAGAAAAAGTCGGAGTCTTCTAAGAGACAACTGTGTGTCCTAAACCTTCTGGGGAAGACTAAATTGAATATACTAATTGCATTTATGTTGGCTTCTCTGATTCTTAGCATTAAGGTATCACTGAATCCTCTACTCTAGATTGGTCTTACTCATTATTCGTGTGCCAGAAGTAACTTGAATTTGTATCTCATTGGCTATATTTGTTACTTCAAATTCAACTGCTAGAATGCTGGTGAGGTCAGGCTCTTCTGGAAGGTGTGGGTGGTTGAGGCAAGAGATCAGAAGGCCTTGATCATGGGGAGACCCGGGTGGTAGTAACATTTCACTATTTCATACTCATGTGCTTTTTAATTTTTTAAAACAAATGTCCATGGGAATAACATGACTTCCCTGTATTTAGTGTGCTAATAAAGTGTGAATTTCTCTGGCAAAGTAGTCCATAATGAAGCATAAATGTGTAGGTGCTTATACACATTAAGAAAAAGTGTTGAGTTTGGGTAATGTTAACACATTGCAATTGGAGTAGACTGTCTGAGGTTCCTCAAACACACTGGAGCATCCCTGTTGTATAATAATCCACAGTCACATCTATAGATGTATTTGGGCGATAAAGAAACAGACAAAGCAGGCTGGAAATATGCCCACATGCTCTCAGAATGATACAACCATAGGGAGTGAGGATGAGTGGAATTTTAACAACCCTTAAGACAAGTAAGTTTTTTTTTTCTTTTTTTTTAGAAGGGCAAGAAAAAAAACAAGAAACATACAATGTTATTATCTCGAATTAATTTTCTAGTCATTATAGGTGTACTGTACACCTCTGTTGGTGATAAATTTGTTTGGAATCCATGTAGTTCAAACATTAATTTTTAGAAGTGTTTGTCACTTTAAACTAATTAAGCAATTTCCTGGTTTTAATGAATTTACTGCTTGGAAGCACTGACTGTAAATTTGCGAGACCAACTGAATCAAGCTACCCCCTTGGAGGGTAGTGCTAACTACCCCTGTGAGCATTTCATGTTATGAGTCTGTGTTATTTTGTGCCCACCTTACTTCAATCAGTGGGGTGTAATTTCAAACGCTTTGCTTAAATATCAACGCCCGTTCTATTTTCGGTGGAATTGTCTCTTGTCTGTCTTGCGTTTTAAAGCACAACCCCAAAATATCTGAAGTGTTTTTCTCTTTGCCAATCCATTTTTGCCTCCCAATTTGGAGAGTCTCATTACAACTGATGTTCAATAACTTTTCTTCCAGTCATCAATTATGGTACCTCCAAAGTGAAGCATATGCAAAGATGCTCAGATATACCTTATAATTTTCCTTACCTGCTCTCAGGTTGATGTCCTTGATAGAACTCCATCATTTCTTCTACCTTCTTTTCTGAATATGCCCACGAAGCCTGTTCTCCTCCCTCATCAGACCCCTGATAGGATTTGAACCTGGTGAGCATGTCATACTAATATATCTATAATATGCCGTTTTCTCTTTATGGAACACCATTTTCTATCTTCTGGCTTTGTTCAAATCATACTTGTCCATCAAGCTTCAGCAAACATCGGACTCTATTATGAAGCACGCATGACCTGATGTCCCTCCTCAGTACTGATATATCCTTCTATTCTTTCTCTGAGTATGAGAACTTTCTTAAGGCATCATTTATTATCACTGGCAGTTTGCCTTTTATCAGGTTTGTTTATTCCTTGTTTTTTCATCCAATTATATTTTCAGTACTGTGAGAAAAATCTATTGTGTCGCCTTTCACTCAGTAGGTGCTCGATAAATATTTATTTACATTGGTATTTCAGTTATTGCTCTAACAATAGTTTTGGAAACTTCCATACTTAATAATGTAAATTCCAAAAGATTGAGAGAAGCCCTCTTCATTCATTCTAAGTACGCACAGGTTCTTTGTACATTCTTATTTGATACGTGTTTGTTTAAGCTTATGTTGCCTTTCGATACTTTTATCTATCACAAAGACTTCAGAAAGTTATACTTAATTTGGACCATGATCTACATCATGGTCTACATCAAAGCTTTCACTCATTCACTCATTAATTCTGAGAATACAAATATAAATCTGATCTAGAATTTATATACTCCTGGAGAAAACCTGTGTGGTGTGGTGTATGGTGTGGTATACTCTATGATAACCATGTATTTTAATCATGTATTTTAAGACTCTAGATAAGGAAGCAGTTACTGCTCTCTTAGGGATAATTACAGTAAGTGTCACTCAGATGTGGCATGTTTATTTGGTATCAAAGAGATATAACAGTTTTTCAGATAAAGAAAGAATATCATATGATATTATAGGTGATTATAATATTTATTGATCACTTACTAAATGTCAGACACAGTTGTAATCACTTTACATATGTTGTTAACCCACTTAATCTCAGTAGCTATTACTAAT
Source organism: Mirounga leonina (assembly GCF_011800145.1). NCBI lineage: Eukaryota > Metazoa > Chordata > Mammalia > Carnivora > Phocidae > Mirounga > Mirounga leonina. Next base: position 28,871,569 of record NW_023270320.1, on the reverse strand, counting down.
ATTCTGTTCTACCAATGAAGATACACATAGAGTAGGTACCTTTGCCCAAGGCTACATAGCAAGATAGTAGCAGAACTGGGATTCAAACTTAAGCAATTTTGTTCCAAACCTCAAGCTCCTGATTACTTTTTTAGGAAAATAATTCTGGTGATTTTGTACAGGGTGGGTTATAGAGATAGTGGCAAAAAGAGTAGGAAAGAAAGCTCTTGAAATTTCCTACGTAAACAATGGCTAGGGCATACAGTAAGGATGCTGTAATAGCAATGGAGAAGAGTAGCAAGTTTGAGAGAGTTTTTTGGGATTGGAGCAGGAGTGCTCTTAGTATTTGGGGATTTAATTGGCTGTGTTTGAAGGAGAGAAAGAAGTTGAGAATGCATATTCTAATTTTCTGGCTTAGAAGAATATAGATGTTATATCATTAATCTGATCAAAAATAAAAGAAAAGGAATACATCTTAGGAGCAAAATACTGGATCCAGTTGTAGGCATGTTTTCTTGAAGTTTTTAATCACAGTGGAAATATTCAGGGAGTAATTGGGTGGGTGTGGGCCTGGAAAATGGGAGGGAGGGTGAGCTGGAGAAACATAGGTCTGGCAGTCAGCAGAGGTGGGGGGGGAACTCTGGGAGGAAATGAAGATAGAGCGCACAGGAAAATGCCTCATGTAAGCATAGAGGAGAACCAAGAGGGGACCTCAGTTAATGCAAGGCAAGCCAAAGAGGAAGGGACAGAGGAAATTGCTGAGGACATGAGGGAAGGCAGAGAGAACACAGGAAAGAATGAGGATTGGTGATGGATGGGAGAAGAAAATGTCAAGAATTAAAATAGTCAGTGGAGTCATTACAGCTTTGACTAAGACTAGAAGAAAGCACTGAATTATAAAATTCAGTGGGTCTTGGAATAAAGTTGTAGGGTGAAAACCAAGAGAGGAGTAAGATTGAAGCCAGTAAAGACTGAGGATGAGCCACTTGTCAAAAATTCTGTAGAGTGATAGCTTGTGTCAAATGAAGAGTATTCTTTTTGTTTGTATTGTTTTGATGTTTTGGGGTGAGTGAGCCTCGAATGTTTTGTGTACATGGAAGAAAGATGCTGTAGAGAGGAGAGAGGAGAGACACTGGGGGACAGGAGATAATGGAGAGAGTCAGAACTCAGACAGGAGGGAAAGATGTAGATCAGCGTAGAAATTAAGTCCTTAACTTCATCTGGAGAGGAAGAAATGTGATTTTCCCCCTGGAATTGGATCTGAGACAATTAGAATAGAGTCCTTGCGTATCGGTTTGGAGGTGGAAGGCATCCCTCTAATGGATTTCATTTTCTTTAAAAATACCAAGTTCCTCTGCAAAGAATCATAAGAGTGGGGTTGAAGCTTGAAGTTAGAAGACATGCCAGGACAAAGCAAAAGTTTGTTGAATAAAGACGGGGAACAACAACAAAAACACATGCAAAAACAAAAACATTGCCAGATAGCACCAAAGGCTCTATCAACATTGGAAACATACACCGGTCACAGAATCACTTTACCTGATTATATAGTTTGCTTTGGCATTTGTTTCAATCTTTTAGGAAAACATTAGAGCCATGTTTGGCTTACCTGAAGTGACAGGGGTTTATTATAAATAAAGAAATGTGGGATTTCAATCCCTACATCGTCTTCATGAAGCTCAAAGTAAGACTGAAAGTCATTCAGAATTATGCAGGATACCACAAATCCCAAAGCGATATTTTGTTACCACCAAGCACCAAGCACCAGTCATTGGCATCCAGATCTGTTTTTGTTAAGCTTTTTCCTTCTCAGCTACAATTAGCAAATGCATGTTTCCCTATTGATTTATACCATATTGTAACAGCTCTGTGTGTCGGGGTCCCCAAGACTACCCCCAAGTACAGTGTTTCACTGAGACTCACAAGACTCAGATTGCAATCGTACACACAGCCGTGATTTATTAGAGCAAAAGGATACACAGCAACATCAGCAAAGGAAAAGGTGCCAGGGGGACGTCTGAAGAAAACCAGGCACAAGATTCCCAGGGGTCCTCTCCCAGTAAAATCACAGAGGACACACTTGACTCTCCCAGCAATGAGTTGCAACAGCACAGATGAAATCTCATCTGCCGAGGAAACTCGGAGAGACTCCGTGCCACGGTTTTTATTGGAGGATGCTCACATAGGCAGCCGCTGCCTGACACATACCAAGATTCCAAACTCTAGGAAGGAAAGCACGTGCTCAGCATAAACTATATTGTTTACACAGCGAACCACTCTTAAGAGTTTGGGTGGTGGGAATCCTCTCAAAATCCAGGTGTCCAGATGCCAGCTAAGGTGCTAAACTTGTAAGCAGGCCTTGTGAAGGTTAACAGTCAGACCTACTAGATTAACACTCATGGACACTCTGCTTCTGCTTCCCCTCCTACTTCTGTCTTCTCTTCCACTCTGCCTCATGAGTGGTGCTTACGTAAACATTCTGTCCTTTCCTCACTTCTGCTGACCCCCTTCTCTGCTCTCTGCTGCCCATTATCTAGAAGTCCTCCTACTGCAACCACTTGAAGAGAGAATCAACTCGGTCATCTGGTCCCTCCAGACCCTGTGAGGCAGAGGTCTAACTGCTGGTCACCCAGACGCCTTTGGCAAGCCTGTGAATTTGGCATGCTTGGTCCAATCCATTGTAAGTAGGAAGGTAGAATCATGTGTTAAATTTGGCTCAAAATGTTCATTGAGCATGTGAAGCTCTCAGATAATAATAAAGTCCTTTCCAAAGCAACAGTATCTTTTATTAAGGGACCAGTAACAGAGAGAGGAAGAGAGAAAGAGAAAGAGAGAGAGAATATGAGATAGTTGGTTTACTCAGGATTGGGGAATGATTAGGATGTGACAAAATGACACAGAATTATTCAAAGTTATTAATCCCAGAGCACAGACTTGAGAACAGAAGTGTCATATTCACCATGCCAATTTGTCTTTCTAAAAATCTTCTTTGAGCACACGCTTTACTAGTGTTTAGTTACATACTAAATAAGAGCCAAATTTGTTATCCTTTCTCTGTCGCTCTCTGCATTGGTATCAACCTTACTTCTGGTCTTTTCTGATACAACGCTACCCAAGAACCAAATAGAATCATTCCTTGTACTCTAGAAAACATTTTGGAGTTCCTGATTTGTTGCAATTCTCTCTGAATGGAATGCCATTTGCTGGAATCATGATTCATCTCTCATGGTCTAGTTCATGTGGTACCTCTTCCAAGAAGCCTTCCATCATTCCAGAGGAAAGTTATTTTTCCTTCTTCAGTGGACAAATGCATGAGATGAGACAGGAATACGAATACATTCCTCTGCATATTTCTATCTCCTTAGACTCAACAGAAAGCTCTTTTAGAGTGTAAAGAGAGTTTTACACCTTTGTTAGCAACTAACATTATTTTGCATACAGAGTCAATGAGTATGTGTGAGTGAGCGAGCGAGTAAATGACTGTCAGCATACCATGAACTGGCATTATTAGGCCCTTCTACCTTTACTTCAATTGTACTGGCTCCTTTGGACCAATTACACTGTATGTTTTTAATCACTTGAAACTGGATGTCAAATAATTTTTGCAAGTTAAACACTAATAAGGGGTAACATTTACAGTGAAAACATCAGCTCCTACTGTCATCCCCACAGCACCTACTATATATTCAAGTTTCATTGTCATCCCAGGTGTTTTTGACAACAACTCTATTACAGTTACAAGTATCATCAAAATGTGTTCTTCTTGATCCAGTTCTGTCATTTGAAGGTCACATTAACAGAGGGTGAAGAAATACCTAGCACAGAGTGGCTAGAGATCCTGGTAAACATTCATGCTTCTGCTCGCTTTGCAAAATGGGAAAATGCCTTTCTGCCCTATAGGTTTTTTTTTCATAGATGGTCATATTTCAGAGGTGAAATATGAAACAAAAATGGAGGCATTTAACTGGAAAAGCCCAACTGTATTGTGCTTTACTCTCAAGGAGTGACATGTGCAAATTAAAAAGCCCTATAGAATGGAACTTATTGATTATACTACTAAAATATTTGTATGCCATCATATTTAGAAAACCTTTCAACATCATCCCCATAGAGGTGGTATGGTTTTGCCTGACTTAATTACTTTAATGATTGGTGTGTATGTGTGTGTGTACAGGAGGCAAAGGAAAGGGGAATTATCCAGATGTCAAAGCAGTGAAAATAATGAAGTATGGCATGTGCTCTGAAAGATCATTATTGCTATAGTTTTCCATTTCCTTTTCTAATATTGAACAGAATTCTAGAATAATAGGAAAAAAGTAAATTTTTTTAACAAGAGTACAGTTCTTCTTTAAAGAAAATGAAATCTGTTGTCTGTGAATGAAGTCTATTTCTAAAAGATGTCATTAAGACAACAAATACTTTTTAATTTATATGGAGCTCTTATTAGTACCTGATGCAGTGGATGCTCAATTAGTGTTGATCTCCTGATTATATATCTATTTCTCATCTCAGTTGAACTAAATGGAAAGATGGTAAAATAAATATATAGTCTGCTTCAGTTAATCTTCTTCTCCTCTAGAATTTAGGCATTAACTTGAATATCACAAGTGAAAATCATTTAAGAGTTTCTTCTTCCTTGAAGATCAAAGTAGAACTTATAAATCCATGGATTTGAGAGCTTAAAGTTATTTGAGATTGTCCAATCCACTGGTTCTCACCCCACCCGTAATAGACCGAAAGCTCCCTTTTATACCAAATAGTTTATTGTGGAAACTCTATGAAATGAAATTCATAGAAAATATCACTTGTGTGCAATCATTTCAAAGAATAGTATAATTCAGGAATATAAAGGAGAAATGAAAGTAATCTGTAATAGATTAAATATGTCATTATGCAAATATTCATTCACATGCTACTACAAGAGAAAGTATTAGGAACTCATTTCATCTTGCATCTATGCATAGGAGCACAGTTATGATGCACAGCTATAAATAAGATCTTATCTAAGTATATTGACAATTCAAATACCACGAACCACATTACTGTCGGTGCTATGGTTTTCTAAAATGGTGAACAGCTTTAGTAAAATTCTAAACAAAAGCGCCATCTTCTATTATATGGTTGTTGGACTCCTGGAAATTTTATGCCTATTAAAACTTTGCCAAAAGTAGTTTGTGCTCATAATTAAATGAAGTTAAGTTATGGGCTTGGACAATTACAAACAGGATTTCCCTATTGAAAACCCACACTAGACTGTCCTTTCTACACATTGTGAGACTTTTCCCGCCCATCCCCAGTGCCCTGTGCATTGCCAAATCTGTAGCATTCCTCGCTCTCATCCACTAGATGAATATAGTACACCCAAACATGATGACACCAAGAACTGCGACTCCACACATTTTCAAAAGCCCCCATGGACATCATTGCTTCTGTTGAGAACCTCTATCTAATTTAACACCTTTACTTTATGGATGATGAGACTGAAGCCTATAAAATTTAAGTAACTTAATTCAAGTCATGCAACTAAAATAGAATATGGTGGCTGAATGCAGTTATAAACTCAGGCTTTGGACTCTACTGAATCTGGTCTTATGCCAATACAGAAGCTCTGACATAGGCAGTATTGGGTAGAATAGTGTTCCTGGCTGTAACCTAGCCAAAGATACTATATGCATATGTTAAAGTATCCCAGACTGACATCCCAAAGGATCAGTTTATTTCCTGAATGCATATCAACCAAATCTGCACCCTCCATTCCCACTAATTCCATCCATCAAGTTGTTGTCTGCTAATACACTCTTCTCTCCCACTCTTGGAAATAGATGTCTTCGAAGTCTCTCCAAATGCTTTAACTAAATCGCCCCTTCTATCTAACAAACATATCATTTCCTCTCTGTATGGCTTCCAAGCCTTTTCTTCATTACTTTTGCCACATATATTTCCCATTGTTCATGGTGCTTGACAAATCTCATGTTCGCCTCCCCTGTGATTGCACTTCTCTTCATGTACTAGTTTTACTTACATGTCTGTAAAAATTTTATTTTTACTGATTTTACCTGTCCTGCTAATTGAAAAATCCTGAAGGAGAAACTACTAATTCCAAGCATCTAATGCCATGATAAATACCCTGTGGCCACTCCACGAATAGTTGAGTGACTAGAATAGTCATAATTAGAATGACAGCTTCATGCATGCTATAAAGGATGATTAGATTATATAAAGTAAACATCTCCAGATTCTTCAAATATTAGTGATAAATAACGAGCTCTTCTTTGGAATGCATTTCATGACATTTGATTATTGAAGTTCCTGGACAAGTGACTATTTTGTCCTGTTGCTATGGGCCATCTCTAGGGAGAATTCTGTAGCACTCTTCACAGTGGAAACTGATAAGTAGAAGGGTCATCCAATTAGTTCTATGGCTCCAGGCAGAACTATACTTAAATTGTCATCAATTCTTAACAATCTTCAGAGAAAGAGATCCTACAATACCCAACAGTTACCAGACCCTTATGTCAAGAATCCATCCTCCCTAGATCTCTCTCAAAAACATAGCCTCATTTAAAATTATGTATTTTTCTTTCAACATTATTGGAGAATAGCAATCTTGAGTGAAGTTTATTAATATGAAACAACTAATAATCTTGAGGATGTTAAACCACTCCTGTTTGTTCAATTTCATTGTACGAAAGAAAAGAGCAGTGACTTTTCTTTTTTTTCCCCTAATCTCACTCCCACCTCTACAAATTAAACTGACTGTAGATTGAGTTATTATGTTGTTGTTGTTTTTTTTAATCTGTGCAACTACCTCCTCTTTTATCCATTGCTATTTATTCAGCAATCATTTGGTGATTAGCCTCTATGACATAAACTCAGTGCTAAGCTCTGGGAAGTTAGAGATATTAAATATACTCTTACCCTCAAGGACCAGGTTTAGATGTAAATGACAAATATGCGTAAGAATTTATTATCACATTAAACCAGAAGTACTCAATAATATTTATCAAAAACAAGAATTAATATACACATGAAAAAGCCCGTTAAATATCAGTATCTACCAATCGACATCAATCTATCCCTGTCAATTTATCCATCTATTCATTCAACTGACAAATATCTATTCCATATTTTGCACCAGGCCAACACACTGGGGTCACAATAATGAACAAAATATTTACAACCACTCTACGCCCAGAATCTACATTTTGATGAATTTGAGAATACACACACACACACACACACACACACTGCATACTGAAGAGTGTCATGGAATAATCAAGAATAGCTGACCTACAAGGAGTATTCACTGGACTCCTAACGTGTACTGGGCATTGGAGATTCAGACATGAACAAGGAAGAGAGAGTATCTGATGCAATGGAGCTGATTACATTGAATGAGGTTATGCAATTTTACTGTTATTGTTTCTTAAGACATTATCATTTAAAGAAATTCCTCTTCTTTAGTAGACCGTGGCTTCTCAGGTTTAATTTCAATTGCATTTTTTAATCAGAGAATAAACATTTGCCTATGAAAAAAAAAGAAAAAAGAATAGCTGACCTAGTTTGGAGATCAGTATAGGAAGGAGTAGAAAGATAAGTTTCAAATGACAATATTATGTCTAAACTTAGTAGGAGTTAATTAGGGAAAAACAGGAGGAGGGAAATAATCCAGATGAGGAAGCAATATGTGCAAAGTCCAGGAAACAAAGAGAATGAACAGTTGGAGGACCAGAAGGCCAATTTTCTGGCATGTGGAAAACAATAGGAAAGGGGTTCTAGCTGATGTTGAAATGGGAGTCAGGGGCCAGATCATTTAGTGTCTCATGGGTCATATTAAAAATACGATTCTCTATACTAAAAAAAAAAAAAAAAAAAAATTGGGAGCCAGTGAAGACTAGCTTTGTGTATTGAAAATATATGTGCATCTGCATTGTGGAGAATTAATTGAAAAAACCCAGAATGAATTCATATAGACCTCATAAAAGGATTATATTAAGCATAGCATATTATGAATATAATTAGGATTTGGGATTAATGAAGGCAGTGGAAGGGGGAGCAGACTTCAGAGACATTTAGTGATAAAATTAACAGTTATCTTGATGCACTGGATTTGGGGTGTATGTTGACTCCTTTTCCTGCATACACGTACAATAAGTTAGATGCACTGACATTGGTATCGCTGAAGATTTGGTGTTAGTGAGAAAATCATCAAGAGCATTTTGGATGTGCTAGGTTTGAGGTTTGTTTTCAATATAAAAGTAGAGATGTCAAATAGGCAGGTATATACATGGATCTGGAACTCAGAGGAAAATCCATGCATGTGACCTAAGTTTGGAGTCATCTGGGTACAGATGGCAATTTAAGCCATGGGTAGGTATATAGTGGCCCAAAGAAAATACATTTTAAAGTAAAGAAGCCTATGTGTATTTAGAACTACAATTTTGAGGAGCATAATCCCTATGACAAAAAGGAATCAGCTAGCAAGATGGAAAAGCACAAACTAGCAAAGAAGAAGAAACTAAAATTCTGGATAAGAAAGGAATCAGAGAGAGAGAGAGAGAGAGAGAGAGAGATCAACACTGTTTAAGTCCTGAGAGTCTAAATGTGATGAAGAGTGGGGAGCCCAGCTGGCTCAGTTGTTACAGTACGCAACTCTTGATCTTGGGTTCACGAGTTTGAGCTCCACATTGAGGGTAGAGTTCCCTTAAAAAAATAAATGTGATGAAGAGTGAGAAACAACTGAGGAGCCTTTTTGGATGATTTGTAACAGCCATTACAGTACAGTGATGAAGGCAGAGTCCAGATTGGAATAGACTGAACAGTAAGGAGAAGGTGAGAAAATGCAGCTAATAAGTATAAACAAATTTCTAGAAAAGTATGGCCATAAATAGGGCGAGGAAACATGGAATCCTAGCTAGAGTTAGAGAAGAGGGGGGTTCAGGGAGAGAAGAGTGTTTTTATTATGTTGATGGGAAGATCCCTATATAAAAAAGGGTGAAGATACAGGTGATAGAACAGGTAATGAAAAGCAGAAGGTTGCTGAGAACGTGAAGTGGGATGTATTCAGAGTACAGTTGACCTTAACCTGAAGGATGCATACCTTCTTTGTCATTACTGAAGAAAATGAGTAAAAAACAGTTACAAATGCAACTATATTTTTGATAGTGGGAAGCTGAATGATTTCCCATCTGATGGCTTCTATTTTCTCCAGGAATTTGGTGGCCTGAACATTTGCTAAGAGTGATGAGAAAAGGAGGTGGTGTAATTATATAGCTTTGGAGAGAGTCAATGGGATCAGAAATAGGAATTGAGCAGAAAAATGCAGTAGGATTCTTAAGCAGCAGGGAGAGTATAGTTATGTCTGGTTATCCTGGCTTCATTTTAATACCAATCCAGGTGGATTTGGCAATCCTGAACCATTAATAAGTTATTCATAATTCATATTTGTCTGAGTTTCTCCAGTTGAACTCAGGTGCCTGGAGGCAGGCATGGAGAAAAGGGGTATTTGGGTTCATCGAAGTTTCAGAAATCGTCATACAGTGATAAGAGGAGCAAGGAAGTTTAGGTCATTGGCAAAAGATTTATTGATTAGATAATGGAATATAACCTGGATAGAGGGAACAACGAAGTCAGGAAGGCAAACGACACATAGGGTAAAAGTACTGGTTTTGTGTACTAGAGTCTTGACACAGTTGAAGGATGGTCATGATGGGAGTAGTTGAATAATTAAACTGTAAAGTCTAGGAAATTGTGATCTTAAAACAGGGTGCCTGACTTACTCATTTTATTAATGGAGCAACTTCAATAAAGATAAGATTCTAACTATATCCATGTAAGAGGGTAATAGAGTTGAGGTTAAAATTCATTGAATACCTCAGTGTACTCCTGGATTGTAATAAGGTTGAGAACAAGAATCATACCCTATACTCTGGGTTTGGCACATGGGATAGATTAAATAATATATATGTACTGGATCAGCTTAACCTCTTTGATTTTGTAAATATTATCAATTACTATGGCATTATCACTTTAGTTTAAGTGTTCTTTCTGACTACTGCAAAACTCCAACACTCTTCAGAATATAGATATTTGCTTTTTTCTACAATATAAAAAATAGAGAGAAGTCACTTACGACTTTTAACTCCTCTTTCACCTGGGGAAGTAACTTCACTAGCTTAGCATGTATTCAGAATAACAATATCAATAAAAATGACAAAAAAAGCTAAAACTTCCTTCTCTGGTTATATATTCATGATAGGTAAAAGTAAACAAAAGCTTGTTTTGTGAAAGAAAAGCGGTTTTTATATGTGATGGACAATAATTGCAGTTAGATATTTGTGGCATTATCGAGAAACCATTATATCTCTTCAATAGTAAACTGAGCAAAATAATGACTGTTATCTTTTTAAATATCTACCAAAATAACCATTATTCTATTATTGAGAGACAGAAAAGTACTAGCAAAGTCCCAGCAGAAATCCTTGTGTTTCAGCCTAGAATTTCCAATGCCACCAAAAAATAATATACGAAATAGACTTAATGTATAATACAAATCTTCTATGACCATGACTAAAATAGCCACTGCCTCAGTAACATTTTAGTTAGATTAATAAATTCTTTCCTTGATTTTCCCAAATAAGAAATCTTTACTATGTAAAGATTTATTTCATAGTCAAAATTCTAAATATGGCTTATTTAATTTTCCCAGTCATTGTTACACCTAGAGGCTAGTTCTTTTAAGATATCCACATTTTGACTGGGATTCTGAAAAAAAGTAAGCAATGATAATTATATTGAGATAAGAGATGTCTGTAAAATGCAGTGGGCATATATCAAGGGAGTCAAAATAAAGAGCTTTGATGTTTCTGTCTTGTGATTGTGGTTCTCTACTAGCCCATAGGACCCTGGTTCATGTTTCTCATAAATCTAATTTCAGATGAATAAGGTATACTAAAGATTGTTGTTGACCATTGAAATTAGGTTAATTGCTTGGTTTGAGCTGTGATTGTCAACATGGATTTCCTCAATTCTATGCCCAAACTCTTATGCTTATTCATTATTTGTTTACATAGTCACCTTTCTACACCCCGGTGCTAATCATATGCCTTCTACAAAGTAATACAACTCACGAAGATTTGAAGACAGGCAAGAATGATGTCACAGCTGTAGAATGGTCACACCAACTCTCCGACTCAGAATTTGCTGGTTATTTTAAAAGGTCACTTGACCTTGGCAGAGTTGGACACATTTGAGATAGATTTATAAAAGATTTATAGTATTGCCATTGCTTCATGTGAACACGGGACTAATTTTCTGTGATAGTAAACAGAAAGGCTTTTTTTTTCCTTTCCAGTGTCAACTAGCATAGAATTTAATCATGAGACAAAGAACCCTGAACAGACTGAAGGTAAATAAAAATAATCTGTTCTTACAGCTTTTCTGATTACGCCTTTCAGAGTTTATGTGGAAATTTCATAGGCCTCTTTTTCAGTTATAAACATGAAAACCGGGAGCACAGGGTGAATAATCCATGTAACAGTTTAGATCTTTCAAGATAATTAGTGGTAGTTACCAGTCAAAAGTTTGTGTGCACATACAGTAGTCCTCCCTATCCGCGGTTTTGCTTTCCGTGATTTCTGTGAAGTCTAGCTGACCCTGGCGTGGAAGCAGATGATCCTGCTTCTGGTGTCGCATCGGAAGGTAAGGGTCACCTAATGTGACGTCACATGGCCTGTGTCCTTTCCTTCATCTGATCACCTAGGCATTTTATCACCTCGCATCATCACAAGAAGAAGGGTGAGAGGTATTTTAAGAGCGTGTGATAGAGACCACATTCACATAACTTTGATTACAGCATATTGATATTTTCCTATTGCATTCTTAGTTATTGTTAATCTCTTACTGTGCCTAATTTATAAATTAAACTTTATCATTGGTATGTATGTATAGGAAAAAAAAGAACATACATAGAATCTGGCTCTGTCTGTGGTTTCAGGCAACCACTGGGGGTCTTGGAATGTATTTCCCAGGAGAAAAAGGGGGATGACTCTGTGTGCGTGTGTGTGTGTGTGTAATTACTACCTAGTCTTCAAATGTTTTAGTCCATTATATAACACATCATAGCAGAAGGTCATTGGCAATACAGGGAGAAATGCTAAGGCAAAATTTTCTCTGGCCACGAGAAAGAAGCATTTAGCGAATGTTACTCGAGTAATCATTAATGCTCTGGGGCCTCGAGTGTCCATTTCAGAGTCAGCAAAATCTGCAGACCCAGTCAGATCCCATTCTGTGGATGGATGCCCCTCCCCAGACACTGCAGGTGATCGCTCCGAATCACATCAGCTGCAGGAATCATCTACTGTTGCTATTGCTGTTTTAAGCAAAACAAAACTGGTGATTAAATGTTAAAAACAACAACAACAACAACTACAGAAAAAAAAATAAATAAATAAAACAAAACAAAACCAAAAAAAGAAAAAAGAAAAAACCTCCTTCCTAAAGAGCTTTCTTTCCAAGAGATACCTGGGGTGGGGTGTGTGTGTGTGTGTGTGTGTGTGTGTGTGTGTGTGTACCAGCCTTAAGGTGAGGCTTAAAACCTCCTGCAAGTGGTATTTGTGGCAAAATAAAAACTATCAGCCTCATCCCAGTAGAACTAGTGAGGATAGCTCCAGCAAGAATCATGTGAACGACACGATTTTAAGTGAAGATGTTTTAATTTTTGTGATATAATGACAGCCGAAGCCTTTTGACATCCTAATATTCTGATCATTTTTCTTGTCTAGAATGTCATTATGCCTGGGCAGGCAAGGGGTTATGAACTGCACAGATTAGAAAGTTATTGCATCCACTCGGCACAGAGAGATTGGTCTCATCTTACTGGGTCAAGTGTACATTTATGAACATGCAATTAAAAAACAACCTGTCCATCAGATTTAAATTAAGAATGTGAACATAATGTGCAGCCTTTTTTAATTGTTTAAGTAAACAGCTAAGTCATTTTAAACGTCTTTCTGCCTCTCCACTCAGTGAGCCAAAGTTGTTCGTTTCAGCTTGTAAATAATCAAGGTGCACAGTAAGTATGCATTGGTTGACTGATAAATATTACAGAGGCAGGAAGGAAGCCAGCTCAATGGAACCTCTTTCTCCAGGCTTGGTACATATTCCTGACAAGGTTTTTAGACTTTAAAATCATTTTAAAAAGTTACTTTTCAAATAGACTTAAGAAACATTTGAGATTTTCAAGAGTTTGCTTTTTTTCAGGTTTCCTTTTTTTTTTAACGTTTGCTAGTATATTTTAAATTGCTAGCTGAATAGTCATTTCTTCATATTACAGGAGATATCACAACTAATATATTTTTTCTCTTTTTCAAGATATGTTGTAAGAAAACATACACAGAGAGTTAAGAACATTCTAGAAATGATTGGTCCTTAGGTATGTGATGCCCCCAGAAATGTACAGTCATTTTAAACTTTCTGTGAATTAATTCACTTTCAATCCCTTGGAAAACAACCGAAGCTACATATTTAATATTGCTCTCTTTCAATTATTTCATGTTAAAATGTTCTAAGAAATTATAAATTCATCACAATAGATGATTCCATCAACTCTAAAATATAGGACCATTAAACTACCATTACCTTTTTTTTTTTTTGATTCATGGACTTATCAGACAATAACTGGAGGGCCAGCACCATTAATGTACTTTACCTAAAACACTAAAATCAAGGCCTATGTACAAAAAAAGGCATTAATGCAATTATGCTTCCAACTCAAAATTTTGTGATTAAGTGCATAAACCAAAAAATAACTATACTTCTGGTCATTAATATCCCTGCCTAATGAAGTGCATCTAACATATTACTTTACTTTTAATTCTCTAGTTTATTTAATTTAGGGACCGAAACACACAGATCCACGTTAACTTGCACGTGTTTCTAATTGTAGTGATTCATCACTGACCCCTTGGTTACCAGTTCTGTATCCTATTTAGCATTTGATATGGAACATGTTGATTTTTAATATAAAAGCTGGGCAACCCATTTTTAAAAAGATTTTATTGGGGCGCCTGGGTGGCTCAGTCGTTAAGCGTCTGCCTTCGGCTCAGGTCATGATTCCAGGTCCTGGGATCGAGCTCCGCATCGGGCTCCCTGTTAGCAGGAGGCCTGCTTCTCCCTCTCCCGCTCCCCCTGCTTGTGTTCCCTCTCTCGCTGTGTCTCTCTCTCTGTCAAATAAATAAATAAAATCTTAAAAAAAAAAAAGATTTTATTTATTTATTTGAGAGTGAGAGAATGGGGGGGCAGAGGGAGAAGCAGACTCCCCGCTGAGCAGGGAGCCCAACAAAGGTCTTGATCCCAGCACCCCGAGAGCATGACCTGAGCCACCCAGGTGCCCCACAGCAACCCATTTTTAACTATCAATGGTGATACCTCACTATTTGGGAAAGCAAGGGGAATTAATGGCAGAAAAGAGCAGACTGGTGGGGATTTTAGGGCTGATGAGCTCTTAGAATGGTCTGAATGAGGCTTGGGATCTAATGTGTGTTTTTGTCTGAAAATCTTTAATCCTTTGTCTCCCAGAATGGGCTTTCTAAGATAGGTTTGTATAACATAAAATGCACATAAAACTTTGTCACTAGAGCACTTACATGCACTCCAATCCTTATAGAAGCAAGTCTCACCCCCTTTCTAAGGCATACGTGAATCGGTCCTATTGACTCCTCCCACCCTGGTCCTAACATTAGCTATAACCTACATCATGCTTCAGTGGTAAGGAGGTGCATAGCAAAATTTCATCCTCTCTCTGAGCCTGTGCGCTTGGTGCTTAATTTGTTGGCAACACCATTACTCTCTACATACTCAGTCGGAAAGGCTCAGCTCAAGCATGAACTCCCAGGACCAGGCAAAAGTCTCCCACGTGCCCTTGCATCAACCTATGCAGACTCTATCATATCAGTTTCCAAAGTTTATCAAAATGTTTTTTTTTAAATATTTGTCTCCACCACTAGAACTTAAGGTCCTCAGTGTCAGAGACTGTGCCCTATCTATCTTTCTATTCCCTAGACCTTAGTTAGTGTATAGATTAGACCAGTGCCTGGGTCCCATTAGGTACTCAATTAATGTTTGTTACATTAAGCCATTACTTAACCTCTGAGAGAGAGATAAAGGGCATTTATATTTCAGCCTCCTCACCTACTGTTGTCCACTTTTTCAAGCTTTAATATCATTGAATCCTTCCTTTACTGTCCCCAGAACAAAGGAAGTGGTTTGCTTGATCACCAGTTAGTGCAGTTACAGCCAGATCTTAGGGGTGCCTCTTTTTTCCTCCCCTCCCTCTCCCCATCCTTCCACTCTTCCTCCTTGATCTTCTCTTCCCTCTCTCCCTTCTTTTCCTCTCCTCCTGAATCATGACGTAGAAGGGAGCATGAAGTTGCTCAGACCCGTCTAGGTCCTTCTTAACTCTCCCTTAGAGGATGACAGAGGCTGCATTCCCGACATTTACCCACCCCCTTCCTTCCACACACGCAGACTCACACCCCTCCCAACATGCCAAGTATTACATCCGAGGCAGTTGCAGTTTGGAAACTACGCCTACCTAGAAACATTTTGAAATGCCAAGTTGTTTTAAACTTGTATGATTAATTCAAATAATAACCTTTCACTAATACCATCAGCTCTTGATTGTTCACCAGCCATTATGAAAGGTGTGAGCTCCCTGCTTGTCATCCCTTCCCCCACCCCTCCACCGGCTCTTTGGCTCCTCTTCCAGAGGGAGGGCCCTGGAAAACAAAGAGCTGCGACTTAAAATCAATCCATTGTTCCACATGTTATCAGCTCTGAAAAAGATTTTGCAGAGAAAAATGTTGCAACAATACTCTAAAATACGGTTTGGGAATTACAGTGGAATTTATCTGTGCTTACCCTATAACTGATCCCTAATGCAATAAAAAAAAAAAAAAATGAATGCAAAGGTAATTTAAAAAAAAAAAAAAAGCTCTTGTCAATAGCCAATACAGCTCTTTGTTTTAGCATTCGATCTACTTTTTTTTTTTTTTAATTTCTAAGCAACTTGCAGAAATCTCTTTTAAAATTCTTTAAAAAAAAATCTTATCTAACGAGGACACACTACTGTGGCCCAGATTCCTCTGACTTTGGAAGCTCCTTATTGATTTAGGTCCAGTTTCTTGAATTATTGATCCCTTAACTACTAGAATAATCAAGTGTTTAAAACAAAAGAGGGCCTCAAACCATATCTGGGCGCTTCCTCTTTCTTTTAAAATAAAGAAACAGATCCAGAGAGGTGAGAGGAACTGCCCAGGTCACATGTTCTCTCCTTGATTCTAAGTCATACTGGGTGGGCAGGGTCAGTTACTGGTAGAGTTGGAATGAGAACCAGGGTGTTTTCCGATTTTTGCACTGTGTGAATATTGTAGAATCAGCTGTATTTAGGTATTCTGAGTGGTACATTAAATTTAAGCAATATCATATCATCCATAATTGTCTCTTACTTCTTATCAACATCTTTGAAAAACACTATCCTTCTTTGGGAAAATATTGTAATTTTTCAGGAAAACCTGTAATTTTTTCAGGTCTATTACACAAAATGAATTATACAGGTGAAGTTTTGGCAATTATTATAACTCTATTCTTCAGACTCTTTTCTGCTTTACTCATCATGCTCACTAGGAAACAGTCATCCTTTTTCACTGTTTCTTTTATGCCCAGGCTTCCATATATTATCTTGGAATCATAAATAGGTTCTAAGGCTCCCCACATGTCTGGCTCATCAGGTGTTAGAGCAAATGTTAATGTTAGTATCCTTGTTCTTTTGGAGAAATGATGATGTGCCAAAATGCTTGCAAGTTGAAAGTGCTTAGATATGCAGAACTAAATATTTTTTGCAAGGGTAGCTCTCTCTTTAAATCTTATCCCTAGCACTTTTATTTCCTACATCTACCCGGCAGTAATTTTCCAGGAGAAATATAAATCATAAAATGAATTCATTTGTTACATTGGTCGTTCTAAAACAAAAATCAAGACCCAATGGAAGCAGAAATGATATGGAAAGTTCTGTTTCACCTTATGAAGGAATCTTTCCCAAATCATTGTTTCTTGTTAGCATGGAATTCTCCACTGATGAGTAGTAGCAGTACTTAGTTGGTGTTCTTTGTTTTTCTTTTTTGTTATTTTGTTTTTTGCTTTCTACAGTTCCTTCAGTCAGTTCAGTGGGCAAAATATAAAGTTAGCTTCCATACTTTGAAAGATGGTAAAGATCCTTACTTAACATAAATTATAGTTGGAATTATTTTCAATTTTAGTAGCAAAACTCTCTCAGGCTAAGCCAATTGTGGCTATGGTAGGAACTTTTTCCTCATTAAGGTACCAAATTCCTGCCCACCAAAGTCAACAGAGGTAAGGTTCTGACCCTCCTTTTCTTAACATTATGTCTAAAACTGGGTCTGTCACTATACCAAGTGTAATAGAAGTGAAGAATCTGGGATATTCTGTGGCCAGGATTTGCCCTGCTGGGTGAATATGGCTACAGAAGTATCAAGAAATGCGATATTTTGATTTTCAGCTATAAAGAAATCATGGCCAACTGGTGTCTAAACCTTTCTATTGATCCAGTTTTATGGCGATAGACATCTAGAAGCAAGTTTCTCTGTAACTGACTGATTTTTAGAAGACTGAAAACGTTGACACCATCATTCAGAACTTGACACCAGGAGAGTGGATGACCACCCTTTGAGCTCTTTACTTTTAAGTGATTGCATTTGCAGTTTATAACCAAAACCTGAAATTCTATTTTCAAAAGGTCTAATGTAATATGTGAGATGAGGGTAGTAATTTTTTTAAGAAATTCTCTAAAAATATATATTTATCAAGTACTTACCACAATGATTTCCGTGTCTACATACATGGTGGTTAAGAGAAAGGGTGTTTTTCTTTGTGTCTGGATTACTACAGGAATATTCAAGACAAGCATTTTCAAGTAACACCGTATTGCTGGCCCCTATTGCTTTGCTTTTCTAGATGTGGCAAGAGGACTATTAAAAGACAGGGCATGAATGTGATTGGTCCACGGAGAGCCAATCAAAAGGCTCCGTCTGGGAAAATGCCAGTCAGCATGCCCATCCATTAGGCAGGCTAGCGAATGTAAAATCTCCTTTACTTCCCAATTTTATTTTATTTTATTTTATTTTGCAAGATGATAAAAAAACACAAGTAGAGAAAAATCTTAACTGTGATCTTATGTGATGGAACTTCAGAGAAATATTTCTCCCATCCATTTCTGGGGAGGAATACAGCAAAACCATTAGTGAGGATGGGCTTAAGAAAAACAAACAATCGAAAACCACCACCAACCAAAACAGCAAAACAATCTAGTTCTCACCTCTAAATACAGTTTATAGCTAAGACTTATTTATATGGTTTTTCAAAGAATGAACAAAATGCATTCTTTTTAATGTTTCCCTACTGCTCCTGAAAATAAATGACTTTGCCAAGATATGCAGTGGTGCTATCCATACCTCAGTGATAGGTGCTTTGTTGAACTGCCTCACTCACTGGCATAATTTCCAGAAGCTAGGCTTCTAAGCATAAAATATTCTATGTTTGTCCTGAATATTTTGCAATGTGAGACAAGCTCGGTACAATTTATGCTTCAGTGTGTCCTACAGCAACTGAGATGTCATATTGCACAATGCTGAAGGTAAATCTACAGTAATTTATTGTATACCTTCAGAGTGGGTTACTTTTACCTTGTTAAATGGTTCCATTGCCTCTGAGGGGATTTGCATATATTTAACAGAATGCAGACCTGGCCACATTTGTTTCTAATGTCTAATTAGATGTGAAGGAACCTTGACTTTAATATTATGCTTTAAATTTAACTCTGGTGAACTGTGACTGAAAATGATATTACAGTCTATTAGGTATGATCTGGAAAAATAAGCATGTAATTTGTAGTATTATTATTACAACCCCTTTTACTGCATATGTTTCAAACACTATTATAAAATGAATGTCACTACCATTACAATTTTGACATTTTAAATGAAACTGGATGAGGAGTCATAAAATTTAAATAAAAGAATATTCCATACTGTTATAGTTAAGGCCTTTTCATTTCCCCATAAACTTGAAAGTCTGTATTTAATCTGTTTAGCTAGTTAACTAATCGGTTTTTGTTAATGCTGTGGCAGATAATTTTTCCTGGTATATGAAGCACTTCTTTTTTAGTGAAGATTAACCATTAAACTTTAATTGGCATTCACAATTTAATGGTAATCTGCACAACAGACTTGCATTTGTGATGTTTAAGTGTTGAAGGAGATATGCAAACATCACATTTTGAAGGGCCCCCAAAGTTTCCTGGGTTATACTTGTTCCTATAACAATGCTATTTTCAGGTTCATTTTCAACTTTCATAGTAAGTTCTCAGATGAGTTTCTAGAAATGCCCTGAGGTGATGGTTTGTGGAGAGTGATGTTTTTGTGCAGAAAATGCAGAAATGATAGGTGAGCCCAAGGCCTTGAGGGGTCTGGCCAGGTTTGTGGACAGTGGTGTTTTTATGCAAGAAATGCAGAAATGATAGGTAACCAAGGACTTGAGGGGTCTGGCCAGGTCACTCGGTGATTCTGGCATTTGCAGGAATAGGATCAAACATGGTTCCTTTGTCACAATGATAATCAAACCACTGGACTTAGTAAGGAAATGAGGGAGGAGAGGTAGTGAGGAGATTTCAGGCTATATGAATCAATTCATTCCAGAGATGTGTTTTGAGCTCCTGCTATATTCTGGGAATATGATAGGTGCTCAAAAAACATGTCATTCTCTCATGAATGTTGGCTGATATTTTTATTTATGATAATGAGTGAGATGAAATTCAAACCACAAAGATGCTTGCTGGAATTTTGCTCTTTCAGAGATTCTGAGAGCCATTTTGCTGAAACACAATTTTATTTTCCAGATGTTGGAGGACTACTTCTTTATTTTTGTTGTTGTGTTATTCAAAATGTAAGGGCTACACATTTAATTCACTCTGAAACATAGTCTACGTTATTAATATTTTTCCCATTACTTTCATTAGATCTAGATGATCAACAGAACTGTAGGTGAAGTCCTGACTTGTAGCATGTTCCAATGTCAAAGGTGTAAATTCACCCATCATGGCTAATGTTAAGCTATCAATATGACATCACTGAATATGGAGTTGGGAAGAGATTCTTAGTAGCCCACTATTATATAGGATTCACACCATACAGAATGAGTATATGTAAATAATCTTAAGAGCTTGGCTAATATTAAAATACATCACTATACTAATAAGGTGATGAATTTTGAGTTATTGTTTGGTTTTTAGTACAACCTAATTACAAGTACATATAATTTAATTTTTAATAATTGCTGTGTTTATCAACTGGCTGGCAAAATCCCTAATAATTTAACAATCTGTGTTCACAAGCTAGGATGAGTCAGCTATCACCCCTTCTCCTCTGTAGAAAATGGCTTTCAAGAGATAAAAGTAGAAACAAGAAGGTCTGCCAAAAGTATGGGGAAAAGAAGATGTGGTTTGAGCTAGGGTGGAGGTAGGGAGATGTAGTTGGATTTGGGATATGTTTCGGAGAAAAAAACTAGAAGAGGGGCACCTGGGTGGCTCAGTTGGCTAAGCGACTGCCTTTGGCTCAGGTCATGATCCTGGAGTCCCTGGACCGAGTCCCGCATTGGGCTCCCTGCTTGTCAGGGAGCCTGCTTCTCCCTCTGACCCTCCCCCCTCTCATGTGCTCTCTCTCTCTCATTCTCTCTGTCTCAAATAAATAAATAAAATCTTAAAAAAAAAAAAAGAAAAAGAAAAAAAGAAAAAAACTAGAAGAATTTACTGATGAATTGGATATGGAGGGTGCCGCTCTTGCCTTAACATCCTCATGTTTGTTTGAATTTAGAGCACTTTTTTGGTCTACATCTGTAATTATGTTTCTGTCACTTTTAAGCAATACAAATAAATGTTAAACAGGTGAGCATATTTAACATGAATATGATAACACAATTAACATTATTAAAACTGGAGATGAATAAGTCCAATTAAAACAGCATCAGGGATTTGTAAAAGCATAGATACTTGTGTTCTCTTCTCAAACCTCTTCAAACTCCAGATGTTCTTTCTTTGCTCTCTCAGTACACACTGATGTTAGCCCATTAATATTTGGGTATATTGAAAAGAAACATGCATAATGAATTATTTAGAATGATGCAGAGTTTTATAAATTTGAGGAAAGTACACCTCTACATGAATAATGTTAATGTTTTCAAAGAAGATCTGTTCTTGAGAACTCTGATTTCTCTTTACTCAGTCACATCCTTCTTATTTTCAACTATAATGCATATTTTAGCACATGGATGCACAATTTCAGCAGGGATTGAATGTTTACTACTTATCATCATAAATAAGCCATTATGTATAAAAGATAGAAAAGTTCACAAAATCCACATTCATTTTAAGGGAGTAATTTAATCACAGAACTGCTCTGTAGCTGTCATCCTGTGCAGTGTTAGGAACATAGCCCATGTCTTTTCAGTAATTAAAGGAATTATGAACATCCACTGATGCTCTGTGAACATGCCCCACTCTCTCTGGGTGAGTGTTAGAAAATTTCAATGTGATGATTAGATTAGGTTTTAAATTACAATTCAAATTAGAAATAATATTAATAATTGTGTGTCTTACTCTCCCCAAAAGAGTCACTTATATTTCCCCCTTCTGTGATTAAATATAAGCTTAGCATTGATTCCTCCTGTTATGTGGACTTTTTTTTTTTTTTTTTTAAGAATTAAGACTGAAATTGACTTCCTGGTTTACCTAAATAATGTTTTCACACTACCAGTGCCTTGCTGAATATCTAAAACTTAAGGCAGTCACAGCAGATCAATGCCTCTTTCCTTTACATTCGGAGTGGAGATGTGGGATTTGAAAGAATAACTGGTCACTTCCCACAGAAAAAGGTAGACTTCCCTACTACTGCACTTGGCCTTAATCAAATGCATTTTGTTGTCTCCTCAATAAGAGCAGGTGGCATTAACTTATGCTTTGTATCAGTAGTTAAGCTGAAATAACCCTGTGCTATGGGGCTGGGAGATCCAGGTTTCAGTCTTGTGCTTTCAACCAACTAACTATGTGGTTGTTGATAGACCCTAGTTTTGAACTTTCTTATCAGTAAAAATAAGGGGGTAACTTGAATTCTAAGGTCTTTTAGATTTGTAAGGTAATCCCAGAGTTTTTAATTTATTGTCATTTTGGTTTTCATATCTTATATGAAGAGCCTGAAAAATACCAAGATGTCATATCTATACAGAATGCGTCAAAATGTGCTTTTCTTTACTGTAAACATCAATTATTTGAAAAACAAACAAACAACAACTTATTTTAACTGCATGAAGTCCGTTCCAGCAACAATGATCTAATGTGAGGCAGTTGGAGATGATACCCAGCACATATGTCTGAGTTAACTGCTTTATTCAAGTAAGTGTTCAATGAACTTTTGAAATAAATATTTCCAATACAGTGTCTGACTTTTTGTTTGATTTTGCTTATTCACTTCAATGGATATCAGGTATTAACTGAGAGATCCATTTGCCATCTTTCTGTAGAGCCCTAATCCATTGATAGAGGCTATTTGAAAGCATTTATCATACCTATTTAACTTCTATAGCTATTAAATACATCATTATATTTTATTAGAGGTCTCATTTTTATTGAATGTACTAAGAAGAAAATAGCTACAAAATCCTGCAAAAAATGTTTTTTTTTTTAAAGTTGAGAGAGATTAGGAGAATAAAGAACCATAGGCATTAAAAGGATTCAGAAGACCAAGCAAGTAGGATAAAGCAAAGATAAAAGACACATTCTTCTGCTCTTGGGCCTCATTCTGCACTTAGCTTCCCACTGAATTTGCCACTCCAGAGAAAAGTGGTTGAGCTCCCGCATCTGGTCATTTCAGAGCCCCACATGTACCTCAACGTCAACCACCATAAGAAATCGGGAGGCGAGAAGGCTTATAAGTGGTCTCTGATTGCTCACATTTCTCACATCTGGATCATTTCTGCCTCCAAGTCAACATAGCCATTGCTGCCTTTTGCCCTTCTCATCGTGTGGCACTTAGAAAATTGCAATTCCACCCTCTTCATTGACACCCCATTCATTAAAGTGACCCCTGAAATCCTCCATGCTGCAGACATCCAGGTCTTCATGGACCCAAAGCTCTATACTGACTCCAGACAACTGGAAACATTTCACACTCACACTTGTGACCTGTGCTAACATGGCCCCAAGAACATATCCCAACACACTGAAGACGAAGTCCTCCTACCTGTCACATTATCTACTTTCCAGATTGTTTGGTTTTCCTCCCCCTCCCTTCACCTTATCGTAACCATCTCTTTCTTTTTTGGGGGTGCTGCTCTCCATATGGACCTTCTTTCTGCCTCCACCCACTTATTGAAAATACTTAAATATTTTTCTTTCAGAAATAAAATCGTTAACATTGGGTAGATTCTGTCATGGCCTCTAATAAAGTAATGCTCAATTTGGTTGTAATCAAATAGTTGCACACATTTCACGGGAGATGGACATATTTTGTTAGAAGTTGGATGTTGAACTTGAGCCTAAACTTGTAGGTTCTTTCTACTTCTTCACATAGGTGAAGCCTGGTTTTTCTCTATTGTTTGGTCCCCACAGCCTCTCCAATACAAGCAGATTAAGGAGGCTTTTAGTGCCCACCCCTACATGTAGCTTTACTACTTGAAACCCATATCAACTGTTTATTATGAGTTGAAAGAGTAGAGAGTCAGGGAAACTGAGAACTTTGAACCATTCACAGCCAAATGACTTCCAGAATTCAAGGTTCGATTCTCCCTCTCTAATTACAACCTCTGTCCCCAAAGCTCTCTGACTTCCTCACCCACAAACCTATTCTTTATCTCTATCACTCTTTATTTGGGCCTCCATTTGTCCCCAGGCCATTTCTGCCCTGCCTCCCCTTGACTCCTTGCACAGCTGTGATGTATGGGCAGGTATCACAACCATGCATTAAACATTCTCCTACACTTTTACCTCGTTGGCTCCCCTAGTGTGCTGAGTCTTGGACTCTGGGGAAATCCCATTACCAAATCTTAGTTATCCTTCAAGTAACCAAAGTTATCGAAGACAGTCAAGAAAACGTCTGTTAAAAAAATGATGCTTGTCTCAGGTCAGCTAGGCCCTCACTGCTATTTGCCATCCTTTTATCCTTAGATATTGATTAAATATCAGAATTCTGAAAAATTCATTCGGGCAGTCACCAAAGTTGAATGGTTGGTGCGTGCAAGTTCATGGAGTCAGGGAATGTACGAAGGGAAATCCCGCATGAGGCTGGTCTGAGACAGGAGTGACAGACAGGGCCCGAGAGTGTCGAGTCAGAGGAGAGCCCAGAACAGCCTGCTTGGCAGGAATGGTGCCACTATTTGCATATGCTCGAATGTCTGAGCCCAGAGCCACAAAGATAAATTCCACTGTGGTTGAACACATAGGCTTTCCTCCTCCTCAGCCAGTACATATCCCATATTCTGAATAGGCTCCCAGTCGACTTCTTGGTACAACTTGAGTTGCTGATCTGCACAGCTGTGTAGAAATGAGGGCTTGGGTTACATCACAGACAACCTCTCTGACTATAATTGCCCCATTACAGAAGTGATCAACTGAGACGCCATTGCCAAAAGTCCCTCGTGGCGAACTCCCTGAGACTGGATACAGACTGTTTTTGATGGAAGGCCAATCGCTTAGGGACTTACCACCCTTAGTGGTTCTATAGAAGGCAACCGAGCTTGCTTTCAGGGCAAAGGATAAATCATCTGTTTGCTCAGACCTTTGCCTGAGTGCAAACCTCATAGTCCCCAGGGGCTTTGTTGATGTTGTTGTTATTGTTATTCTCATTATTTATTGATCATCAAGAATGCATAATGTATTGAGAGATGATAATGTTCATGGGAAATATAGTTTATGTGTATGAAAAATGCTCGATCTAATACACTAGACATAATGTTTGGAAGACTAGTGCTTCTTACCTGGTAACTGATGGAATTGGCTATTTGGAAGTAGTGGATTTTTATTACTTTTCTTTTAGGTAAGAGTGCACATTAAAAAGTAAACCACTCCAACTACTGGAATCTTTGTCCAGATCATCTCACGTGCGAATGGCTCATGGAATTTATTTAATCCAGGTCAGCTTGGATTCCCTTACATAGCCCCTCACTCATTTCTTTCCCTGTCTTCCCATTCCCTTTTCCTTTCACTCATTCACTCCTTTATTCACAGAATATTTACAAGTATGTATTAGGTGGTCAGAATCAAAGATTAATGAACTACTGCCATTATCTCCAAACCTAATCTTTTTAAAAAGGAGCCAAGACAATTTACCATAGATCACCTCCCATCCTGGTCAAAATACACAGACGTTGCTCTGAAGGTTAACCACCTCATAATTAGTATTGTGGTTATGATCCTTAATACCACAATTACAAGAACATTTATTATTTACTGTATGACAGTATTTACTGTATTATTTACTGTATGAATGACATTAAAGGGAAATTGTTTTAAAAAAATTTGCTTAGAGTTAAATTGATGATATTGTAAGTATAAATTTAGGGCTACAGAGGATTTTTCTTTATCTTCAGAGTTTCTTCTCCCCACATGGTACAGTTTCTCTTAATTTTTGTCTAGTTCTAACCTGTTTTTGTGATGATGTCTTTGTCCAAATTTCTCACAATGGAGTTTCCCAAGATTCAAGGATAGGTGCATACTTACAAATTAATTAACAACTAAAATAAAACCAAACGTGTTTTGGACTATTAAGCTACATAAAATAAAATAAACGATAATTTCATCCATTTCCTTATTTAAAAATGTTATTAATATGCTATATTATAAATGTAGTAACATGTTTTAACATTTAGTTACAGAGAAACTTTTCCAAGTCTGCATCTGTGCTACCAGAAATTTTCAATAGTTGGGACAATGTATTGATGTTTGTTTTCTGTGACCTTTGTAAACATCAGTGTCTTTACAGAGGTTCAATAATTTCTTTTGAATTTGAATACTGAGAGCTAATGGAGAGAATACTAAAGAAAGACACAATTCATTGTTATACACATGCCCACATATACAGTTTTATAGATGACACTTCTTTTCTCAATCTTAATAATATTCACCAAGCAACTTATTTATCACCATGGATTTAATCCAAATGGCTGGAATTGACCATAGTCTATATATCATCCAGAGGGTAGGCTAAATCCATTCATAGAATCTGCTTTGGATTAAGAAAATAATTGTGATCTGAATATTGTCTTGAATAAGCCCATATGAGAGGCAAACATATCTCTGAAAATTCTCCACAGTATTGAAGAATTTTCTTCTTTAATATTATAATTTTAATGATTTCAAATTATAGGCCAGCAATTATAGTCAAAGTGTATAAACAGAATGCCCATTAATTAATTGTTCTATATATGTGAATTGCACTGAGAAACTCGAAAAATTTAAAAAATTTCCTGTGTGTTCTAATCTGAGAGCTATGAATTAGTACTTGAGGTTTGCAAGCATTTCTTGAGCCAGTTTCTTATAATTCCTCCCAAAGAAGACTTTTGCTCCCAAAGTAGCCATATAAAACAACTAGAATTTATCCATCATTCAAGCACTCATTCATTTTTGATCAACTAATATTTACTGAATTAATACCAAGTGCAATTCGTAGTACAATGCGTCAGACATACAAGGGTGAATGATTGCCCTGAAACTGTATTTCTCTATTCAGAGTTTAGTAAGGACTTCACCACTAGCCTATGTAGTGTCTTTGTGAGTTTAAGACTTAGGAGCATGGACTGAATTTCAGCCACTTTGGACTCTTGATTAGATATTTTGCATATAATGAGCATTCTCCCCATTCATACACGGCATCTTTGTGCATGTTTATATAGCACAACAAAGCGCAAGTTGTGATTAATTCTGTTCCAGAAAAAAAGAGATAATCAGGGAAACATATATAGCATGGGAGGCAGGTTCTCCAAATGGTTTCCAGGGATCCTCTCCTTAGTATCCACACCTTGCATAACCCTTCTAACAAATAGAATATTGCAGAAATGGAACTTCTCAGATTAAGTTGTAAAAAGACTTATTTCTGTCTTGGGCACTCTCTCTCTCACTCTCTCATTATCTCTCATTCTCTCTCACTACTTGCCCTGGGTGAAGTGAGCTGCTATGTCACGAGGCAATCCTGTGGAGAGGCCCACAAAACAAAGGACAAAGAAATGCCAGCAGCCATGTGAATGACCTTGGAAGCAAATGCTCCCCCCGCCCTCCTCCACCAAGTGGAGCTTCCACATAAGTCCACAGCCCTGGCTTGTAGTTTGACTGCATTTCACAAGACTCCTCCAGCCACAGGCACTCAGCTAAGTTATGCCTGGATTCCTGACCCACAGAAACTATGAGATAATGATGTTTCTCATTTTAAGCCATCAAGAGATACTACAGTCTCATTATCTTTCTTTCTTTTTTTTTTTAAAGGATTTTATTTATTTATTTGACAGAGAGAGACACAGTGAGAGAGGGAACACAAGCAGGGGGAGTGGAAGAGGGAGAAGCAGGCTTCCCGCCAAGCAGGGAGCCCGATGCGGGGCTTGATGCCAGGACCCCAGGATCATGACCTGAGCTGAAGGCAGATGCTTAACGACTGAGCCACCCAGGCACCCCAGTCTCACTATCTTTTTTACCTCAATAGTTTTTATTTTTATTTGCACGACAGTCAAAATGAGTATTCTTGGAAGACCATCTCTCCCAGGCAGCTTTCTTCTAAGGAGGACATAAGGACCCAAGGCTCCTTCTATGTTGTAACTATGCCCTCCTTTAGGTTCTAGTTCTTTCCATTCAGCCAACAGAGGGGGTGAGATTAAAAAAAAAAATAGATGGAGATTTATTTTGTGGGGAGGCGTGGGGGAGAAGGGAGTGGGTAGGGCTGAAAATGATCTCTATCACTTCTGCCCATATTCCATTGGCCAGAATTTAGTAACATGCCAACAGTTAATTGGAAGGGGGCTGGGGGATGTCATCTAGCAGTATACCCAGATGGAGCAAGGAAATGCTTTGGTAAAGAACTTGTCAGTTTCTACCACATGAGGCATAGAGTGTTTGGGCCAGCATGGAATAGAGTGTGAGAGAGAGAAGGATGGCAATTTCAGGTAGAGGAATCAACTCCCTGGAAACTGAAGTACTTTGGTATGGAAGTGATGGAAAAGCCCAAGAGAGACCACATTCAGACAGTTGGCCCTTAATTTTCTTTCTGTAGTGAGTAGAGAAGCAAATTTGAAAAATAACAGGAGGCTAATTATAAAGAAATAAAATGTATATCTTTTAGAAATATACTTATATGCCAAAATATAGCAGATTTTGATATTCAGAAGTGTTGATGCCACTTACTCAGGTCATATTCTAATGGGATATTAAAAACATCTCAAGCATGAGGATATCAGTGCATGAAAGGAAGTCGAACAGGCTCCATCCACATAGAGGTATCTGACTGCATGTAAGTGAAAAACTAGTTCCTTCAGATAACATTGCTGTACTTGTTCATAGGAGAGTGCTGGAAACAAAAGAGCTCATTTCCAAAAAAAAATTTTCACTAACAAATAATTTGGCTGTCAACATATTGCCAATATTGTACTTTAAAAATATATATATATATTTTTTTTTTTTTTAGATTTTATTTATTTATTTGAGAGAGAGAATGAGACAGAGAGAGCATGAGAGGGGGGAAGGTCAGAGGGAGAAGCAGACTCCCTGACGAGCAGGGAGCCCGATGCGGGACTCGATCCCGGGACTCCAGGATCATGACTTGAGCCAAAGCAGCCGCTTAACCAACTGAGCCACCCAGGCGCCCTTAAAAATATATTTTGATGGCCCACCCTTTTAGCCTCTTTGTGCTCTGATTTTAGCTTTCTTTATATTCACATTTCAAATAAATTTTTATGTGTCATCCAATGGAAGGTAAATCTGATATGAAACTTTATAACAGAGTAGAGAGATTTGCATGAAATAAGGGAAGATTTGCATTGCCTACATACTTGCTTTCTGAAGCTGAGGATTCCCTTGTTTTCTTAGTTCTGCCAGTGGGAAATGAAAGTAACTAAATCCAGAACATTCCTTGCTGGCATAAAGACAAAACTACTTCCATAACTTTAATAAAGAGATCATTTTATTCCCATGGTTCTTTCTTATTTGTAAAACCATATTGTTTAAATTATATAGATCACAGAATGGAAGAGAAAATATATTAGACCATATAAATGGTTAAGAAGTATTTTTAAATAATTAAAAACTAATTTAAACAAATATTTTCAATATAGCTGAAGTCTCTTTCATAATAACAAGTGATGAGCCCAAGATTTACTATTATTTTGAAAGCTGCCCTTTAAATCCAAGGAGTAGAGTTTAGGGTTTTAATGCAATCTGTTTTATATCAAATAAGCATTTGGGAGAAAAGGCAGTAAATCATATTTGAATCTAAAAGATGAATAGATGTTTCTCAATGAATGTGAATTCTGTTGTTTCCATTTTTATTTCGATATGAAAACTTTGGAAGAAAATATTAGTTGAGATGGTTATGGGCCTACTTTATTATTTTAAAGAATGTTTTTACCATCAGAATAGAAGGGCATCCTTTATATCTAAATGATTAGCATGGCATTCCATTTTGAAAAAAAAAATTAGTTGAAGGGAAAAACTGGAAATGTCACTACAGAAATCCTACTGGCACATCACCTTGTGGAAGAGTGGGAAAGCTCTTGACTTTATGCTCTGGCATAAATATCTCTTCTTGTCAGCCTTGTAATTTGGGGCTAGCTATTTGTCATCTTGATGGGCCTCTTCTAGCCTATATGTTGCCTTGTGCGACTTTAAAGACGTTTCCTCCCCACTGGGCATCCTTGAGCAGGGAACAGCTTGCCTGGCTGCACATGGTGGTCCTGTACCAGTAGAATCCATAGCACCTACTAACAGGACCAAAGAAAATAAAAGGCTCAGCAGACAATACCTTCTCTGTTGCATCCACTCAGCTCTGTTGTAGCAGCTACAGAAGCTGCAGCCTCACATGGTAAGTACACGAATGAGTGTGGCCATGTTCCAATAAAATACCCCAATAAGACTTCATTTATGCACTCTAAGAAATTCCTATCATTATCGTGTGTCACAAAATATCATTCTTCCCTTTATTTTTTTCAAAACATTTAAAAATGTAAAAATTATTCTTAGCTCACAGGCCATATAAAAATGCATGGTAGGCTGGATTTGGCTGAGGGCTCTAGTTTGCTGAATCCTGATGGAGATCATTTATCTAATTACCTAAAAAATCTCAAAACTTGCTACTCAGAGTGCTATCCTGGGAGCTTATTAGAAATGTAGACTCTTGGCCCCACACCCCGACTGACGGAGTCAGAATCTGCATTTTTAGCAGGATTTCCTAGATGATTCTAGTGCTCCTTTAAGTCTGAGAAGTCTTGATGTGGCACACAGTTAAGAATCAGAAAGAACAGAGAAGATAACAGGCTTTTTGAATAGAGTAAGTATATACCACAAAACTATACACTAAAGGCTATGAAATTATTACCACAAGAGCCCTTTAGGCCCTAAGAACCAAGTTATATATATATATTTATATTTATATTTATATTTATATAAATATGTATGTAGTTATAGATACACATATGTGTTATGTGTGTGTAAGTTCATATGCACACACAGTGTGATGATATGGTTTACCATCCACAGCAAATTGCAAATGGAGAGCATTTCTGCAGGTGGAGTCCATCTGATAATGCTATCAAATAATATCTAAAAGCCTGGACTAATTCAAAAAAAAAAGAAATCAAATTAAAATTCTAAAAGATCAGGAGTCTTGGACTCACTTTGTGTCAAGTTGGACAGTTGTATGTGCACTCGGCAGTCCCCGAGGGCATCATCATATTACGGCAAAATGCAGTAGCTGATGTTCATACTGATAACCCTAGGGCAGCAAGGAAAGGTTAAATTATGTTCAGCGTTCTCTGCTTAAGAAGATTGGGACATGTCCCTGCACTTTAAGAAGATTTCCATCACAGGCAGTTAAAAGGAAAGAATGGTTGTGCTTAAAGAAGCTTACCTTCAATTATGTGAAAAGTTTTTATGTAGAATGGCATTCTCCACTGATGCTAGATAATCATGGTTTTGTCTTTTATTTAAGTTTTTTTTTTTTTTAACATGGTACATTTCATGTAGATTTCTTGAGGATGGACATCTCTAATCTTTGAATTCACACTTTCCCATTTGAGAAAGGGCAAGATCATCTTTGTTTTATTTTTCTTTTCACCTTGAACTTCTTAATAAGAACAGAAGCCTGCTGTTGCAGGTTAACGGGTGATTGTAGAAGTCAGAAAAGGGTATGCTTTTATTTCCTCTGTCCTAATTCTTCTCTCCCTCTACTCCCAACAGAATCCTGATCCATTGCTTTACCATTCATTTCTCTCTCCCTCTATTTTGCATCTACTTAAATATTATTTTTGAAGTATTAAATGCTATCCTATGACCCTCTTCCCCAACCTGGCATCTACCATAGCACAAACAAATAAGTAGGTAAAAGTAAGATCTATAGATAGCTGAATAAATAGAGATAAGAAGTAAAATGGTTGTCATAAGCAATGCGCACAGGCTAAGTACTTTTACCATTGAAAGGTTATGAAGCTTATTTTGCTCCCTTCTTGGAACGGTAGAAGCTAGGGCAGGTTAAGACTGAGTGAAGACCGATTAGAGACCCACCCATAATGATGAGCGTTAACAAGTTTCATGTCCTTCTTTTTCTCTGTTGGACGTTAAGGTGAGAGGGGACAGAAGGGCCTTAGAGAGGGTAGAATATGTAGGAAAACACCAGCAGAGGGAAAAGGAGGGACTGGCCACTCTGGTTTCTTCCATGAAATTCTAATTGAGAACTCACGGCATGGCAGACTGCAGAGGATTCTACTTCTTTGAGCTATGGTCAGGCCTGTCATTGATATGATATCCAGTTCCTAGGCAATTCTCCCCGTATGCTATATTTAAATTAAATGGCAAAATGATCTGCATTAATGAGGGCCCAGAGCACTGTCTGTACACTAGTAGGAAAGTCATACTTATGGTAATTCAGTTTCAATAGGTTGGTTGTGTAAAGAGCATGGCTGACAGCAGCTTATCAAAGCAATTTCCGAGTGGGCAACTGAAGATGGGCATTCTGAGTGAATAGGGACAAAAGAAATGCTTCAAGGACATAGGGAATATGCTTTGTAATAATGTGGGCACGCCAGCATTAGCTCCAATGTCAGGCAGCTTGACATTGCTGCAGAGAGCAAATGGGGAGTGAGGGATTCTCAGTGAGGAAAAACATGGCGCTAGGAAGGAAGCAGCCTACATGAGGTCCTCAAGTTGACAGTCAAAGGCGTAAGCCATATATCAAAATACATGTGAACCCATCTGAAAGGAGTTCCATACTACAAGTTAGCTTTTGTAGTAATACCCATAAACAGCAAATTTCATATGGAAAAGATAATAGTTATTTAATGCTGAGGGGCTTTTTTCCTCCAAAATTAGAAAATATGGATTTTTTTCTTCAACATCTTTTTTTTTTTTTTTTACCAACTATCTGCTATGTATCTGGCACCATGTGTCCAATGCTGGCCTTTGCAAGTGCAGCTGGGAAGAGCGCAAGCCCAGATCTTGCCCTTGTGGAGCTTGTATTTGA
This sequence comes from Mirounga leonina, assembly GCF_011800145.1. Classification (NCBI taxonomy): domain Eukaryota; kingdom Metazoa; phylum Chordata; class Mammalia; order Carnivora; family Phocidae; genus Mirounga; species Mirounga leonina. The sequence goes on along the minus strand of NW_023270320.1, from coordinate 28,838,762 downwards.
ATTCTTGACTAATTCGGTAGAGTCTCTTCTTTCTGACTGGAAAAATACATCAGTGTTGATATTCTATCTATGCAAATGTTTTTCATCATTTCCCAGCATTTCCTTTCAGAGAGTTTTAATTATGGATTATATCCACACATTACCATTTGTGTTTGTTCATAAGAGCCCAAATTTCCCACTTCTGTATTTTAAAAAGCCAAGCTCTAAGAGAAGTGAGGGGTTGTATAGGGGAAAATATGTGTATTTTCTCAGTGAGGGAGACGTTCATCATCAATCCCCCTGCTCAAATGAAGAAGGCTATAGGACCTTAAATTGTCAACAACTTTGAGGGTTTGATATGCTATATGAATGACACATGGGGTAATCCAGTTTGGGAGGTACCCAAGCTACAGGCTGCTCAAGGACAAGAAGATGATTTGGGTCCCATATAATCCTGTGATAAATTTTACCCAGAAGAAAGCAGAGGACTAAGATAGTATCTCATGTGCTGTCAGAATGTGAAATGAACAAAAATGTATCTCTTTATAGTTGAAGGGTTACATGTGAGCTAAGGATATAGGCTGGCTTTTAACAAACACTAAGGAAGGCTTTCTCATTCACTTTGTGCACGTGAGAATTTCGTGTCTTTGTACACATTCATAATGGCTGGGTCTGAAAGAATATTTTCCCCGTGGAATCTTCCTTGCAGAGATGCTATTCACAACAAAGCTGACCTGGGATAATGCCCCAGACCCTCACAGGGTGTGGCAGGTCGAGCTGGACACTGGCCCAGAGTTTTCCCCTTAAAATCATTCCACTGAGAGTCTCCCACAGGCCATCCCTTTATAACTGATGCTGCTGAGGAAACAGATGTTTGGATGATTTTCATGTAGATTTCATCCAATTGCTAAAAAGACGTGTTGTCTGCTTGGAAGCATTTTGATGCTTGACTCTGAATTTATTCAATCTGTTTCCCAGTATATAAAGGCAATAAACCTACCTTTCTTGTATCCTTCTTTTTGCTTTCTTTCTTTCCCCCTCCCCACCCCCCGTTGGAGGACCAGACCTCTAACATACAATGAAGTTAATTTTGAAAGTGTGCCATCGAAATGACGTGAAAAGTGGTTTAACAGAGGAGCGAGGTTGTTCAGTCAAGTTGAAAGAAGCCTGCATTCTTGCATTTGCATAACGCACTGTGTATGGTGCTGTTTGTTAAAGTAAGTTGAATAGATAGTACTTAAATTACCTATAAATGTGTGTTGTTTTGAACAGTTTATGTCAGTAAAGTAAATCTAATGACACAAACATAATAATACCTTAACTGCTTTTATAACCAGTTTACAATATTTATCCTTTTCAGAGCACAGCTAATGTTATCTGCAATTCAACAGTAATTTTCAATCACAACCTCAAAATAGTTAGCGTTAAAAGAAATCAATATGTACTACATTTTATTGCATACCCTTGGGCAATAGCTCGCTGTTAATGATCACAACTGCCAACTTATATCTATCACAGTAATTTTTCTCTTCATAAATTAAGTGGAGAGAGGTGTGAAATAAACTCGAAGATCATGCAGTGATATTTCAGTATCTTGCTCTCTCTCACTATCTGTCTCTCATTTTTAAGAAAAGGTGTTTTTTTAAGCTTTGGCTATGCATTCCATTATTGGGAATTATTACCACCAAGGGCTCGGGTTTTGCTATCAATATCAGCAGTGGAAGGAATACCAAGAAGGCTGGTATTAGTGCTTTTTCACTTTATCTTTTTCATGTCACTGAGTATAAAAACCTAGCTCTTTAAAATCGATTGCTTGGGGACGCCTGGGTGGCTCAGTCGGTTAAGCATCTGCCTTCGGCTCAGGTCATGATCCCAGGGTCCTGGGATCGAGTTCCGCATCGGGCTCCCTGCTCTGCGGGGAGCCTGCTTCTCCCTCTGCCTCTGCCTCTCTCTCTCTCCATCTCTCATGAATGAATAAATAAAATCTTTAAAAAAAAATAAAAAAAATAAAAAATCGATTCCTTGGATGTTACCTGAAAAGATCCATTTCTGCCAAATGCATGTTACTGTAGAAAGAAATTTAGTTTGATTTGATTTTTAAAATGTTTAAAATGGTACATTTTTGGATCCTTGGTGTGTGTTGTCTGTGGGAGGGGACATCACAGCCATGTGAGGACCAGGGTAGATTCTGTCTTGAACATCCTTCATTTGGTTGTTATTTTCACAGGTATGTATTAATGTCACCATGTCACTTTTGTGCCAGACACTACGCTAGTTATTGAACTTACCAAATAACAGAAAACAAACAAACAAGAAACAAGAAAGAAAGAAAGAAAGCCAACAATAGACTACCATAAGGAAGGGCTGGTAATTAATGGAGACCAACAAAATTTGAAATCAGTCCTGATTAGAATTCAAACATTTTTAAGCTGTGTGAATTTAGACAAGCTATTTCATCTTGTCCTAAGAGTCTTAGTGTCATCAAGGGTTTAATGGGGATAATTTAGTACCTATAATGTTGTGGAGAGATTAAATTAGGTCATTTTAGTTATGAATATTATTGATGGTGCCAAGGAAAGTCCCTGCTTTCTAGGAGTTCAGTCTGCTGACAGGAAAGGGTGAAGGACAGGCAAACAGGTCATTGTGGTACAATATGGCAGCTATGGATGGTATGTCCAAGGTTTTTGAGGGCAGAGATGAGTGCCTTGGGGACCCAGCCTGGTTGGTTTAGAGCTGAAAGACCCAGGCCCAAGGATCCCCGGCAACCCTTTGTGAATTGCCTTGTTGCATCGAGAATTCTGTTCTGATCTTTGGAACTTCTAGGATCCTATGAACACTGAATGTTGATTAACGGGAAGCTAGCACATTTCACCACCAATCCTTTCGGGCCCCACTGTGGGCAAGACATTGAGCTAGATCCTAGGGGGAATTGAAAGCTGGGTGGCATGAAACATCTATCCTCAAGCTGCTCACAGTTCAACACGGGCTCTATCAGTGTGTACTCAGCCCCTTTCTGACACTCAAAGTGACTTCGTTGTGATGGTTTTATTTCTTGTGATCAATTATTCTGCTTCAGGAGATAGCAATCTTCCTGGGAGTGGGGGCGTATGAGAAACTACTTCAAATCCCAAGCACCAAGTACATAAGCCTGATGCTTTAGTACCTGCCCTTTCTTTCTTCTCTCCTGTTACAGTGAAGGAGGCATTGCTCCAGGGGTCAAGGGTTTTCCAGTTCTTTGTGCACCCAACTGTCTCAGTAAATTGCCACTCTCCATGATCCCATCTTCTCTATATCTTCAGTGTTTCCCTTTCCAGAGGCTTCTCCCATTAGCACTTAAACATGAACCTCCTGCTAATAGAAGGTCTTCACTTGACCCATGGCTCCCTGAAAATACAGTCGTTTTCCTCACTTTTTTCCCACCATCTAAGAGTTGAGTGTGTTCCCAGTCCTCACTTTATGCCCTAGCATCACACCACCCCACACAGTCTCTGCTCCTACGTTACGCGGAATGTCCCATGATGCATATTTGCTCATATTTTGTCATTTTATTTGACCTTTTAGAAATATTCACCTTTGATCACTCCCTCTTTGATACCCTGGATTTCCATGTTATTTCATTTTCCTTTCCCCTGCTCTGGAGCCTTGACCTCAGTCTCCTTGTGTAACTCTCCCTTTACTCCATTATGAAGCATATGTATTCCTCAGACCTTGTCCTAATCATCTGTCTATCTCATTCTTTACTCTCCACTTGGATTATTTCCTTCCTTCCATGGCTTCAATTAGCATTTTTATGTTGACGTTTTAACGTATATCTACAACATGCTGGGTACGTCCTTTGTGTATTGGCCATATAGAGAATATGTGTAACCAGTATCTCCTGCCCGGAGGAATAAACAGCCTTATTGGCAGCTCATCCACATATCCAAAACCAGACTCATGGATCTTATCCCAAACCCGTTCCACTTCTCATATTCCTACTATGGGCAAGTAGCACAATCAGTGGCTAAAATGTGAAACAAAAAATTTCTCTCTCCTACCTCTTTAATCACTCACTAAGCCCCTTAATCCCATAAATATTTTTAAGGTCATTCTTTCCATCTACATTTTCACAAACCAATATCTAAACTGAACCACTGAATGTCTTCATCCACTGTAGCCCCTGCCCCAATTTATTTGCCACATTGCAGCCCAAAGTGGTGATTATTTTATAAGTCAAACCCTAGAATCTTCAGAAAACACTTCACCTTAGGGTAAGTAAGTCCCAACCTTTAACATGCCCTAAAGGTAGGGTGATCATATCATTTGTCACTCAATCTAGGACACTTTTGGGAATAAAAGGAGTAATTTTCACAACTATCCCAAGACAGCAAGTGTAATTTAGGCCTGTCCCAAGTAATCTGGGACATATGGTCACTATTCCTAGAGAGCCTTGAAATGGGGGGGGGTCCCTCAATAATTTCTCTGCTCTCATCTTTTGCCTTTTTCCTCCTTTTTTACTTCCTTTCCAATTTACTGGTCTCCTGCCAGTTGCTCAGCAGTTCCAAAACTGTTCTATGGTTTCTTCAGCCTCAAACACACTTTCCCTCATTTAAAACCTTCACAATCAGTCAAGTCTCAGGAGACAAGCCACCCCCTCAAGGAAGTCTTCCAGGATTTGATTGGGTTTCTCTCATCAGGATGCCAATACACACTAAGTCTCTTTCACTAAACTTAGCACAACAAGAATTACTCTTGAAATGTCTGGCTTGCAAGTATGTAGATTGTAAGCCTATGAAGGCAATAGCTATTTGGACTTACCTGCCTTTTTATCCTAAACTTCTAGGGCAGGACCTGGTTCATAAGATAGAAGATGCTCCATTAATATTTGTTGAATGAGAGAGAAGCTGGGTGGTTGGACTAGATGATCCTTGTGGTTCTTTGTTTCCAAAGACTCTATAAATTCTATAAATTTGCATTTCAAGATATTCCAAAGATTCTATAAATTTGTGTTTCAAGGTATTCCAAGACAGTACATTTCATATCTGCAGAAGATGAACCCATGTAAGCCAAGCCCATGGTTTTCTTCCTCTAGTAATGGTGGCATTCCTTTTACTGAGCCGCTATTCCTGCTGAGATTCTAAGGGCTTTATATCCACCACTAAATCTCTACAACAAACCCTATGAAGTAAGTATGACCCTAACTGTAACGTGGATTTTCACATTACAGATGAGGAAACGGAGGTTCAGACAGGTTAACCTATTTACTTAAATTTAAGTAGCTAATAAGAGAGAAAGCTGGGTCATAAAGGAGAATGTCTCCTAGGAATACAAGTGGTATATGGTCTCTCTTCTATCTGTGGCCTTCCAGTTCCCCAGCTGTAGCTTTCTAAAGATCACTACTTCTAGAATATTTTCAGGATTTTGTTTTAAAATTTACCTACTCCAGTAATTTCCTACATAATCCAACCTGATGCTGAGTGTTCCTTTTCTTTTTTTTTTTTTTTAAAGATTTTATTTATTTATATGACAGAGAGAGGCAGCGAGAACAGGAACACAAGCCGGAGGGGCAGGAGAGGCAGAAGCAGGCTCCCCGCGGAGCAGGGAGCCTGATGTGGGACTCGATCCCAGGACCCTGGGATCATGACCTGAGCCGAAGGCAGACGCTTAAGGCTGAGCCACCCAGGTGCCCCTCTTTTTTATTTTTCATTTTTTTTTAAGATTTTATTTATTTGACAGAGAGAGAGAGACAGTGAGAGCAGGAACACAAGCAGGGGGAGTGGGAGAGGGAGAAGCAGGCTCCCCGCGGAGCAGGGAGCCCGATGTGGGACTCGATCCCAGGACCCTGGGATCATGACCTGAGCCGAAGGCAGACGCTTAACGACTGAGCCACCCAGGCGCCCCTGAATGTTCCTTTTCTTATGGTGACATGACGTGGAATCTGTTGATAGTGTTAATATGTTACCTTCTGGTGGTTCTCACATCCTCCCATGTTAACCTACAACATTTCCATCTAAGATAATAAAGCTGTTGTCTTCAGGGGGTCTTCTGTATGTATGCATGTATGTGCATTTATGTGTGTGTTTTCTTTGTAGCATACACACTGAGTGGTCACAAACATGGGAAGCACTCAAATACCACAGCCTGAGGTCATAACGTGTTATAACTTTTATGAAGACTTTAAAGTATGGTTAAGAGTTGATACCCTGGGATGCCTGGGTGGCTCAGTCAGTTAAGCGTCTGCCTTCGGCTCGGGTCATGATCCCAGGGTCCTGGGATCGAGCCCCGCATGGGGCTCCCTGCTCGGCGGGAAGCCTGCTTCTCTCTCTCCCACTCCCCCTGCTTGTGTTCCCTCTCTCACTGTGTCTCTCTCTGCCATATAAATAAATAAAATCTTAAAAAAAAAAAAAAAGAGTTGATACCCTGGGACACCTGGGTGGCTCAGTCGGTTAAGCGTCTGCCTTTGGCTCGGGTCATGATCTCAGGGTCCTGGGATCGAGTCCGCGTTGGCCTCCCTGCTCTACATAGAGTCCACTTCTCCCTCTCCCTCTGCTGCTCACTCTCTATCTCTCTCTGTGTGTGAAATAAATAAATAAAAATTCTTAAAAAAAAAAAAGTTGATACCCTGGAGTGACCTTAACCAATCATTTAACTGCTCTATGTCTCAGTTTCCTTCTCTGTAGAATGGGGCAAGAATAGTACCTACCTTGTAGGTTTGTTGAAAGGATTGAATAATTATGTAGACATGCATAGAAATAGAATGGCCATTATAACTATGACGGTTGGCATATAGTAAATGTAATCGATGGGAAAACTGCTGTTGTGGCAGGAGGGAGGAGTCCTTTAGCTATTCTTATTATTCAGCAAGGATCAGTGGTGACTGAATTTATTCACATTTGGAGACATCACCGTGTCCACTTTTCCCCGCTTCCACTAATGTCTCCCATGTCCTTCGTCTGTGGCTTATCTGTTGTTACTTTGATTTTCCCTTGCTCTTTCTTTGCAATGATCAGAATGTGTTTCTCTTCTTTGTGCTGTCAGGACTTGAGACAATTAAAAAGACCCATGGCTGACAGTGGTACCAGTAAAGTTCTCATTGGTTTCATCAAATTCATTTAGTAGATGAAAGGCATTATTTTTTTTAATGATGGAGTAGGTAGTGAAATACAAAGATTAACAGTGAGCAGAGGTGGTGTGTGGCTTTCTCTCTTGGAGGAGTTGACTGCAGCTCAAAGGAGACTTGCAAAGAACATAAAAATTCACATGAATGCTTGAGTGAGAATTCCATAGAGTACTCTCAATTATCTCTGATTTTGGAGAGAAGTACAGCTGATCCAAAAACAAGTTGATAATGTTCTTACAATCGCCTTCAAATGGAGAATTCTAATTCCAATAAAGTATTTGTTCACTTACCCTCATTTCTTTCCCTCAATCAATATTCTTTGAGTTTCTTCTATTATTTGGTGAAGAAAACTTCAATTAGCTGATTATCTGTCTTTAGCACATTTCTTTCACTTCTTATAGTGTTTGATTACCTGCAAACAAAGAAAGCTAATAATCTATTTTTATCAAGGAGGATGTTTGGTCTGCAGGAGTCAGAGAGCATCTGAAATGAGCTGGGCTGAAGCTTGACCTGAGGGAGAGGGCTTGGATGAAGTCTAGCAGGTTATCAGAACACCCAGAGAATAGTCACAACACTGAATTTAAAATATACAAATCCTGCATTCTGATTGGGAATATATTTTTAACTCTGAGATTTTCAAATGGGTGTGTCTTTTTACCGTTTGTGGATACTTTAAATAAAGAGGCTCACTGTGCACTCTCCTTCTGCGGAAGCCAGCTTCCACACATGGCTCTGGATTGTTCTATCCCACTTGCCAAAGCATGCTAAGTAGTAAAATCTGCTCTGAAAATCCTGTAAAGCTCCAGATTAAACAGTTCTGTCTTTCTTTCTTAAGCTTATTTCCTGTCTGACTTGTGCCTGGCTCAGGGTTTAGTGAGGGGAGTTCATGTTGTCTAGTCCCTAGTCACATTAAGAGTCTTACCACGTAGCAGGATATACCAAGACCCTATTGGATCTTCACAGGGAAAAAGATACTAAAATTTGGAAGCAATGTTTCCGCATTACTACTACCACTAAGTAACATTGGTGGGGGTGCTTACTAGGTGCCATGCACAGTTTTAAAGGCTTCACTTGTAAGACTTCTTTTAATCTTTACAACAACCCCACAAGGAAGGGACCATTATTATCTCCACCATATGGATGAAGACATATATTTAGGGGAAAAAAAATCTTATCAACTTGCCTAAAGTTAGCAGTTCATTACAGGCGAACCAAAATGATACCAAAAGCAGCTTGACTCATTCTCTTTCATGGATTTGAATCATTCTATCAATTTCTATGGTAGAAAAAGTAGTTTTACTCTAGTAATCATGAGTGAAAATCATAGTGATGTTGAGGAAAATGTCAATGAACTAAATAAATGATAATAAAAACACTAAGAACATTCAGAATTGACTAGAGATGATGTCACTATTTGCATCCCACTCTGATTTTAATGTTTCCAGTCATTTCCAATCAATAATTTTGTTGTTCTCTTCCCACCACAGTTATAAATGAAAACTTATAGGATCGTAGTTCCCTACTATCATAGATGTGTTAGATAGATACGCCATTGTTCTCAGAGAATTAAACAAGCCCCTTGAAAGTGTCTTCTCAGCTCTTACTCTTTGTAAAGAAAGTATGATGGAGATCTCCCATCTGTCCCTCTGGACTCTCTCCACTCTCCTTCACCTGCTTGATGTTTCAAGCATCTGCACTGAATGAATGTAATTGATGAGCAAGGTTTCCCTTGGTTTCTTGTTGAGTTTATTCAATGTGTGGCACTGACAGAGGAAAGGATGGAAGGAGAATGGATCCTTTCTGACAGATCACATCATGTTGGCTGATTAAGGACCCCAAGACTCCTCGTAGGTGGCCCTCTCTAAACAGTTCTTTTAGGGTTCCACAACTGCTCCCTCCTTTTCCTCCTCAGGCCTGTGGGTTCAATAATGCTCCCTACTCTTATTAATCTCAGAGTACTTCAGTGGTGTTCCCATCCACAAGTTCGCAAATAGTGCCTTTACTCTCCTCAATTACTCTTTTGCTCACAATGAGCTTGCCGTCTAGTTCCTGCCTAAATCCTTATGGAAACAGAGACCTTTGGAATTTAGTACAGTTTTATCCATTTCATATTACTGTTTCTATTCAAAACCAATTTTTCTACATTTTTTTTTCCACCTAAAAGAAACTCTACCAAGTTTCTGTTCCTAAGCTTGTGGTATAATTTCTGAAATTCAGGTGGAATTTGTAGCTTTTTATTTAACAGCAATTCTAAGTTGTGAGTAATTTCCATTTTAATCATAGAGGAAAGAAATTAATTGTGCATGACAGAATTAGGTAATGTCATTACCATCTTTGTATATTACCAAAGCCATTGGAGTCAAGAGCCTTTCTGATGATAAATAAACTGCTTGACTGCCTGATGTTGGTAGAACTAATAATTTTTTGAGTAGTTATTGAGTCCTGAAATTACTTAGGTGCTATGAAGAATGCAGATGAGATGAAAATAGATCTGCATGCTATTATAGGAGATGAACAACCTAAATACTTCTCTCAGAAGTTTTGGTTCTTTTATGAATGGGCGTAGGTAGAAACTCACCAGAGTTAGAACTCCTATATCTTGATTTTCCATGTTGGTAACTCTTTCCCTCAAATGTGTATCATTTTCCAAAAATCCAAGTCTTAAAATACCTGCTAAGATTTAAGACCTGACGGCTTATTTTTCATAAAATGTTTGTCTTTATTGAACAAATAAATGAATAATTGACCTTATTCTGTGTTATAGACATACTTTTCATGGAAGTTCTTTTTTTTTAAGTGTAGGAATTATAGATTAATATCTCTCAAACCATTCTGTATCTTGAATCATGAATATGATTAATATATCCAGGTGTTCACATAAGGTTTTTGGGAGATTTATATAAGGAGATTGTAAGAAAAATGTGAATTTCAAATACAGATTTAATACTTAATGTACTTATCACTACGCAAAAATGACTAAGCTACCCAAGAAATGTAAGTTGGTTATTGCAACAGTTAGCCTTTGGTGCATAATAAATCACCCCTAAACTTAGTGGCTTAACACATATTTATTTAACCCTAACTACTACTGGTCAGGAATTTGGGCACAGCTGGGTAGTTCTTCTGTGTTAAATTGCATTCATTCATGCATCCTAAGTCTGCAGCCAGGTTGGCTGGCAGCTGGCTTGTCTAAGATCACCTCTGCTAGGAGAGCTCATCTCTGCTCCACATGGTCTCTCATCCTCCAGCAGGTTAGCCAGGCTTGCTCATCTGGCAGCTGGGCAGGATTCCAAGTGGGCCAGTAGAAGCATGGAAAAAAGTCCTAACATCACTTCCACCACACTGTATGGGCCAAAACAAGTCATAAGGCAGATCATATTCAAGGGGAAGAGAAATAGCATTTATGCACTCATGGGAAACGCTTCTGAATCCCAAAGCAAAAAGCACAGAGACAAAGAAAAGTGAGGGATTGCGACCGTTTTGTCACCTTTCAAATTACATAATAAGAAGTAATGTGGAATGGGAGTGATGAACCAAATACTCTATTGTGCTTTTAGTGACCAGAGGAGGTGGGGAAGGAGGAAACATTGTTTTGCATGTATCAACACATACAGATAGTACACACACATATGTAGATACTTCTGTTAGATACTTCTCAGACACAAGCAGACCTTTTTCCCTTACCAATATTCTAGCCTTGGCTCCCTCCCTGCTCTTTTGCCCAGTCTACAGTTTTCCAATTTTTTTTTTCTTGGCTTTTCTGTACTCTCCCCTTACTCACTCCCTGACTCCCAGATCTGCTCTATTCCTTCTCTGAGTGAGTTTTATACTTCCCCAGTCTCTCTTATCCTGCTTACTGTCTATTCCAGAATCTGGCAGAAACCAAGTCAATGAAGAAAACACTCAGTCATTTGGCAACATGAAGAGGCAATTAGATGCCAGCTTCTAAAGGGCTAGAGGACATTTAAACCCCAAGTGCTGGAAATCTTACTGAAATTACAGACAGAACAGAGGGAGAAGTACTTCAAAGACTATTAGCCAGCCAGAGCTTGGCCCCATCGCATTTATTCCATTGCCTATTACAAGAAGGCTTCCATGTTCTTGCTAAAGCCAGTAGAAGGGAGAATGGATCAATGGGCATCTGTGTGAGAGAGTTCCTCAGAAATAACGAAAGCTTGTCTCAGCCCTTTAAGAATAAGACCTAGAGAAAGTGATTCCCAGAGCATAACGGAATGCTGGATGCAGGTGAAAATGAAGAAAAGGATTTCAAATTCCACTGATAATCCATAGTGCAGCTAATTTCCGAATGGTTACTGAGATGTGTATTGTAATTGGAAGCACAAAAGTAACCATTCATTTCGTTCTATACTGTCCTCAATATTGTACTTAGACATAGAGTAGGCTATTACTCAAACCTCTATTTTCTATTTTTTTATTGTTATTCTTTTAATACAGACCTTGCCCCTTACCCAAGTCAGGATTATGACTCCACTGAGGGTTTTTCAGACATCATAAACCACAGGAAGAGAACATAACACAGCAGAAACTTGGGATTGAATAACAACCTTGAAATTCAAACTGACATCATGTATTATTGTTTGCATTATATACTAAACAGTTATTAGGAACAATTAGCAATTAAAGACTCTTAGGTGCAGTTATATGGTTTTCTACAATATATCCTGAAGCGCAGGATAAGAGTTTTGGCTGCAAGCCAACCGTCAAAAAGCCCTCAGAAAACTCTAATCTAAAATGTGTGCTCCTTTATGGCCATTGAATGAAATACGTTAATCAAGCAAAGCCACACACAAGATGGGGAGGCTTCAGGTGTATGCTTTCACTTTGAAGCAAATTTCCATTTATCCAAAATCCAGGCAGCCCCTAAGAAATAATCAGATTTACACTTGTTTTTTCCACTTCACTTTTATGATGAAGAGATGTAAAATAAACACAGAAACAGATACCCAGAAATATACCAGGACTAATTTAGTACAGTCTCATCAATCTTCTATTTCTGTAGAAACTGTCAGGGATATTTGGCGTTTATCATATTGATCCTGAGTCCCTAAATATTCTCTCAGAAGCATCAAAGTGAGATTATATCATGGTCAAGCTAATTTTAATCTTAAATGTAGTCTACATATATTTAATTCTTGAAAATTAAATAAAATATAGTGTTTTTAGTTGTTTTTTTTTTACAATATTCATCCTGCCAAAGGGCCACATTCCCAATCCTATTGAATAAATTGGATTTTTTCTTTTATTATATATTGTGTTTATTTTATTAATCTCAGAGTGCTAGCTTTAGTTTATTCACCTTTCATTGTTACAGAGATTTTTTTGTTTCCAAATCAGAAGTTGTTTATATAAAATTATCATATAGCAAACTGATCTCAATCTCTAGCACAGTTTTTTTTTTTTTTTTTTTTAAGATTTTATTTATTTGACAGCGAGAGAGGGAACACAAGCAGCGGGAGTGGGAGAGGGAGAAGCAGGCTTCCCGCGGAGCAGGGAGCCCGATGCGGGGCTCGATCCCAGGACCCTGGGATCACGACCTGAGCTGAAGGCAGACGCTTAACAACTGAGCCACCCAGGCGCCCCTCTAGCACAGTTTTAAAGAACACGGAATGACTGAAAGTGGATGTCCAGTTCTAGAGAGTACTCAGTATGGAAAAATAGAGAAACATGTTAACTAGAGCGTAATAAATTCTCAGTTTCTCACTGATCTTGATTACTCATATCTTTGGAATCATCTGTTATAAACATCTGATCCATATTGAATAACATAAGTTACATCCTTCTAAATTCCAACATGCTAATAAAAGCATTAGGGATGTAGGAGGTAGAACCTAAAAGCCTAGGGGACAAAACCCAAACCCCTCAAACTTTGCAAACATTCAAGTCACCTTAGTGAGCCAGTTAGATTCATTTAAACTTGCCAAAAATGCATAAATATGCAAAATTAGAAGTGAAGTTTACATTACCAAGCCTTGTTTTTCTAACATGAAAATAGAAAAGCAGATGCTCAGTAGCAAAATACCATATGGAAAATAGTAACCAGGGGCCAGGTATTCTGTGCAAGCTATAATTTCATATTTAAAATGTAAAGTGACCCTGAATGAAGTTTTGAATTTTTCCAAAACATGAACTTAAGAAAATAATCTATGATTTCGATCTGTTAATAAGGGATTTTTTTTCATCCAGCTGTAGACTTGCCCTCTGGTGCCTGGAGCCAGCATTCACGGGTTGGGTTTCTCCCGGAGCCGTGGGCTTGCTTTCCCTTGTGCTGGAGCTAAGTCATTTCCTTCGGTAACTGAAGGTTTTCTATGATATGTGTTCTCTCATTCTAACTGAGTGAAGAATAATCCCCATTAGGGAGTGAGGCACAAAAGGTCTTTTACTTGCAGACTGAGTATGATTGCTTCAGTGAAGAAAGGTCTTGGATACCTCTGGGTCTTTCGTTGCTGCTAGTTATATGCACTTCCAGGAGGTGGAGCTATGTATGGCTCAGTCTGAATTCTCATCTTTTCTGGCCTGCTCAGAGGGGGGAAAATGTTTTGAAATCTTAGAATTTCTTTGAAGCCGCTTAAAAAGTCATTATTATTGGATGGCATTGGAAGGTAGGAAATGGGTTGAAAACACGGATATGTAGATTAAATACAAAAAAGTTCCCTAACTTAGAGCACTAACTTAGTATAGGAAAAGCAGAAAGAATTGAAATCCAATAGAATGGTTGGATGGAACTCAGTATTTATGACCTCTTTCAGAAGGAGAAAGAAAAAGACTATTTTTTTTTAGAAAAGGAAAAAAAAAGAATAAAAACAAAATCATTGGTGGTGGTGATTTGTTCTTAATAGAAGATGCTCATTCCAAAATCTGATGAGAGAATAAATATAATTATTATAATTATTAAAATCATGCTATTTTAGATTTTCTAACCGTTTACCCTAAAATATTTCTTACTGACACATCTCCCCTTCCATCTGACTTTTTTTTTTTTTTTCTCTTTTACCCTTAGTAGTAGCTAGGGTGTTATTGTACCTCTTGTGAATTTGAAGTATGTGCTTTCATCTCATTATATACTTTCTATATAAGAAGTGTCATTTATGAATGATTTCTCAAAATGCAATAATAGAGTTAAGGTACCAGCCATGCAGGGCAACCATCCAATCATGAAAACCCACCTGACATGGAGGAAAACTACTGTGGATGTGTGGCTTAGGGGACGAAGGTGCTCCTCCTGGTAACCAGCTGTTTCAGCAACAATATCGTAGCAGAAACTTCAGAAATACATACCATCCGTGCCAATAATAATTGCATTTGAGTACTTTTTATGATTATAGAATGCTCCCATGAGAACCTTCTATGACATCTGAGTGTGTGAGTGTGTTGTCAATTCACCAGTGAGTTTACACAAGGGAGGTCCCCTTGTTAGGCGGTGGGGGAGTTTAGTTATAATCCACATCTTTGGATTCCTAACCTTATGCATTGGTGCACGTGCAGTGAGGTTTGTTTGCTATTTTGTTTGGGGTGTGTGTGTGTGTGTGTGTGTGTGTGTGCGTGTGCGTGCACGTACAAGGATGTAAGAATCTTGGTTTCTGATGGGCACGGGGAAAATCCTCCTGTCTGCCACAACTGACCAAGAATACAAAGTATTATAGACTTGTCATCGAAATTGGGTTGCCCTATTGGTCTTTGGGACCATCTATTTTGCATCATCTTAGATATTAATAAGAGTGTCATTGAGCCACTCTTTCTATAATTTAATGTCACAATTTCATCATATTCTTCTGTGATTGTTTTTAATTTATGAATGATAACACTTGGGGTTTGTGTTTTCTCTTTCTCCTAAGCTTCAAAAGTTCTTCACAATTATCGATTTCCTTTTGTACTTAAACCAGACAAGTGGAAATGTCTGATAACTGCTTGTTAAAATTAAATTACCGTAAAGAGGAAACATTACATTTTCTCCTAATGAGATGATATTTTTCTTTATATTTTCGATATAAATGTGAATTTTATATAGAATCTATATTAATATAACATTTAGATTTTCTCTTATTTCTAGCAGCTAGAAATATACTGACCAGGTACAAATGCTGTGCATCTTGCTAATTGTTTCTCAATATACTATAGATATGATAGGAAGAAACCTGGACTTTGAACCCAGACCTGAGTTTGAATTCTCGCTCTTTCTTTTGCCCACTATGTAACTTCAGCAAGCTATGGATCATCCCTGAGCCTTGGTTTCTTCAACTATAACATGGCCAAAGCTGGACCTCGCAGGGACATTGCATGAATATTGAATAACCACAAATCTTTAATACCACTAATATATTTAAGGGCAGGCCTGTGTCAGGGCACCCTTTCTTCACTCATCTTTCTTTCTTTCCCATGCAACAATTTTGTCAATGTCCACTGCTCTGGTATTTATTAGGATACTTGAGTGCTTTTCATTTTGGCCTGAATTTAATGGTGGGAAACAGGTGATCTGTATTTTTTTTTTAATTATGTTATGTTAATCCCCATACATTACATCATTAGTTTTAGATGTAGTGTTCCATGATTCATTGTTTGCATATAACACCCAGTGCTCCATGCAGAACGTGCCCTCTTTAATACCCATCACCAGGCTAACCCATCCTCCCACCCCCCTCCCCTCTAGAACCCTCAGTTTGTTTTTCAGAGTCCTTCGTCTCTCGTGGTTCGTCTACCCCTCTGATTCCCCCCCCTTCATTCTTCCCCTCCTGCTACCTTCTTCTTCTTCTTCTTTTTTTTTTTTCTTAACATATATTGCATTATTTGTTTCAGAGGTACAGATTTGAGATTCAACAGTCTTGCACAATTCATAGCGCTTACCAGAGCACATACCCTCCCCAGTGTCTATCACCTAGTCACCCCATCCCTCCCACCCCCCTCCCCTCTAGAACGCTGTTTGTTTCTCAGAGTCCATAGTCTCTCATGGTTCGTCTCCTCCTCCGATTCCCCCCCTTCATTTTTCCCTTCCTGCTATCTTCTTTTTTTTTTTTTTAACATATAATGTATTATTTGTTTCAAAGGTACATATCTGTGATTCAACAGTCTTGCGCAATTCACAGTGCTCACCAGAGCACATACCCTCCCCAATGTCTATCACTTAACCACCCCGTCCATCCCCCCCCCCACCACCCCAGCAACCCTGTTTGTTTCCTGAGATTAAGAATTTCTCATATCAGTGAGGTCATATGATACATGTCTTTCTCTGACTGACTTATTTCCCTCAGCATAATACCCTCTAGTTCCATACACGTCAACAGGTGATCTGTTTTGCTGAAGAAATGAGAATTTACTGACTTTCTGAGTTACGTACGTTTTATTTTCTTGTTATCAATTTGAGTCGAGAGCATGTAAATACTACTTTCAGAAGGCTAAGGGGAAGTGAAACAAGGCGGAAATGAAATTATCTCCCTAAAGGATTCCCTAAAAATCTCTAGTGTTCCACGCAATGGGGTGAGTGTCTCTGTAGGAAAGGCTCTTCGGAACGAGCCGTGCAAATGAACCTGCCTGCACATCTTCACCACCACAGAAAAGTGGCTCTGAAACGACTCGTGTGTGAGCTCTACCTGCATGTTTTCAGTTGTCACTAGCCTACTCAGGGGACCAAAGAAGAAGGGTTTTTTCCGAGACCAGTAAGTCTACAGGGGTCTGAGAGTAGGGATCTGCCAACACAAAATTAAAGTCATAAGCAACGCACATTAACAAAGGCTCTTTTTCTTTTAATAAACATAAAAAAAAAAAAAAAGCTGTCCCATCAGGCATGACTTTTTCTTTTTTTTTTAAGATTTTATTTATTTATTTGAGAGAGAGAGAATGGGAGAGAACACATGAAAGGGGATAGGGTCAGAGGGCAAAGCAGACTCCCCGCCGAGCAGGGAGCCTGATGCGGGACTTGATCCAGGGACTCCAGGATCATGACCTGAGCCGAAGGCAGTCGCTTAACCGACTGAGCCACCCAGGCGCCCAAGCATGACTTTTTCCAAGTGTTACTGCAGTTAGAGCTTTTTAAAATTCTCAAAATATAAAATACGAGAGAAAAGAAAGTGTGGCATTTCACTTTTTGTATGTTTTGCTTCAGAGTGGTCTCTCGTATGCTAATTACACATAAAGCTCATGCTGTTTACTTTCACCTACAAGTTACAGATTTAAGTTAGTGAAGGTGTCAATGTGCTACACATAGGGTCGCATCATTAATTATACATTTTAGAACTTTTGGGTGTGCAGGGTAGGCCAAATGCTGCAAATGTACTTTATAGAACTGTACTGTTAGATATAGGAATAGATTTTTTTTTTCCTACATCAACTATCTCTTCTCTAATTAACCTCCATCTCCGGCTGATTATTTTGGCTTCTCATTTTCATGGTAGCACTTGAAAAAAATAATTTAATAGAAAAAAATCACAAACTCAACACTCTCAATCTCATATCCTGATAAAGGAAGCCTAGAGACTAACATTAAGATAGGTGAGAAGAACCTAAATGGTATGTAATTTCAGAAAGGAAAGAGAAGCAATTTACATTTCTTCTCTCTCATTCAGTAGCATTAATTCTTATTTCTTATTAATGAGGGCTGCCACTGCGCCCACAAGACAACAGCGGTTAAGTGCTGGCCCCGGTGAGAGATTCTATAATAATTTCTGTGTCCAGACCTTGCAAGCACTGTGACTCTGAATGCCTTGCGTTTGAAGACGATGATGATAATGGCAAGGAGAAAACATCCCTTTGATGTGGGGAGCTTATGAGCAGGATAGGAAAATATGCCATTCATCATACTATTATTTAAGCCCATGCAGAGTCATTGCTCAATGATCGCTGCTAATGAAGAGGGCCAGTAGACTGAGTAATACAACACGGCAGCGAGGATCGTTCATATTTGAGTCAAAATGATTTTTTGTACTTACATTTGAATATAATTGTGTCTGATATTCTGGGGCTCCTAGCTGAGTGCCCAGCGGGCAGGAGAGTTCACACAGATGCACTTGCTCATTGTTCCCGAGTAGAAGCAGAAGCAGAACTGCTCTGTGGCTCGGCTACCCGAACCAGTGCTTGGCACAGCTCTATTTGGATGTGACCTCGGAGGCCTGCGCTGGTGGAGAGGGGGCGCAGGAGGTAGGGGTGGGGAGAAGATCGCCCTCGCCTGGTATTCATGTGTCTGTAACCCAGGGCAGATGAATAAAGACTAATGGCACGTAACTGAAAAACATTTTTTTTTTAAGATTTTATGTATTTATTTGACAGAGAGAGACACAGCAAGAGAGGAAACATAAGCAGGGGGAGTGGGAGAGGGAGAAGCAGGCTTCCCGCCGAGCAGGGAGCCTGATGCGGGGCTCGATCCCAGGACCCTGGGATCATGACCTGAGCCAAAGGCAGACACTTAACAACTGAGCCACCCAGGCGCCCCCTGAAAAACATTTTAATGAGACTTTCAAAAATTGTATGAGAAACCCAGCTCACTAATACAGCCACTTGACAAGAAGCGGACCTCGTTGCTCTATTTACCTGAATCCAAGTGCCGAGGCGTAACCTGTTTCAGCCATGCCTGCCCTTTAATGCAATTCAAGATATGTACTTGCATTTCTTCAAACTCTTTTGTTTCCTACTTTTAGCCTGATTATTGGTTAGATCTAGTTTTTAAAGCGGGGAGGGGAGCGCGGTTGGGAATTACAGCAGCTGCCTAAGGAGACAGCAGATGCTTCCGGATCAGTGTGGCAAGGTGGAAATAGCTCTGTGCTGGGAAGGTTGCAGAGGTCTTGCAGTGTTGCTGTAATCAGAGGGTAGTATTGAGTGCTGAGATTATTTTATTGCAGAGAGAGTGAGACATTGCAAGGAAGGAAATACACACACATGCACGATCTTAGCGTATTGACTTCTGTTTCATTTATTTTTCTAAGAACCTTTTCTTCTCTTTTTTCATTCTTTTTTTTTTTTTTTTTAAATACCAGATCACAGACTGCTTTATTTCAAAGCCATCATTGCATCATTATAAGTGCATTGTTTAGGAGGATGTCAAACTCTTCCTGATGTAAATGAAAAATCATTTACTAGCAGATAAATGATTGAATGAGGGGTAACAATGGTAAAAATTATACATTGTTTTAAAAGTTGCTCACAGAAGACATGTGCAGGCTGGTAGGAAATTATAAGAACTTTATTCAATAAATACCAACTGTTTGAGTCCATTCAGCCTGCTACAACAAAATACCACAGGCTGGATAGCTTAGGAACCATGGAAATTTATTTCTCACAGTTGTGGAGGCTGGAAATCTGAGACCAGAGTGCCGGAAAGGTTAGACAGGGCCTCTCTGCTGGGTTGCACACTTATTGTAGTCTCACGTGAGGAAGGGGCCAGGGATCTCTCTGGAGCCTCTTTTATAAGAGCATTAATTTCATAGATGAGAGTTTCTGCTCTCATGGCCTTTTTACCTTCCAAGACCGTATCTCCTAATACCATCACATTGGGCATTAAGATTTCAGCATATGAACTAGGGGAACACATTCATACCATAGCACCAACATTCTAGACACAAGTGTTAATGATGAAGCTTGGGGAAAAGGACGTAATTCAGAGCTTCAATGTATTTCTATCTAATGGGGAAAATATAACCCCGAGATTTATATAACACACACACACACACACACACACACACATATATATATTTTATTTTGGCTATATAATTCAAACACTGTGAGTAAGGTAAGCTCAAGACTTACATGGTCAGAGTAAGAAATGTGTTTCATCTTTGTATATTTCCAGTTCTAGGTAAGTTTTCACACATTTAAGTGCATCCAAAATATTTACTGAGCTGAAATCATAAGTGTTTTATGGTACTCAAAGGTAACCAAATGATATTCATCACAAAGAAATGCACAGAAAACAAGCCGATCATAGGATAGTGAAGCAGCCATTCTTACTGTGTCATAAATCTATTTTTCTCTTTTTCTTCTTAATTTTTTTCTTTTTTCTTGTCTTTTTTTTTTTTTTAACTTGACATAGGTTAACTTGACATGGAACTGAGGTGACTGGTTCTTTGTATTAGTCATGAGTTTTTAAAATACGAGTAGGTAATGAAATCCTAATAGCTTATGTAAATATGTTACTTTGTTGGATATCATTTAAAAAGTCCATAGGTAATGGCTTCAGGCATAGTTGGATCTAGCTGCTAAAACAATATTTCCAGGGTTTTCTTGGATCTGTTTTCCTCTCTTTAGGCTTTATTTCAGCCGCTCCCTTTTTTCATGGTGGCAAGTTGAACATCAGGAACTTCAATATTACATCCTAAATGATGAGGAGATCCAGCAATGGAAGTGCTCATTTCCATTAGATCTACCAACAGCATCTGGGTTGACCCTTAGTGATTCCGACTGACCTGTCTTATACTGTAAGCACATTCTGAGTCAGTTTCTGCAGCCAGGGGAAATGGGCCATGCTGATTGGCTGGCCTGGGCCACTTTTTAGAATGGGGGTCTTAATTCCCAAAGGAGAGTTAAAATGCTTCTAGAAAAAGTGGGAGAAATGGTTATAATGCAGACAAAACAGCAGATGTCTAAGAAAATCTTATACAGAGCAAGCATTTAATGTTCATTTAACTGAAACTTTGAGATTTCTTAACTGTCTTTGTAGGCAGAATATCAACAAGACATTTTATTTACATATAGGCACTTTGGAAATTCGAATCACAAATTTGTGTTTGGGGATAAGGCATTTTTTCTAATATGTAAGGGAAAATTGTAATAGAAATTGAAGAACAGTGAAGTTTTACTCCTGTGTGAATCAGCACTTCCTTCAGGGGTTTCTTTACTCAAATATCTTATCACTGATGCCTTTCCTGACTATTTACAAAAGAAATGATACTTTACAAGCCCCGCGCCCCCGGCAGTCCCAGCCCTTTGTATTCTTTCACTATATTTTCTACATATTTCTATCCCCATTTGGTATATTATATATTTACTCATTATATATCCTCTATATTTATTATCTGCCTTCCCTTATTACAATTTAAATCCCATGAGAAGCTTATTCATTTCTCACTGTTCACCTAGGGGACTGGTACATATTACGTGAATAATATATGGTGGATGGATGAAAGAAAGAAAGAAAGAAAGAAAGAAAGGAAGGAAGGAAGGAAGGAAGGAAGGAAGGAAGGAAGGAAGGAAGGAAGGAAGGAAGGAA
>NW_023270320.1:28767965-28817468 GCF_011800145.1 Mirounga leonina | reverse complement strand
GAAAGAAAGAAAGAAAGAAAGAAAGAAAGAAAGAAAGAAAGAAAGAACAAGATGCTTTAAGTTACCAAATTAGATGTTCAGAAGCCCAAGGGAACTCAATCCTATGGGTCAATTAATATGGATAATAATGTTATTAAGATTCTTTTTAAAGTGTTAGCACTTAGAATGGAATCTAAATACACATAATTTTAAAATGTAGGAAACAATGAATAAATACACGATATACCAACTTTAATTATCAAATTGTATTTATTAGCATAAAATTAAATTATTAATTTTTTATCAGGTTGGGGATCATACTATTTTTACTCTAAATTATGCTTTTGCCTTGTTCTCAATGTATTATCAAATTTAATTAATATTTACAAAGTCTATTTAGAATGATAATGTAATAGTTTGGTGGTAGGTAAAAAAAAATAATAATTTACATTGTGTCCACAGATGCATAGAGACCATATAGGTACAATTGAGATTATACAATCAGTTTTTAGTAAGTAAGCGCCAAGTACCCATCTGAATTGTCAGCAATACATTGTAGTTTAACTGTTTTTTACCAACCAGTATGTGTTCTCCCTACACTGTCCAGCACTGTTCAGGGAGTGAAGATTGATTTATATCTATTGGAAAGATAAGTAAACAACAAAAATTAATGCATTATAGTCAAATTTAAGTTACTCAGGTTGTTTCTTACTTCCTTTTAGTCTGTGTAATAGAGAACTAAGGATTTAAACCCCTATTCTGAACCAGCTCGAACCCTCTCTCCTCTGATGCTGGCACTCCCAGGATATTTTAATCTTCCCTCAAGGAGAATATTTTGTCACTCAAGGTCTACTTCTCTTGAGGCAATGTAACAAATAGTGTATTTGGAATATCTCTTGTATTCCTGTATTAAACTGCCATTTATCTTACTTTCCAGAAGTGTAGGCAAGTACTTGTGATGGGATCGTGAGTGTGGGAACAAAAAATGTGACATGTATGAACAAGAAAATGCCACACGTATGAAACCAGGGTGTTATGTTTAAGAATACTCTTCTTTGTCTTAGCGATTCTCCATGGCCTTTTCTGTAGTGTCAGACCGTGAATAAATTTATTTCCCCAATATAAACTCGTATTTATCATTCCATCTACTCAAAAATCTTCAGTGATCATCTACTGCCTCCACTATAAAGTACAAATACCAAACTTAGGTCAGCAGGCACCACCTTTATAAAATATTTTATCCTTCTACTCTCATATTCCATTGCATAAAATTTGTTCAGAGTCAAAGGGGTTTTTTTAAAACAGATTTTACGGGCGCCTGGGTGGCTCAGTTGGTTAAGCGACTGCCTTCGGCTCAGGTCATGATCCTGGAGTCCCAGGATTGAGTCCCACATCAGGCTCCCTGCTCAGCAGGGAGCCTGCTTCTCCCTCTGCCCCTCCCCCCTCTCATGTGCTCTCTCTCATTCTCTCTCTCTGAAATAAATAAATAAAATCTTTAAAAAAAAAAAAACAGATTTTACTTATTTGAGAGAGAGACACAGAGAGAGCACAGACAGGGGGAGCAGCAGAGGGGGGGAAACAAACACTCAGCGGGGGGCAAGGGGCCCGACAAGGGGCTGGATCCCAAGATCATGACCTGAGCTGAAGTCCGTCCAATGCTCAACCAGTTGAGCCACCCAGGCGCCCCCAGAGTCAAAGGGCTTAGGTAAAGTGTGCCTTGGTTCTTGCCATATTGCAGCAATGAGGTATTTTTCTCATCCCTGCGTTCTGGTGTAAGTCCTAACTATTGGAGGTCTATTCTGGTTCCACTTTCTTCACTATATTGTTGTCTGAAATTCACAAACCACCATGCTTCTTCCACTGTCTGGCATGATCCTTTATCTTTTGCCCATACATTGGCAGCCCCACTAACTTGTTAAATCCTGACCATGGTGTAATTTCTGGGGGTCCTAAAAATTAGCTGATAATGAGTACTCATTAGATTTTGCTGATGCCAGTGACAGTGATGACCATGGTAAGAACTGTGGTTTGGAATATGTATTGGCTTGGAATGGGGTCATGTATTCATAAGAAATATGATAACACTAAATAAAATAGTTCACTAGTGGGAAAATTCATTTTAAATATAAGTATTTTTTTATTTTTTAAGTATTTTTGTATTAAGATATTTTATCATAGCATTTATGATATTTATATTTATATTTATATTTATATTTATGATATTTACACAGTGAAGATTCTAATATTAAGAATTAAATAAAATGATTTAAAATTAGGAATTGAAATGATGCATTCTGTGTATGTCATATATTTTACACTCCAATATATTTTTAATACAACCTTGCCATGATATTCATATCCTTAACATTTCTTTTACATTTTTGTTCCTATGATAGTTGTGCTTAAAATATCATAAGATATAATTGCATGTATGCCATGGATCCCGGTATTAAAGAGTATGAAAAAATTAATACGTTATTGTTAGAATTTTCTAAGTGTTCATAGTGTGGGATGGCCCAGTTCTTTTGTGCTAAATCTTTTAGAAATTATTCAACTCCACTGAGGTAGAATCTATTTCTCTTTCTCCTCTAATCTAACCCCCAGGGCCACTGTTACCCGAGCATCTTATCCTGCTAAATTAAGAAGCCCATCCTTGTTGTTTTGCGTGTACCTTATTTAGGCCATCAGCAGACAAAATGGAAATTGTATTTTGTAACCCACAGTGTGGTCCACAGGGGAAATGAGGAGTTGATAAGTATATATCTAGTACACTTACTCTAAGTGATAATTAAAACTGGAGCACAGAAACACAGAAGGAACCTTGGAATGAAATTGTCAATCTAAAAATTGTCAATTTAAAAATCTAGCCTAATTTTCCTGCAAACAGTGGTTCTCAAGAATCTTGTCAAAGGCCCACCTCTGCCCTCCTGGGTTCAATTTAGAAGAAGGGAAGAAAAGCAGAGAGAAATCTTGTCTGTATCGCCTGGAGCCCTCTTGGTACCACAATAGTTAAGATGGTGTTGGCATTTCCATTATCTTCTGGGATCGAATGTCGCATAAAGGGTCAAAGACCTGGGGGTTTACCGGCTAAAGTCATTAGTTAATCAATTAATGAATTAATTTTTTTGGTTCAGATAAGAGAATTGCATTCTTCCACTTTAAAGAAATACTTGAATTATTTCTTATCCCAGATACTTTACGACTCAAATACAATCTGACACATTTTCTCCAGAAGCTACACTTTTATGTACGGATGCAGAGAATCTTTATCTTTCCAGTTTCTACACCTATAGCATTCTACTATAAGAAGTAAAATTCTATAATTATTGAACTAAGAAAATAAAGCGGACATATATTGGCCAGTTGAATGCTTTACAATTTTATTTTATTTTATTTTATTTCATTTATTTATTTTTTAAGTAGGCTCCACACCCAGCATGGAGCCCAACGTGGGGCTTGAACTCACGACCCTAAGATCAAGACCTGAGCTGAGATCAAGAGTCGGACACTTAAGTCACCCAGGTGCTCCAATGCTATACATTTTTATTTATTGATGGAATTCATTCAGCTTTCTCTCAACTGCTATCAAGCAAATACTATAGGAAGTAAGTTTTGTCATCCATTCCCAAAACATTTTGAAGTCGTGTGTGTCTTATTGGAAATGTCTAAGAAAAGTTAGGATCAAAAAAATAATTTAGATGAATAGCTCTAGGCTCAGGTCCCGACTCACCACTACTGAATAGCCTTATGCAGATTATTTAAATTCTCTGAGCTTGAATGTATATATAAAATGGGAATAAAAACTGTACTTAACCCTAGGTGTTTCTGTGAAATTTAAATGCTCAAACAGAACGTGGCACATACTTGTTACAAAGCAGATACTCAAAAAAGGGCAACTCTTACAACAACAAAATATTAGATACCCAAAGAACTAGTAGCGCCTAATGCACAGGTACCAAATAAACTTATATTGAAAAACAAAACTATAAAATGAATACATTAACATGTAATAAAATGATTTCTTTCCTATGTATATGTGTAAGAACATTGTTGAATTTTACTGGGTATAGAATGTAAAAGAGCTTTAGAAATTATTTTCTGAGATTTTTTTTTTTCCACTGCCCTCCAGGGCAAAGC
Organism: Mirounga leonina; assembly: GCF_011800145.1. Classification (NCBI taxonomy): domain Eukaryota; kingdom Metazoa; phylum Chordata; class Mammalia; order Carnivora; family Phocidae; genus Mirounga; species Mirounga leonina. Next base: position 28,813,352 of record NW_023270320.1, on the reverse strand, counting down.
ATTGAAAGTAGACACACCAGGACTAAGATGGGTCAACTGTTCATTTGAAAGACTGTGTATTTACTATTGTAGACAAAACTTCAGTGCGCTATAGGGGTAAAAAGAGTAAGAATGCCCCAGAGATAATGTTGACCTAACAGCAGAAGGTAAAATCTTGCCGTTTATGATTGCCTGGATAATCCAGCCCAGCACCAGCATCCTAATGCACAGGAAACTTCAAAACTACCAACATGTGGCCTGTGGTGTCTGCCACGGAGCCACATGCTGCTTGGTGGAAAAGTATCTTCTACCATGCTAAAGAGCGCAGAGATGAAGCAGCAATTAAGACTAGGTAGGCAGGTTTGTGCAACTGCATGATTGGATATTTTCTCCCTATTTATATTTCCCTTGCAAACCAACAGCAACAACAACAATATGATCTTATTACAATGATATCAACAGATGACTATATTATTGATCCCATATATAGAAGGCCATTTACCCTTGTAGGCCCCTAAGAAGCACCAGCATGCTGTCAATCATACTTTCAATTAGAGGCGTCCTATCAGATGCAAAGTGCCTGGTAGCTAGGTTACCCGGAGGCACTCGCCCCTATTGAAGGACAGGCTTCTGCCTTGATGGACACATGAGGAATTTGCAAATTAGGCAGTATGTTAAATACGCCAGCACCATTTGCTACATAAAGTAATCCCGCTGTGAATCTTTCTGTGGAGGGAATACCTGTTCTCAATATCTGAGTCAATCCAAAATTTCACAGATCTATTAAGAATCTAAAAATTTCGGGCGCCTGGGTGGCTCAGATGGTTAAGCGTCTGCCTTCGGCTCAGGTCATGATCCCAGGGTCCTGGGATCGAGCCCCACATCGGGCTCCTGGCTCAGCGAGGAGCCTGCTTCTCCCTCTCCCTCTGCCTCTCTCCCTGCTCATGCTTTCTCTCTCTCTCTCTGTATCTCTGTGTCTCAAATGAATAAATAAAATCTTTAAAAAAAAAAAAAGAATCTAAAAATTTCAAGCTTTTTTTTTTTAAGCTCTTTTTTTAAAAAAGAGAAAGGATAGGACCTAAGAGATACTGAATATCTACAACATGCCAAGCAGTGAGCAACATGTTTTGCCTAAATTGTATTATTTCTCACCATAACAGTCTTAGAAATTCGCGAAGCTGAGAGAGTGAAGTGACTTGCTCAAGGTGATATTCGCTTGTGCATGTGTATGCATCCCTATCATCTACTTATCTACCTAACACCTGTTTGAAAGCCAGGTGCATCTGATTGTCAACACTAACTGTTCTTTATGCCTGTTGTTTCCAGGCTATGAGTTGTAGATATTTACAGGAATATCAGATTTAATACACATATGGATCTCTTCCCAACCAGCATATTCTGGAAACTAAATAAGTTTGCCTTCATGTGAAGCCATTTATTGCATATAGGTGTTATGATAAATAAAATGCAAGCCCTCTTAAAACATTTCTACACTATAGTGTATTTAGTCAATATTTGTGTTTTACTTAGCAGGCGGTAAAAGTAGCATTACTAAAACCAGGAGTTCTGTGTGATTTTTGACATTTAAAATGAATTTTTCAAAATAAGGGAACCTAGTAAATCATATGCAAAAGAGACACACTTTAAAAAAAAAATGTAACCTCTCTAAATATTACATAAATACAGAAACTTCCAGTTTTAGAAGAGTTGCCCTGAGATGGTCACAATCTGGCATGTGATGATCTTGCTAAGCTTTCCACAGACTGCCGTGCTGGAGTGAGGCTTGGAACCAGGCCCAAAAGGAACATTTGCAGATGTCAGTTCAATGGCTTCACTAATAGAACTCCTTGTCGGGCTTTGCAATGATATTAACATGCAGATAATGAGAGGAGGTGGCAATGCTGAGAGCATGACTCCTAAAACAACATATTTTATCTACTCTGGCCTCTACTTCTACTTCTCGTGGTGTCATCCAACCTTTATTCTCGATCAATATCTAAAACTTGAGACACCAGAAAGGGTATGATTTGGGAATCTCATTTCGTGGATGGCATGGGGATCTGAACTCAGTGGGAGCGTGTTCTTTCTCTGTGGCTATGATGGTTCTGTAGTAAATGAGAATCTCCAAAAAGTGTGTTATCACAGCAGTATAATAAATAGCATTTTAATGGCCTGAAATAGTTAATAAGCATGGTTGAACTAAGTTAGCACCGGAACAATGACGCAAGGCACTAGGGAAAGACAAAAAACAATACATTTAGTGTTTCTTTTATTTCAGTAATCGTTTTGATTTTCTTTTTGACCTCTATCATGTAGCTAATGAAGTTAGTGATTTAGGGCGTAGGCCAACATTTTTGCCTGACATACTATTTAGATGATTAAAATGACTTCTTTTGGTTCCACATTTAATAGGATTATTTAGAACTAAAGCTTTTCTTCCTGTGTGAGACTAAAAATGTTTTATCTGATACCTTCCAGGATCAGCTTGGTCTGCTTTTGGGGTAAACCTGCTTCTAGTTTTAAAATCAGTGCTCATCCCTTTACTGACTTCAAAACTTTATCCCCACCAATATCTGCTTAGGAGTTTCATTGGTTGTTGTAAATGTTTACATGTGCTCTCACACATCTCTCCATTCTTTAAAGCTCTTGTCCTCTTAACTGTGACCACTCCTTGAATCAAGATAGGTTGAAAATTAGAAGTTATAGGCAGCGGTTCTTCTGGTTCTTTTGTTTAAATGAGAAGAAACTCTGTATAATTTCTGAAAGATAGAGCGAGACAGATTTCTCCAGTACTTCACCTTAAGCTCCGGAAATAAGAGAACGTTTAGAGTAGCTTAAAAAATGGCTTCCCCTCTAGTTATTAGGCATCAAGCACACTCAATGCCAGATGTCTGACATCAAAGACTAGATCAGATGTGTCATACAGACAGTTTTTATGTTCACATTTTCATAAAGACGCATTTCTCAAGACCCCTATGCATAGACTTGACGAGTCTTATGTCTCGTCAAACACAAATTTGGTATGGCTGTAGGCCTTCTCCTGCTGTCCTTCACTTTCAAATCCTTTCCCTTTTAAGTGAAATCTACTGCTGCATTATCTAAATTTAAACCTACATTTAATATATTTTTAGAACCGCTTTTATCTGAAAGTATAATTTCCATCTTTGAGTGCATCACTTTAAAATACACACATGAAGGATTCTTTATAAATGTGAATGATTGATAGATAGATAATGAAAGTCTGTTCACTATTTGTTATATGTGTAACACCCATTTCAGGCAAGAAGAGTTAAAATTGGGCAACAAAGTCAGAAAAACACTCTCTTGTTTTACTCCATGCTCCTTGATTGTTCATTCTCACAAAGGGAAAAATATCTCATGTCGCATGAGTGCACAATTCAGGATACATACCCATCTCATCTACACACATAATGCGGCCCGATGGATGTTACAAAAGGTCATGTGGTTTGCAAAAGTAATTGGCTAATTTTGCCATACAGACTTCTAGTTTGTCAGGTGTTAATTTTCTGTGTGAAAATGGACATTGATTCGGTATATTTCAGAAGTATGGTAACTTTAAAAGCTCCACTTCATGAAAATAATCGTTTAATTTATTTTCCTCAAAATTCAGTTTGAAAGATGCTGGAACTTATGAGAATAATTCCCCAAATTAAAAAAAAAAAAAGAATTCCTGCTAATTCTTTCAAATTTCTTGAAGTTTTCCAAATTCTAGTTCCCTGAGTATAGCTCACCAAAATATCCTGTGGATGAAGCAAAACCACGCTTATGGCTTATTGCAGCAAGTGATCACTACACTTACAGAATCTTAGTAGCATCTTGGAGAGGGGAGAGAAAGGGAAAATATTTATGAGATTTTGGTAACCTGAAAGCAGGAGCCTGATGGAGATTGGGCAAGTTCATGACCTGTGCTTGGTAGGTCTACCAAAGCCCGGCTTTCAAACTGAGCTTTGTCCATTAGATGGACCTACATTGAGCTGTCTAGTGTACTTTCAGGAAATTTCAGAAAAATAAACAGTAAAGTTATTTGCAGTTTCATCTCTCTGAGAAAGTTTCCTAAAATAGGAGAAGTATGTTAATGCAACCAGTAAGCTGTGGAGGTGTATACAGTTTTTTGTTTGTTTTTTTAAAAATTTTTATTGTTATGTTAATCACCATACATTACATCATTAGTTTTAGATGTAGGGTTCCATGATTCATTGTTTGTGCATAACACCCAGTGCTCTGAGCAGAATGTGCCCTCTTTAATACCCATCACCAAGCTAACCCACCCTCCCACCCCCCTCCCCGCTAGAACCCTCAGTTTGTTTTTTAAGAGTCCATCGTCTCTCATGGTTAGTCTCCCCCTCCAATTTCCCCCCTTCATTCTTCCCCTCCCGCTATCGTCTTCTTTTTTTTTTTTTTTTAACATATATTGCATTATTTGTTTCAAAGGTACAGATCTGTGATTCAACAGTCTTGCACAATTCACAGCACTCACCATAGCACATACCCTCCCCAATGTCTATCACGCAGCCACCCCATCCCTCCCACCCCACCCCCCACTCCAGCAACCCTCAGTTTGTTTCCTGAGATTAAGAATTCCTCATATCAGTGAGGTCATATGATACATGTCTTTCTCTGATTGACTTATTTCGCTCAGCATAACATCCTCCAGTTCCATCCACGTCGTTGCAAATGGCAAGATCTCATTCCTTTTGATGGCTGCATAATATTCCATTGTATATATATACCACCTCTTCTTTATCCATTCATCTGTCGATGGACATCTTGGCTCTTTCCACAGTTTGGCTATTGTAGACATTGCTGCTCTAAACATCGGGGTGCATGTACTCCTTTGGTTCTCTACATTTATGTCTTTGGGGTAAATACCCATTAGTACAATTGCTGGATCATATGGTAGCTCTATTTTCAACTTTTTGAGGAACCTCCATATTGTTTTCCAGAGTGGCTGCACCACCTTGCATTCCCACCAACAGTGTAGGAGGGTTCCCCTTTCTCCGCATGCCCACCATTATCTGTCATTTCTTGACTTGTTAGTCTTAGCCATTCTGACGGGTGTGAGGTGGTATCTCATTGAGGTTTTGATTTGGATTTCCCTGATGCCAAGCGATATTGAGCACTTTTTCATGTGTCTGTTGGCCATTTGGATGTCTTCTTTGGAAAAATGTCTGTTCATGTCTTCTGCCCATTTCTTGATTGGATTCTTTGTTCTTTGGGTGTTGAGTTTGATAAGTTCTTTATAGATTTTGGATACTAGCCCTTTATCTGATATGTCATTTGCAAATATCTTCTCCCATTCTGTCTGTTGTCTTTTGGTTTTGTTGACTGTTTCTTTTGCTGTGCAAAAGCTTTTTATCTTGATGAAGTCCCAATAGTTCATTCTTGCCCTTGCTTCCCTTGCTTTTGACAATGTTTCTAGGAAGAAGTTGTTTCGGCTGATGTCAAAGAGGTTGCTGCCTGTGTTCTCCTTTAGGATTTGGATGGACTCCTGTCTCACATTGAGGTCTTTCAACCATTCTGAGTCTATTTTTGTGTGTGGTGTAAGGAAATGGTCCAGTTTCATTCTTCTGCACGTGGCTGTCCAATTTTCCCAACACCATTTGTTGAAGAGACTGTCTTTTTTCTGTTGGACATTCTTTCCTGCTTTGTTGAAGATTAGTTGACCATAGAGTTGAGGGTCCATTTCTGGGCTCTCTATTCTGTTCCATTGATCTATGTGTCTGTTTTTGTGCCAGTACCATACTGTCTTGATGATGACAGCTTTGTAATAGAGCTGGAAGTCTAGAATTGTGATGCCGCCAGCTTTGCTTTTCTTTTTCAACATTCCTCTGGCTATGCGGGGTCTTTCCTGGTTTCATACAAATTTTAGGATTATTTGTTCCATTTCTTTGAAAAAAGTGGATGGTATTTTGATGGGGATTGCATTGAATGTGTAGATTGCTCTAGGTAGCATTGACATCTTCACAATATTTGTTCTTCCAATCCATGAGCATGGAACGTTTTTCCATTTCTTTGTGTCTTCCTCAATTTCTTGCATGAGTATTTTATAGTTTTCTGAGTACAGATCCTTTGCCTCTTTGGTTAGATTTATTCCTAGGTATCTTATGGTTTTGGGTGCAATTGTAAATAGGATCGACTCCTTAATTTCTCTTTCTTCTGTCTTGTTGTTGGTGTATAGGAATGCCACTGACTTCTGTGCATTGATTTTATATCCTGCCACTTTACTGAATTCCTGTATGAGTTCTAGCAGTTTTGGGGTGGAGTCTTTGGGGTTTTCCACATAAAGTATCATATCATCTGCAAAGAGTGAGAGATTGACTTCTTCTTTGCCGATTTGGATGCCTTTGATTTCTTTTTGTTGTCTGATTGCTGTGCCTAGGACTTCCAATACTATGTTGAATAGCAGTGGTGATAGTGGACATCCCTCCCGCGTTCATGACCTTAGGGGAAAAGCTCTCAGTTTTTCCCCATTGAGAATGATATTTGCTATGGGTTTTTCATAGATGGCTTTTATGATATTGAAGTATGTACCCTCTATGCCTATGCTCTGAAGAGTTTTGATCAAGAAAGGATGCTGTACTTTGTCAAATGCTTTTTCTGCATCTATTGAGAGGATCATATGATTCTTGTTCTTTCTTTTGTTAATGTATTGTATCACGTTGATTGATTTGCAGATGTTGAACCAACCTTGCAGCCCAGGGATAAATCCCACTTGGTCATGGTAAATAATCCTTTTAATGTACTGTTGGATCCTATTGGCTAGTATTTTGGTGAGAATTTTTGCATCCATGTTCATCAAGGATATTGGTCTGAAATTCTCCTCTTAATGGGGTCTTTGTCTGGTTTGGGGATCAAGGTAATGGTGGCCTCATAAAACGAGTTTGGAAGTTTTCCTTCCATTTCTATTTTTTGGAACAGTTAAAACAGTTAAATAGGTATTAATTCTTCTTTAAATGTTTGGTAGAATTCTCCTGGGAAGCCATCTGGCCCTGGGCTTTTGTTTGTTGGGAGATTTTTGATGACTGCTTCAATTTCTTAGTGGTTATAGGTCTGTTCAGGTTTTCTATTTCATCCTGGTTCAGTTTTGGTAGTTGATATATCTCTAGGAATGCATCCATTTCTTCCAGGTTATCTAATTTGCTGGCATAGAGTTGCTCATAATATGTTCTTATAATTGTTTGTATTTCTTTGGTGTTGGTTGTGATCTCTCCTCTTTCATTCATGATTTTGTTGATTTGGGTCATTTCCCTTTACTTTTGATAAGATGGCCAGGGGTTTATCAATCTTGTTAATTCTTTCAAAGAACCAGCTCCTAGTTTCATTGATCTGTTCTACTGTTCTTTTGGTTTCTATTTCATTAATTTCTGCTCTGATCTTTATTATTTCTATTCTCCTGCTGGGTTTAGGCTTTATTTGCTGTTTTTTCTCTAGCTCCTTTAGGTGTAGGGTTAGGTTGTGTATTCGAGACCTTTCTTATTTCTTGAGAAAGGCTTGTATTGCTGTATAGTTTCCTCTTAGGACTGTCTTTGCTGCATCTCAAAGATTTTGAACAGTTGTGTTTTCATTTTCATTGGTTTCCATTAATTTTTTTTAAATTTTTCTTTAATTTCCTGGTTGACCCATTCATTCTTCAGTAGGATGCACTTTAGCCTCCATGTATTTGAGTTCTCTCCAACTTTCCTCTTGTAATTGAGTTCTAGTTTCAAAGCATTGTGGTCTGAAAATAGGCAGGGAATGATCCCAATCTTTTGGCACCACTTGAGACCTGAATTGTGACCTAGGATGTGATCTATTCTGGAGAATGTTCCATGGGGACTAGAGAAGAATGTGTATTCCATTGCTTTGGGACGGAATATTCTGAATATGTCTGTGAAGTCCATTTGGTCCAGTGTGTCATTTAAAGGCTTTATTTCCTTGTTGATCTTTTGCTTAGATGATCTGTCCATTTCAGTGAGGGGGATGTTAAAGTCCCCCACTATTATTGTATTGTTGTCCATGTGTTTCTTTGCTTTTGTTATTAATTGCCTTATATAATTGGCTGCTCCCATGTTAGGGGCATAGATATTTAAAATTGTTAGATCTTCTTGTTGGATAGACCCTTTAAGTAGGATATAGTGTCCTTCCTCATCTTTTATTACAGTCTTTGGTTTAAAATCTAATTTGTCTGATATAAGGATTGCCACCGCAGCTTTCATTGGTGTCCATTAGCATGGTAAATGGTTTTCCACCCCCTCACTTTCAATCTGGGGGTGCCTTTGGGTCTAAAATAAGTCTCTCGCAGACAGCATATCTATAGGTCTTGTTTTTTAATCCAATCTGATAGCCTGTGTCTTTTGATTGGGGCATTTTGCCCATTTACACTCAGGGTAAATTGAAAGATAGGAATTTAGTGCCATTGTATTGCCTGTAAGTTGAGTGTTGCTGTATACTGTCTGTGTTCCTTTCTGGTCTATGTTGCTTTTAGGCTCTTTCTTTGATTAGAGGACCCCTTTCAATATTTCTTGGAGGGCTGGTTTCGTGTTTGCAAATTCTTTTAGTTTTTGTTTGTGCTGGAAGCTTTTTATCTCTCCTTCTATTTTCAATGACAGTCTAGCTGAATATAGTTTTCTTGGGTGCATATTTTTCTCGTTTAGTACTCTGAATATATCATGCCAGTCCTTTCTGGCTTGCCAGGTCTCTGTGGATAGGTCTGTTGCCAATCTAATGTTTTTACCATTGTAGGTTACAGATCTCTTCTCCCAAGCTGCTTTCAGGATTTTCTCTTTGTCTATGAGACTCATAAGTTTTACTATTAGATGTTGGGGTGTTGACCTATTTTTATTGATTTTGAGAGGGGTTCTCTGTGCCTCCTGGATTTTGATGCCTGTTTCCTTCCCCAAATTAGGGAAGTTCTCTGTTCTAATTTGCTCCAATATACCTTCTGCCCCTCTCTCTCTTTCTTCTTCTTCTGGGATCCCAATTATTCTAATGTTGTTTTGTCTTATGGTATCGCTTATCTCTCGATTTCTGCCCTCGTGATCCAGTAGTTGTTTATCTCTCTTTTTCTCAGCTTCTTTATTTTCCATCATTGGTCTTCTATATCACTAATTCTCTCTTCTGCCTCATTTATCCTAGCAGTTAGTGCCCCATTTTTTATTGCACCTCATTAATAGCCTTTTTGATTTCGACTTGGTTAGATTTTAGTTCTTTTATTTCTCCAGAAAGGGTTTCTTTAATAACTTCCATGATTTTTTCAAGCCCAGCTAGTACATTTAAAGTCCTGATTCTGAATTCTAGATCCAACATCGTACTAATGTCCATATTGAGTAGGTCCCTGGCAGTTGGTACTACCTCTTCTTCTTTTTGTTGAGGTGATTTTTTCCGTCTGTCATTTTGTCCAGAGGAGAATAGGTGAATGAGAGAACAAAATGCTAACAGGGTAACAACGTCCCCAGAAAATATACTCTAAACAAATCAGAAAAGACCTGAAGCTGGGGGAAGAGAAAGGGAAAGAAAGAAAAAGGAAAAAGAAAAAGTTAAAAACAAACAAAAACAGAACAACAACAACAACAAAAAACAGAATATGATCAAATATTATCAGGCTGGTTCATTGATCAGTGCCACACACTATATTTTGGATGTATTTTGGTCTGTTAGAAGAAAGTGCCTCCCAAAATTTTAAAGAAATAAAAACTTATATATGTACAAAAATAAGGGTTGATATGATGAAGGGATGGAATATGATTGTAATGATGAAAATTGTAAAAAATTTTATAAAAGGAATTGATAAGAAGTTGTTTGAAAAAAGAAAGAAGAGGATTTAAAAAAAAAAAGCAAGAGAAAGTCATCATTCAGGAGACTAGAACAAAGCCATACACTAGAGATTTAGGGTATATTTTGATCTGTTAGAAGAAACTGTATCTCAAAATTTTAGAGCAAGAACAACTTATATATATATGCCAAAAATAAGGGTAACTACTATGAAGGAATAGAATATGACTCTAAAAATGAAAAAGAAAAATGTTTTTTAAAAAAGGGATTGATAAGATGTTGGTTGAAAAAGAGAAAAATAAAAATTAAAAAAAAAGACAGTTAAAAAAAATTAACTTTGAAAGACGAATCATGGTAAAAAAGCCATGAATTCTATGTGTTGTATTCCCCTAGGGCTGGAGTTCTGCCGTTCTCATTGATCGGTAAACTTGGTCTTGGCTGGCTGTTCTCCCTGATCTTCTGGGGAGGGGCCTGTTGCCATGGTTTCCAAATGTCTTTGCTGGAGGCGGAATTGCCCCGCCCTTGCCCGGTCTGGACTAAGTAATCTGCTTGGGTTTGCTCTCGGGAGCTTTTGTTCCCTGCAAGCTTTCCGTACAGCTTTGGAGGACGAGAGTGAAAATGGCGGCCTCCCAATCTCTGCCCCGGAGGAGCCGAGAATTCGGGCCCCGCTCCTCAGCGCGCCCCCAGAGAAAAGCAGTCACTTCTGTCTCCTCGGTCTCCGGCCGCACTCCATGGTCACCGGCCTATGACCATGCATTTCTATCTCTGGCACCTGACCCCGGGTGGAGTCTCCAAACCAAGCAGATCCCTGCAGTGCACTCCTGCACCGCTCCTCCTGGGGGAGGAAGGGGAGTCTCCCTGGATCTGCCACTTGTTGGGTCCCTGCTGGAGGAGCAGTGGCCCAACTGTGCCACGGATCACGGTTTATGGCAACCCCGAGCTGAGAGCCCGCGCCTGGGCTCCGCCTCTGCAGCTGACTTCCCTGCTCCGATACCTGGGAGCTCTGCCGCACTCAGGGACCCCCGGTTTTTCTGTGACCCCGAGGGTCCTGAGACCACACTGTCCCGGAGGGCCCCCCCCCCCCGCTTAGCCACCGGAGCGACATCCCTCAGCGGAGCCGAGTTCTAAAAGTTCCGATTTTGTGCCCCACGGCTCTATCACTTGCCAGAAGCGGCCGACGGAGGCCCCTCCCCCGCTGTCTATCCTCCCGAATATCACCTCGGATTCACTTCTCCGCACGTCCTACCTTCCAGAAAGTGGTCGCTTTTCTGTTTAGAGTTGTTGCTATTCTTTTCTTCGATCTCCTGTTGAGTTTGTAGGTGTTCAGAATGGTTTGATCCCTATCCAGCTGAATTCCTGAGAGGAGACGAAATCCAGGTCTCCTACTCCTCTCCCATCTTTGGTGTATACGGTTTTGGTTACAAGTTCAAAATAGGGACTCCAGTACCAGTCAGCTAACACAGCCATGGTACACGTAATTTTTCTTTTTATTGCAAGCTACATGTAAAATCATATCTTTTAATTTAAGAGCTGAAACAACTATAAATAGTTGGATATTTTTACCAAGGATTTTGATTGTGTAGTCTTTAAAATTATCATCTGTACAACCAAAATAATCTTGAAAATATATCCAGTATCTCAGAACCACATTAAAGAAAAAAAGAAAAAAACAGTCGTAGATAATGCCAAGAAAACTAAAGGTACTGTAGTATTGGAGGGAGTGAAGTCAACATAGCCTGAAATGTGCATAATTTTTAAATCATTATAAAACAAAGGTATTTTAATGGAAATTGTATATGGGCAGCAAAGAGAAATATAATTTATGCTCTTCAATTTTACTTCTTGCATAATCAGCACATGAGAGACAGATGTCCATTGTATATTTGGCCCATAGCTAATCATGTAAATATTTTTCCCCTTTCCTTTCATTAACCTCTCACTTTCCCATTTTAATTCACAAAATCCTATCATGTATGCCTGATAGCCATATTATTATCCCCACTGAGTAAATGGCAGAATTCCTTTTCAGAGAGGCTTTTGGTGGGTCCAGAAATAGATAACTAGTAGAGGTAAAGAGGAGTCTTGAACTCAGGTCTTCTGACTTGGAATTCTTTCTTACCAAGGGACTTACCATTATTTTTCCAGACTTCCTTTGCTATTTTGTTTTTTAAGTAGTCACAGTTCATAAAGTTCTGCATAAGACACCAGTGGATGTTTCCATTGTGGAATATCTTTTTGCCAGTAGGCAATTTGAATAGATTCTGAACTAGGCAAAAGTATGAAATAGACAAGAACCCTCCCTCCCCCACCTACTACTGTCAGACTCCTTTCTTCCTTCTCATTGCCTCCTATTATCATCCCATGGCAAATTTCCTCCAGAGAAAACCATCTGAAATTCATTGATATTAATTTTTAAAAGAGTAATAATGACCACTAAAAGTATTATGTTCTGACCCTTCTTCCTTCCTCTGGGATTTTTGTGTTCCAAGTAATTAGGTAGAGGAATGCTGTTTTAATTGTCAACAGAGCCTGTGGGTTTTTTTGTTTGTTTTTGTTTTTTAATTTAAGCTGGGAAGTCAATCATTTTCTAGCATATCTGCAATGAGACATGTATTCCATACATGCTGGATTTTTAGAATTTTGTTTGTTGATCCGTTCTCCCCTTGGAAGAAAAGAATTTCATGTCTTATCTGATGCAGAAGGACAAAACAATATGTATTCTTGCATGCTTTCAGATTCTTTGAAGTAGCATAGCATGTAATGTAACTACGAAGGGGATAGTTACTCTAATTCCTCTTCTTTTGACCGCACATCTGTATCTGCATATGCCCAAATGTTTCATTCATTCATTTAAAAAAAAAAATATTGAGCCCTTACTAAGACATAGTTCTATGCACTTGGGATTCTATTGTGAACAAAAAAGGCAATAACCCTGCCCTCATAGAACTTGTATTTTGTGGCTTTCCTAGAAATCAAACATCCAAGAATAATCCTCTGATTTTATTTTCCCTATACTTAGAAAGTGAATTAAGATATATGTGAATAAGTTTTAAAAACAGAAGATGTATAGATCATACTGTACCACGTAATTACCCAGTATTTATTAATATTATCTGGCATTCAAGATATAAAACTGCCTAAGACAGTGCCTCTTCCTCAGCGGAGAACACACCAGTAAATGTAAAAATAGTACTTTGGGATAAATACAGCATTTTTAAGCAGCCTTCCCTGGTCACCCTAGCTCAAGTGAACTTTCCTCCATTCAACATTTCCTATCCTCATTTTCTTCTTTGTTTTTCCTGTTAGCGTTCACCATTACCTAGATATTCTGCATTTCCCTTATTTGTCATGTTCATTGTTTGCTTCCTTGTTAGAGGTGACCAACAGGAGGCAGAAACACATGTCTCTTGTGTTCTCAGCCCCTAGAACAGTGCCTGATGTGAACAGGTGCCCATTAAACAATTTATTCTGAAACATATAGGAATTATGGCGGGACTTACCAACCGAATTAATATAGCCTTTGTCTTACAGGTACAGAGGGATCCTAGGGATATGAAGCATGATCTGTACAGTAGAGAGATATACTGGTAGCAGGGCTCAGACAAGAAGAGAGTGTGAGTTCCAGAGACAGTGACCTTGACAAGCTAAAAATAATGACAGCCATTAAGCCATCATTCCAGATCTTTGATGATTTCGACCCTGTAGAAAAACACTGCATCAACTCGTACGGATGATCATATGTTACATGTGAACACAGAGGTTTAGTTCAGAACATGTAAGTCATAGAAGAGAAGCCATTAAGCAAAGTATTAATGTGGTTTCTAGAAGTGCCTGATAACCCCAGAGAACAGCCCAAACACTGGGAGACTCTGGCTCAGTACGTAACAGAATTCGGTTAGGAGAACTGTATAAGGCTTGAAGAAAAAGAATCATAGAAATTAGGAATAAAAGAGACTATTAGATCATATTGTCCATCTCCTGCCAAGGCAAATTGTTGCTGACACTATATTATAGCTCTATTCTTTGCAGTAGATTTTTACAGACTTCCCAGGAGAGGTTTCTCCTCTGTCCAGAATAATGAATGGGGTGATATTTTTTTTCAGCATCTCACCACTAGAAAGCACAGCTTTTTACTGACAGCAGTAGTTCGGGGAATACATTCAAGCCCAGCATCAATTTCTACTTTGGGTATTAGCAGGTTCAAAATAGTTTTGGCTACCAAGAAGAGAGACTTCTGAGATTCCTTTCTCCTTTGTTTGGCACATTGGTTTTTGTAAGATGCCATATGCTTAACCTGATACGATGGATAGTTAAGGGGATGTCAGTAAACTTGAAGAATCATTAAAAACTGAAAAAAAAATTAAAAGCCCTTAGATGATTATTTCAATTATTTTATCTTAGTAATTTTGGGTATAAAATGCCGAAACAACCACCGGCCTTATGCAGTTTATTAAAATGTATTAGCAGTTTTCCCTGAATTCATCTGATCGATGTGCATACCTCCCCTGTATGACATCACACAGGAATTCTCTGTTTTATAGATGAATCAGCAAGGTTCTGGAAAGGTAAAGAGGTGTGCTCAGATAGTTAGGGGCGATGCCAAAACTAGACATCAAGATTTTTGTCCCTTCTTCCAGTGCTGCGTCTGACCCACTGTTTTTGGTGAGAAAGAACCTAGGAAACCACAATGCTGGAAAATGTATTATGGTTACTTATCATAATCACTTTTAATGGCTTTTTAATTCGAGCAATTGAACTCTTATATCAGAAAATCAATTTTATGTCCTTTTCAACGTGAAACATTATTATTTTCAAATCTAATTTAAAAAAAAAAAAAAGAAGACAAATATCTACATCCTAGCTCCCAGAGTTCCACAGCTAAATCTAAAAACAGCAAAATGGTACACAAAAGTTTGCCTTGTCACACCTGGGTTATTTTTATGTATGGGAAACGTGAGTCTCAAATTCTTTAATATGGCTGTCTTTGGCAGAGAACTTAATTATAAAATCTTAATCTGGCTCTCCAAATGGTAATTTAGATATTTTAATAATTTGTAAGATGTCAACTTTTTCCTCATATTTTTTTTTTTAACTTTTGAGCTTTGACTTTTGTTTTTAGTTCCTTAAGTAATCTCTACACACAACGTAGGACTTGAACTCACCACCCAAGGTCAAGAGTCATGTATTCCATCTCTACTGACTGAGTCAGCCAGGCACCCCTGTTTTTTGGCTTTTGAACTGTTTATTTATTATGGTCAATGGAGTCTGGTTAGTCTATATCCACCACTTTATTTTAGGAAAAAAATCGTGATGACTGAAAGAGTTAAAAATTCAGACATCTACAAATTACAAAATAGTTGAGGAAATGGGGCAGATGGGTTCGAGAATAAGCTCTTTTCTATGTAGTTTGCAGATATTAATTTATTCAGTCTCCACAACAACCTGGATGAGAAGGTACAATTGTTATCTCCATTTTAAGGTCAAAGAAACTGAGGCATGGAGAAGGTTATTAACTTGCCTAAGGAACACAGCTAAGGAGTAGGACCACGAAGCAAACCCAGGGTCCATGTTCTTCACCATTTACAACAGAGCCTCTGCTCAGCTCCCCAGCCGTGGGGACATGTGACCAGTTGGGTCACTTCTGTTTTTTTAAGAGAAGCCAGGGACCCAGCATTTCATATGAAGTGTCTTAATTTTGAAATGTGAACAACTAATTATAAATATTTTGAAACACAATGTGGACCCAACAGAAAACATCAGCAGGCTAGATCTAGCAATAAACCTCTAATTTATGACCTCTTCTGGATGCCTAAAGAGCTCATGATGAAGATTGGCAGATTTCCTGGAAATTTCCCAGACCAGCCAATTTTCATTTGTCACCTCTCAGGGCCCTTCAAGTGCCCCTGCACACATTAGAATCCATCTTCTGTCAGTGAGCTCAGGCTAGTGAGATGCCTGTTGGTCAAAGGTGTTTGTAAAATGCAGGCAGGACATATCTCAGGGAACCTTCAAGTAACCCCCAGGATGAGAAAATAGAAAATTCGGACACGGGTAGACACAGCATCATAGTTCTGTCCAGATCTACTACGATAGTTCCATTCCCAGGCAGGGCATACACTGGAGCTATAATGAAAGGCTTCTTTACCTCACAGCAGCTAAAAACACTGTCTGTGTTACCCCAGATTTGAAGCAGATACTTGAAATCAAGGCCAATACCAGAATACATGTTCTATTACAATCTCATAGCTAGTTAATAAGGCCATGGTTTGTACAGGATGGATCCTAACTGAATAGTGCCCTTCCCTCAGTTCATTGCTCCCTTAAAAATTATGTGTGTGTGTGTGTGTGTGTGTGTGTGTGTGTGTAGGCCCCATAGGCCATATTTTTTATTTATAAAAATTGTTGACCTAAATCTTAAATGGATTCACTTACTAAGAAATGATGCTCTAATGATCTGAGATTCTCAATGGATGTTAAAAAATGCAGGCTAAAAAAAGCCCTACCACCAATACTACTTAACATGTATTTATCGTTTACTCAGTTCTGGGGTCAATGAATCCATTTACATGTACCAATTATTTAATCTTCACAGTAGTGTTAAGAGGACAGGCAAGGTTTGCTCAAATATATGGACTTAGAGAGAGGAAGAACTGGGGCTTAAATCTAGACCTTCAGACACCAGATTCCACTGGCTTAAGTGTCGTTATACCACGACTCTGAAATGAGCAGACTCAAAAGCAGTACATGGACTTGAGCCCGGTAGAAATTGATAATAAACATTTATTGATTTGAACTGAGAATTGGTTTAATATTTTTCTTCTAATACAAAGAATAGAAAATGCTACAAGAAGAAATATATATTTTAAACACTAATATCTATTATTCTTTAATGAACTAAGTAAGAGGAATGAGTTTTAATGTAATCCTCAGAGTAAAGCACAAAACAAAGTTTTTGGTTTGTTTTTTTAAAGATTTAATTAATTTATTTTAGAGAGAGTGAGAGAGAACGTGAGCTGAGGGAGAGGCAGAGGAAGAAGGAGAGAGAGAATCTTAAGCAGACTCTGCATTGAGCATGGAGTCCGATGCAGGGTTAGAACCCACAACCCTGAGATCATGACCTGAGCCAAAACCAAGAGTTGGGCTCTCAACCCACTGAGACACCCAGGCAACGCCCCCTTTTAAAAAATATTTTATTTATTTATTTATTTACTTACTTACTTACTTATTTTAGAGAGCACTTGGGAGAGGGTTTCCTTTAGATTATACTGTAGTTAGGTAATAATAAGACATCGTTCCCCCTTTTTTGATGTAATGAGAATGGCGAATGTTATACAGTGGTGTATCTCAAAGGGTAGGTATATTTTGTAACTTTTTTTAAAGGTACAGTTATATAATTGAATTTCACTGAGATAAATTGAAATTTATTTACAAATTGATAATCTCTACTCTTTCTTTGCAAGCTATAATTTTGAGTTTTGTTTGTTGATTTGAGGGTATAAGAAGTCACCAAGTGTTAGTAAGTTATATACACTGAGTGAAACTTGCTCCCAGTAGTCCACAGACACATTTAAGATTGTTCTTGCTCAAGATCTAGGATCACAAATATTGAGGTACTCCATTTTCAGAATAAGTATATATTTTATGACACAGGTCTGGGGACATGTAGGCGAATAAGTCAAAAACATTTAAAAATGATTTTTACTATATAATCTATTCCCCTAACCAAAATATAAGTATTTGGGCAGCAGGGACTGAGTCTTACTTATCGCTGCATTCCTGTTCCCAACTCCTGCCACAGTACCTCACATTATATCACTTGCTATATGGTAAATGGATGAATAAATGATCCAATAAATGAATGGAGAGATAGAGGGAAAGAGAGAAAGAGCAAGGGAGGGAGTGCTCTATGCTTTCACTGCTAGTCTAGAGAGTAACACACTGATGGACACATCACAATCAAGGCCCCTCCCTACAAGAATGTCCTGTTGTATATGGTTTCAGGGGTGTTCTGTGTGGCTCAAGCCCATCTGTGCCTTTCAAGCACACAAAGCTTTTAAGATCTCGCCATCCTCCTTTTCTAAGAATCCACTCTCTAGAGAATAACCAACATCTCTCAATAAGCCCAAGTATGAACTTCATGCAACTTTGTGTTGCCCAAAGGCATTTTATAACTAATCTCTGTCTCCTGCTAAAGGAAATACAGGTATTGGGTGGGGTGGGGGGAGGGTGCAGGTAATGAACCTTCCTAGAAACCTGAAATTCATTCTAGGAGAAAGAGCCTGGTAGGAGCAAGTGGAGAGGGAGGAGGGTGATGGAAATGGTTGGAAGGTGAGAAAGAAGAAGAGGAGATAACTATGTGTGAGTTTCACTAAGCAAAGTTGCCTGCTGAGAAAGATTAAGCCTGCATGTCCCTACTGAAAAACACTTTTGGCTGGAATCAAAGCTCCTTTCTTCTCTAGACCACCCAGCAACCCCTCTCCTATTCCATGTCTTGCTTTATCTAAGATCTAGGTCCTCAAAGGACTTAACGATTATTTTATGAGAAAGAGAAAGACAAGCAGTAAAAAGCTCATTTAAAGGATCCGGTGGTTGATGTGCATACATTGAACCATCAGAGAAGAAACTGGACTGTATTCCCATTGTGGCAAATAATGGTCCCTATACCCTAAGTAGCATGGCACAATTTGTCATAGGACAGTGGGGTCGACGTTGAGGAAGTAAAAGAAAAAAAAATAAATAAGAAAAGGACAAGGAGAAAAAACCAAATGCTTCCCATCTGTTTATATATTGATTTTGCTATTGTACTAATTCTTTTTACAATATGTAGAAAAGCAAGGAGAAATAGTCTCTTGATTTTATAGGAAAGAAATCTGAGGCACCAAGTAATTAAGAAAACTCCTTCGTAGCTCCTTAGTGGCAGACTAGCAATAGGTCTAGGTTTTTTGTTTATTTTTGGTGTTTTTGTAGTTTAATTTTTAAATATGTTCTCCAAGATTAGTTTCAATAGAATATGCTCGTTGTAAGATTTTAAATATTTGCCATAAAATAATAGAAGTAAAGTGAAAGTGAACATATGACTAGAAAGCCATCCAGAGGGATCAGTGGACAGTCGTATGTTTAGAAAGGACGGTGATCAATACTGTAAGGATGATGAGAAATTGGTTTCCTCACCAAAATTCCTCACAACGTTATTTCCATAGTTAACAATCCCTATACAATTCTGATCATTAAAAAACTGTTATGTTAACAGATATTAAAATTGTTTGGTTTAATATCTGACATTTATATATAAAGCCTTTACACACCAATATACTTTATAACTCAATAAATAATAAAACATGAGATTTGGTGTCAGAAAACTTCTTTTCACATCCTAGTTCCCTGTATGAGTGGCCTTGAGCAGATGTCCTTTTTAACAAATGGCAGTTTAAAAAAAAAAGTCCTCATATGGTTGTTTGTGGGAACTAAAAATTATAACTTGAAACAAGCAAGATCACTGCACATTAAGATATGCAAACAGAAAATAGGGTGATTTTATGCCAGTCCGTAAGAGTAGTTATGGGACAGGAAATCCATAATTACCTTTCCTTTTGCACATTAGTAATATTTGCAATATTTGAGTTTTAGTATGGAATATACATTTCTGTTGTAATGAGAAAATAACGGAGTTTATTTAAAATGAGATTGTCAGGGGGCGCCTGGGTGGCTCAGTCAGTTGAGTCTCCCCAACTCTTGATTTCCACTCAGGTCATGATCTCAGGGTTGTGAGATAGAGCCTGACATCTGGCTCGTGCTCAGCACAGAGTGTGCTTGAGATTGATTACCTCTCTCTCTCTCCCTCTTCCCCTCCCCCTGCTCTCGCTCTCTCTCATAAACACATACATAGATACAAACACACATAAATACATAAATAAATAAAAATTCTTTTAAAAAATGAGATTGTCAGTAACGGTGGCATGAAGCACCACCCCTGGGATGCAGTGCCAAGTACACAGACTGACCTCTGTGTCGTTCCAGCCCCAAATGGATAACTTGAGTCTAACCATGAAAAAACAGACAAATCCATACTGATGGTCATTCTACAAAATGTCTGGTCTGTAACCTTCAAAAATGTTAGCCATGAAAGTTGAGGAAAAGCTGAGGAACTATTCCAGATTGAAGGAGATGAAGCAGATATGACAAGTGAGTGCGGTCTGTGATCCTAGCTTAGAGCATTTTGCTAGAAGGGAGTCGTAGGGAAAGGATAGGAAAACTGAATAAGGTCTCTCAGTGTACTTGTACTATTATTTCAATTGTTCTCTAAATTTGAAATATTTTGAAAGAAACTATGTTTTGAAAATGATGGTTACCCTTGCAAAAATACCTGGCACAGTGATTGACATGTAGTAGGTGTTAAATTAATGTCACTTCTCTTTCGTTCCCAAGTACAGTAAATGACACTTTTAGTTAGATGTAACTTATTTAGTGTAAATTTTGCTATTTCAATGAATTTTTTTAACAACAACAACAAAAAGAATAACATGAAGAGCCTAATTAGATCATAAATCTCTTGCCTTGAAAGAAATACTGTAAGGACGATTAGAAATTAAAATATTTTAAAAAAAGAAGATATTCCATATTGTTTTCTCTGACAGAGCATGTGCTTGATCAGGAACACATGAAGAAATGCTCTTCTTCATATTCATTTTATTCTCTAAGAAGAATTTGGGACTGCATAAAGCAGATATTCAACAAGTACTCATTGAGTACATAAACTATTTGTAATTTCTTGCTTTAGATAGTTAGAGGTAAAAGTCCTTTATCGCCTCTTGTCTGTTGACTCGATATTTGATGGTTTAGACACATGCTACAGATTTCATTGTCATAGAAAACTGATCCAAAGAGTTTAAATATCTATAAGTATAAAATTTAGGGACGCCTGGGTGGCTCAGTCGGTTAAGCGTCTGCCTTCAGCTCAGGTCATGATCCCAGGGTCCTGGGATCGAGTCCCGCATGGGGCTCCCTGCTCCGTGGGGAGCCTGCTTCTCCCTCTGCCTCTGCCTCTCTCTCTCTCTATCTCTCATGAATAAATAAATAAAATCTTTAAAAAAATAAATAAATAAAATAAAATAAAATTTAACTCGAA
This sequence comes from Mirounga leonina, assembly GCF_011800145.1. Classification (NCBI taxonomy): domain Eukaryota; kingdom Metazoa; phylum Chordata; class Mammalia; order Carnivora; family Phocidae; genus Mirounga; species Mirounga leonina. The sequence continues at coordinate 28,792,477 of NW_023270320.1, read as the reverse complement.
GCTTTCCTTAAGAAAAAATGAAAATGAAAAACAGCAATTGTAATTACTTTGTTGCTGGTCTGGTGAATAGCATATTGAATAGCACCCAAATACATTCTTCTATAGGCAAATCTATTTTCTATTAACCATCGTCAAATATTTTTGAGCTAATGTCTAAATTTAAATGAAAATTCATACCTCACAACCTAAGCCATTTCGGAAATGGCTTAGCTTTTCTTTTTGTGCAGTCTTATGATTCAGTTGCTCTGAGAGAAACAGAGTGAAATCAATCTCATTACCTGTATATTTTACCACCTGATTTCAGAGATTCTCTGCTTTGATTACTTGAAAGATGACATAGTTCTATGATGCTGCCACTGACTGACATACAGATTTAATCTCCAGATAAGAATGTATGGCTAACAGATAAAAGGCCTGGGCTCTACTAAAAAGTACTAGTAATTTCTTAGCCGGAAGGGAGGCTTGCACAAACTGCAGACATAGGGTAGGAACAGTTTGCACCCATGCCCTTTTTCTTAGGAGAACCACTGTCTCTGTAATCCCTATTCTTCCTCTACCTGCAAAGCAGACCCAAGAGATTTGTCTCAAAAAAATGTCTGTTAGTCTTTCTGACACTTGTTTTGTGCAGTTGCTGATTAGAGCTCAGTGATTCTGTTTCTTGATCAAGCACATGCTCTGTCAGAGAAAAGAATATGGGATATCTTTTTTTTTTTTTGAATGCCTGTATCAGTCCCTTATGATTAGTTAATGTGCTAAATGCTATCTAAGTCCTTAAGAAAAAAAAATATATATATATATATATCATGTCTTCCTAAGGATCTAAATCACTCCTAAAAACAGAAAGTAACCTTGAGCTTTAACTCCTTTCTCTACCATGGACAGCAAGGATTTGAAAACAAAACGAAAAACAATCCAGTGATTCAAAGAACCCATTCAAAGATCACACGGGGGCTTGGTCTAGTTTTTTTCCAGTGAGATTATGTCCTGTTGCCACAGGTCATAAACAGTGTGTGTCTTTGGTTATAAAGACAAAGAAAAAACATCTAAGAGCAACTGGGAAACGCGTCTAATTCTTCTAGTAGACTTCATGGAGATGGATAAAATATTTGCATTGTAACCCATAAACCAATGGCAGCTGTGACCAAGGGGATTGCAGTCTACAAAATGTGGCCAACCAGTTTTATAATAAATACACGGTGCCATTGAAGATCGCCAATTCTCAATGACCCAATTATAACTCTTTTATGACACCATGATGTTATGTAGTTTTTTCTAAGTTCAATATGATCATTGTGGAACTTTGCAGGAAACCTATAGACAGTAGAATTCCAAATACTAGACCGGTAGAATAAGGAAAAGGTAAAAGAGTTAAGGCAAAATTATTCTTTATCTGTGAATTATTTTTCTTCTGTTGCGTATAGCGAAAGTGTACTTTTGAACCCAATTGTAAAGGACTCTAAAGGGTGTGCAGTATACCTCATCAAATAGGAGGCTATCATTTGGGAAGGCAAAAAGCTATAATGAAAATTTTAAATTGGTATTAGAAAAAGCACCTACAATGGCTTTGATTATCCAGTCAGCTATGAATAGAGTATTACTTGTTGGCTTTTATCAGTGTGTTATTTTGTTACTGCATTAAATTATTCATAACATATAGTAATAAACCTACAGCCTTTGATATTCCAGTGCATCCTTTTGTGTTCTGAAGACTGAGGGGTTTGAAGCAACTATTGATAAAAGAGAAAGGAACAAAATGGTCAGTTCACACCTCAGCAAACCTCCTAACCGGAGCCTAATAGCAATTTATTATGTATCTTTAAATTGCAATTACGGGACCTGAAACTTTTCAAAGAAATGCTTCACTAAAGTGAGACAAACCATGACTTGCCTGAGGTTGTGTGCGACCTCATGAATACCACATAAACATGCACAGTGCACACTCAAGCTAACCACCTCGTTTTCTTTCTCGGTAGTGGAAAAGCACGGAATAGAACATACTGAGAGAAGTAATTCAACACCTGTGTCAGGCTGGTCTCCTTTAATGGCTCTGCTCCCTCTTTTTGCATGAAGCAATCAGTAATAGGGTGGCTCTTCCTAAGATGGACCATGAATCTAGCAGGCAGTCACAAACAGCTAAATGGCACTTGTACCCACAAATGTCTCTGGCAAGCGTAAAACCACCAGGCATTTTTTGTCCGGTTGTCCTAGGGAAGGGATTACTGGTCATGAAATGTCTGTTCCCGCTATAACTGTGCATTGAAAGAGGTCAAGGTATTCAAATAAAGGGACCCCTAATCAGATAAAGGGGCATTTGGGGCAGCGTGTGGAGGGAGGGAACTGAGAGGGAAGCGTGAAGGCCCAGGCTGAGAGGGAGGGAAAATGGAAATGGGAGTGTGAGGCCAATTCATGGAAGGTCTTGGATTCTCCTCCAAGGATTTTGCACATTATCATGTAGGCGGTAGAAAGCATCAGATCTTCTGCAGAAAAAAAAAACATCTGGAGGCTAATATATAGGAATGTGTCAGAAGCCACGCTTGCTCATGTCTGGGGATCGCCGGCCATATCTCCACTGCACCTCGGCTCCAGCATTTCACCCCTGGCATTCTCGCTTCTCCTCTGCACCCATTTAGCCTAACCATCCCTGATGAACTCAGAATTAACCCCTCTACTGTGCTTCACCTTAACATCCCATCTAAAAGTCCTTATTATGCTTTAATTACCATTTTAAATTGATTTTAGGTGTATGATTTTTCACCTTTTAATGTCTCTGGAATCCAGACGCACCTTACAATTGATTAGGCAGAAGTCACAAGGTCATGTTCTCTGCCTGGGCATGTGCTAGATTGGTCATAATGGTTCTTTCTTTCATTTCTTCAACTGAGTTATGTACCTAGTTAACACTAAACACGTTAAGGTTAATTGCCTTTTAAAATGCTTTTAAAAGACTACACTATACTTCACCAGTGAAACGCAAGTTATTTTGTATGCAAAGGGTACAGAAAGAGAGCAGAGGGCCATGAATTTGATATTAGTGAAGCAAGTATTTAAAAGTAACACTCAAGTGCTTTATAGGACCTAAGAAAGGAAAATACCCACACATGGATGAAGCCAGGTTGTTTTATTACCGGGATGTTTACAAAAAGATTGTTATCACACACCAGGCCACGCAGCCCATGGGAGGAGCTCAGCCAGGTCCCGGGCATGGATGAAAGAAATTTTAGAGCAATAAGAGGCTAGTAGGTAGGACCCATTTTTGCATTTGGAGGACTAACAAGATAATAAATTGACATTGCATGTTGCTTTCTTTCTTAATGGGATCTCTAAGAATATGTGTCCTTAATAACAGCAGATCTTACAATTAGTTATCAATTTTTTGAGCTGTGCTCTTTTCTTTGCCACAGGCTTAGTACTTTTCATTTAATTCCCTCATTAATTTTTTCCCTTGTATTTGTCATAATCACAACCAGACTATTGGCTACTATTGACTATTGAAGCCAGGACCCTTTTCTCTTTGTTCCTTATATGACTGTCTGCCACTTGTCCAATACCTTCCACCAATAAGAATTTCTCGTGTTGGAAAGGAATCATTATTTTGTGGACGATACATTTTGCACAAGGAGAAAGGCAGTTTGCACAACAGAGGAGAGGTTGAAATGAGTTTCCAGCCAGGTCTAATCTGCTGAATTCATATCATTTATATTTGGCAGTGAGGTCCAGTGGAGAGAGTAGCAACTTTGAGATACACCTGCGTTCATATACTGACACCATCACTGATGGACTGTATATAGACTGCACAGCTAGGTAAAGTCACTAACCTCCCTCCTTCTAAGTTTTTTCAACTGCAAAATAGACATAATGGTACTAATTTACTGCAATGTTGTTTAAATGGGGAAAAGAAATAGCATTACATGTGACTTAATAGTACGTATTCAGCAAGTGTCAACCCCCTTCCCATTCTCCCCTGTCCCTCATGACTATCCGTCTTCACAAGAACGATTGGGACTGCCTGGTTGTGTTAGTACTTGCATTGCAATTCCATGTCCTACAATATGTTCAGAGCTGGCTGGGTTCTTTGGCTGTTGTTGTTTGTTTGTTTTTTAATGGTGATACACCTTGAAGATTACAATAAGTAGTCTGGAATGGTGATCAGGAATCTATATTTTTAATAGCTCCCTGACCAGACGATTGTGATATACCCTCAGGACTGAGAATTTCTGTTCTAGTAATATTAGATTATACTACCATTCACTGTAAAAAAAAGTTTGTATGGATGTTTGATATCTATTTTGGGAAACAGAAGAGTTCGGGGAAAAAAAACAAGAATGCAGAAAACCATTAAAAAGTGCCACATCTACAATCCTTTTGCACTAGTTTATTGAGGTTGAAAAAAATCATGATATTTACTGTCTTGTTTTCCCTTCAGAATCATATGGAACTTAGTGATAATTTTTTGAAGTTGCATGCTAAAATGCAGTCTCTTGATTCACACTAAAATTAATGGTTACTGCTTAGTCTTTAAATATTTAAGATAAAATCTGCTCAGACAAATCCTTATCCTAGCCTTCATATAAATTCTAGCTACTGTAAACTATTATCTCTTCCAAACACCCTGGGAGCGTTATAAGCATTAATGTGAACACAGACAAGTCAGATTATTCAGGTGGACACAAGAATGAGAGTTAAGAAAGAAAATGGTTCAGTAATCATTGAAAGCAGTTTTTGTGTTTGGTTTCCCAAAATATCACCATTAAATGCATCTTGATGCTAAAACACATATGGATACCAGCTCATAATATTAATAGCCATTACCTTTCAAGTCTCCTGACCAATAGCCATTAATTCCTTTGAAGTATGTAACCCAAAAAGGGAAGACATGCCATTTATTGAGTGCCTCTTAAGTATTAGACGATATGCAAGGGAATTTATGTACATTGTATCTAACCCATATACCAAATGTGGGAGATAGGAGCTATTATTTATATTTTACCACAAAAAAAAAAAAAAAGTTCAGGCCAGGAAAAGTTAACTGACTTGCCTAAGATGTGACTAGTAAGGAGCATTCCTAGGGAGATCTGACTCATAAAGCTAATAAGCTAATGTTCTTTATATCAATTCCATACATGAATCTGAGCCAACAAAAGACAAAGAGAATAGACTAGATTCTGCCTCAAGCCTAGGGAATTTGAAATTATTCATGAGACTCTCTCCTCCACTAAAAAAATATTGTCACCATATAGTATATACTTACAACTTTTGGCTTTACCTCTAAACAGAGTAGAAGGCTGGGTGTCAGACATGCCATCAGGATGCTGAGAAGGCCTTGGTGTTCCCCCAACCCTCTGGGATCCACTGTTGTAGAAAAAGAGTATCTCCTGGTACTTGGGAGTTCTCTATCTGAGCTTCACCCATTAGCTCAAAGCTTTGATGCCTATTCAAATTCTCTCCCCGCCGGGAGGTGTAACACTTTAAACTGTAATCAGCCATTCACGGTTTAGTTTTGACCTGGGGATTACAAAAGAGGAAAGGAGGGCACCAGTGGCTGACTGGGGAAAGAAAATTTCCGAGAATAGAGCTGCTTCCCTGACAACCCTCACCCAAGAAAAAGGATGTAGCCTTAAGCTGGCCTTGCGCATAGCACTCCACAAGGTGGGATATGTTATAGAATTTCGATTAGATGCAATCTTCTTGTCCCAGATTCAGAAACCACCCCCCAAGAAGCCTGAAACCTCATCAGATCTGGGCTAAACCATGTATTTATTCCATTTATATAGTCTACATTTATGTAATCTTTCTCCCCCACGTCATTACTTACAGGGAAACTGTCTTAAGATATATTTTTTTTTATCCTGTTAGGAATAATCTTTTATTGAGAAAAACTTCTATAAGTACCTATATCTGAAAAGTACACTTTACCACTAACAGTTGGTGTTCAGCGCATCAACTCTGTATCTCTTGCTCATTCTCTTTATCCACTCAGAGATTCAAACCTTGTTTGTCACTAGGGAGGAACCACGGGAAGTTCTTATGGTGGTCACACTTTAGGGGAGAGAGTTAGTGCTGAGGCTTTTCCTAGTGGAGAGAGCTGTAGGAGGCCGATTAGGCAGCTTGCATAATCTCTGGGTTGTCTTGCCTGCTTTGCTTTATTCTGGCAAAATAGCAAGTCACCTACAAAATGTTTCCAAGAAGGAGGGATTCAAGGGTTGTGCGTCAGACCTTCTAAAGGAAGGAAGGTAATTTGATGTTATCTGGCTAATTGTTGCCAGATGTCCCAATCTGATAATGGACATTAGCGATAATAGTGAAAAGACTGTCTTTGGAAAGTATGAGTTGATATTTATTCCACTAGTCTGTGTCCTATCTGTGTGATTCTGTGTGTATATCTACAAGGAAAACATACACGCAATAACAAGAATATGTGGAATTCTAATTTTTTTTAAATTTAGAAAGAAAATGGACTTGCGTAAAAATGTTCTTATAAAGGAAGAAATAATAAATATGTTGTTTTCTAATATTTTGCCATAACTGCAAGGCCATCATAAACATTGAAAAGGATGGCTGCTTGGTATCTTTATGGAATATCTGGAAACAGGTATCCAGTGGCAGAATTGTTAGGTAAACCTTGACATATTTATTGGATATTCTATATCAATAATCAGCCATTGATACTAATGAAGACTACAGAGTAACAAGGAAGCACGTTCTTATTAAAAGGAGAGAACACAGGGGCACCTGGGTGGCTCAGTCGGTTAAGTGTCCGACTCTTGATTTCGGTTCAGGTCATGATCTCAGGGTCCTGCGATCGAGCCCATGTAGGGCTTCCTGCTCTTCAGGGAGTCTGCTGGAAGATTCTCTCTCTCCATCCCTTTCTGCCCTCCCCCCGTGCGTGCTCTCTCTCAAACAAATAAATAAATCTTTAAGAAAATTTAAAAAAAAAGGAGTAAAAGAATTAAAATGATATGCATTGGGGCACCTGGGCATTCTCTCTTTCTCTCTCAAATAAATAAATAAATCTTAAAAAAAAACTATATACATTTATGTCAACTATCAAATATTTAAAGATATACTATGATTAGAACTAACAAACAAAAAAAACAATGACATAGACATGTTAATAACTGTGCCACTTTAGGGTGATGCAATTATGGACATTTTTTTTCCTTTTCCAAATGGTATATAACATGGTTACATTATTTTTAGAAGTTAAAAAGAGATTTTCTTGCCGCCATGCAGAAAACATTAAATAATCTAGATTTGTTAGTCCAATCAAATATATTTATTTTGGAATTAAATATAATCAATATTGTTTTTACTCAAGTTAACATATTTCTCAATATAGTCTAGAGACTGGTGAAGGGATCATTTACAACTGAAAGCTAGCAGGCAATCAGTTTCTCTGCATAAACTGAAAATGAGGTGCATCTAATTTTGAATGGCATTTATTCTACTAGGATTTTAGAAGCTTTTCTTGGCACTTAATATAGCAGGAGCAAGCAGTTCATTAAGGAAATGTATTCCAGTAGGTTAAAGATGAAGGTAGGAATATATTTTTCCCTGCTTTTGTTTCTTTTTGTTTTGTTTGTTTTTGTATTTTTGCTTGTTTCCTTTTTATTTCTTCATATTTTGACCCTGGATTGTGAAATCAGTTCATCCCGTTCTTAAGACATCTATGATGTATGGAAAAATAGTTTCATGACATTACCACTCCCATTTCAACATCATTACAAGGGCTGTCACTGTCCTCTGTGGGTTTGATTGAATTCTAGCTTGTTTACATCTGGCCTTTGAACAACTCCCTCTCAGAAATCTGTGACACAAGCCATGCGTTGGGCACCCAAGCTTGCACCTGACTCACCCTTTTACTGAGTAATGGGGAAAACACAGTGCATGCCATTAATCTAAGACACCCAGTCATTTTGAAAATACAGATGGAATCTTCAATGGGAATCGTTAGTTTAAAGAGAAAATAATGCATGAAGTGTGAAATCATTCTGTTATTAGGGAATTTAATTGCCATTCCAATCCTTGATAGCTGAGTGACTGATCACTTAATTTCTGAACCTTGGTTTTCCCAGGATTGTTCTCCACTATGGATTCCAAATAAGGCAACAATTTCTCAAAGGGTAAAAATACCTCACAAGCATAATTAAAATGGAGTCTGGATGTGCTGGTCCTTGAAATGGGGGAGAAAGAGGGATGGAGGAGCAGTAGAGAGTACAAAAGTGGGAACAAAGTGATGCCAAAATAATGAAATGATGGTATTTCTCTTTTTTTATAAAGATTTTGCTATTTAAGTGTTACCATTGATTTGCTCTGCCTTTACCTGCTATAATCTTAAAAATATAATAATAATAAAATCAACTTGAACATACACTTAGTCCAAAAAAGAAAGAATTAACTGCTCAAGTATGTGAGATACCGAGTAGAGCTGTAATATCCTGCCCCAAATTAAGATGATTCCATCACCTGTCCTCTAAAAGCTTCTAAACGGATCAGAAAGATAAGACAAAGTAGATTAGGAGATAAGTAGCAGCCCAAGATTTAATAGAAATTATATATAAATACATCATATATTACTATTATTATTAAGTATTATATCACATATATATAATTCTATAGAAAAATGTGAAAGGATGGGCAATGATACAAGGAGAAATATGGATATGGGAGAAGAAAGACTAGAAATGTAAGGAGCCTGATTTGCAGCCCAGACTCCAGATTTTATTCTAGTGGCAAAGGAGATCTGGTTGCAACTTTTCCATCTGGCCTTCACAAACTGCTGTTGAGCGTACAGCTTATCAGTAGCTTACGAGAAAATGATCACTGTGTGTTGGGCCCTCTGCTAACCATTGCACCACACAATCTCACCGAAGAGATGTAACTACACTCAGGGACAGACACTTGTCTTCCCTCGGCGTCAATGGGGAACATCTCCAAGTGTGAGTAAGGCAACAGGCAAGGGTAAAAGGGAGATGGAAATTCAGACCCAGCTGACTCCAAAATCCATGGTCTTAACGTCTATATAACTCTCACCTCTCAGGTTAGAAACATCTCACAAAAAATTAAATACATAAGTTTGTGAAAGATTATATCTGCATTTCCCAGGCAGAAGTTAGGCTTAGATAATTGTGGCAGAAAAGAACATATTGCCTTGATTTTTTTTATACCAAAGGCAATTTTGCCTTTCAACTCAAGATTGTGTGTGGGGATATTGTCATGTCTTTGGACCACCCATCCTCTTTTGGCCTGAAAAAAGTGGCTGGCGCTCAGTAAATTTTTGTCAAGTAAACAGTCTGTTTCACATCTTTCTTTGCTTGTATTTTGATTTGTCATATTTCCACTTTATGATAAGATGATATTTTAACATTATGCATCCATAAGTTTTGTATTTTTCTTCTGTAGAATTCCTCAATCTTGTTATTTTGGGATGAAAATAAAGAGAATGGTCATTTTGATGTTTTGTTTTGTTTTGTTTTGTTTTTCTAACATAATAGAGTCAGGAACACTGGTTTGGGATCAGGAGCTGCAATCCAAGTACTTACTTAAAATTTTTAACGGTGTAATCTGAAGCAAAGCACAGAAGCTGTTGGAGTTTGGGTTCCTTAATCCAAACATGATGGAAACCTTGTGACTTCGACTTCCCATTTGTAGCCTTGACAACCGTGCATTTCCCCACATCCTGCCCAGCACACAGCATGTCCACAATATGGAACAGTTAACTTTCTCGCCCGATCCCTCCTTCTATCTCAAATATATTTTTTAAAGATTTATTTATTTATTTTTAGAGAGAGAGAGCATAGAGGGTGGGGCAAAGGGAGAGGGAGAGAATCTCCAGTGGACTCCCTGCTGAGCATGAAGCCCGACCAGAGCTGGAACCCATGACCCTGACATCATGATTTGAGCCAAAATCAAGAGTCGGACGCTTGACGGGCTGAGCTACCCAGGTGACCTACCTCAAATGATTTTTAAGGAATTAAGATTCTTAACAACTATTGGATTTCATAGATGAGAATGTGATCTATGTAATGATTTATCACAAAAAGTTAAAATAATTTACTTTTCACATTGTCAATTCTTCCATCAGGCTACAATTTGTCAATAAAGCAGTTTCCTTTTCTCACAACATATTTAATCCTTTTAGTGTAATATGCTATGTTGAGGTTCATAAAACTGTGAGCTTTAAAATGATTAATATACCTACTAAAATGACCTCCTGCACATGATCCTTGCCAAAAAATTGATTAAATCCACATTTTACATTTTAATAACCCTTGAAAGTTGTAGGAATCATAAAATAAAAAGAAAACCTGAAGTTATGATTCTTTTTAAATTTTATTTATTTATATTCTAAATAATTCATTAGGCAATTTTCTGGAGTTAAACATAATCAGATAGAAACTTAAGGTTTTTTTAAAGTGTCAAAAATCATCTGCTTCAACTGTAAATTGGTAAAGCCAAATTTAAAAATAAGTACAGCACTCAAAAACATTCCTTTTCCAGTCTCTTCTCTCTGTCATAACACAGGAATTCTGGCTTCCATTTATCCAATCCTCATGGCAATTATAAGTTGTCAGCATGTTAAACTATTAAATTGAAACAGAAATTCTCTATTTTTTTAAACTAATATTCTGTCTAAATTACTTCTGAGCTTCAAACTCAACATGTTTGAAAGAAACCTCTTAGTCATTCAATACTTTGTTTCCCAAGTAATTATCTTTCTCTTGAGAAGACAAATTGGTCTCGCAAGCCGATTTTGTTCCCTTCTTTGCACTGGCTTCCAGAAAACTCATTTGTGTGACATATGCATCGAGTCTAAAGTATCCATTTTGTTTATCAACTTTCACTCTAGGCTTCATGCTATTTTTCTTATAATTATGTTTGTATTAATCTAATTTGCTTACTCATTATACTCTGAAAATTTTATTTTATTATACTCCGTATATAAGTCACATTAAGTCACTTTATTCTAAAATACTTGAGTGTGGATAAACTTAAAAATAAGTTGATCTCACTAAACCCAACACTCCTCTTGCATTCTTCAACTCAAGCTGCGGCTCTGAAGATCCGATCCGGAGTCATCCTTGCCCCCCCCCCCCTTTTTTTTTCATTCTTGCATTCAGTGTTTTATAAAATCTTGGAGTTTTTAACTTCAACATCTCTCTAAAGGCTCTCTCCTTCTCTTTAATGGTACTTCATTGTCTTAGTTTAGAAATGCAAATAGCTCGCTACGTGGTCTATCAAATATTGTCTCATCTCTTCAGAGCAGACTCTTGCCAAGATAGCCTTTCAAACGTGCAATCTGGTTATCCACTCCACAGGTGAATGCACAACAAAGGAATATGGTCACAAATGCTGTGTAGTGGTCAACTCCTATTTTTGTTGAATTTATGATCCTCATAAATTCCTCATCCACATGTTCTCTTACAAATAGGTATTTGTTAAGAACAATGATCAGGCATGCCATTCTGAAAGATGAATGGCCCCCAATGATTAAGGAGATCATTTTATTCAGGCTATTGCAATAGAAAGAATATTCACAAATGTGGAAAGTCTCAAAACCAAGGGAGAGGTCTCAGGTTTTATAGAGGGAGATAGACAAGGAATTCATCCGTAAGCCTTAAAGTAGTCATGTAGCAAGATGGACATGAGTTTTGTCTACGTCATTAAGGAAAGGGGGTGGGTATGCAAGGTCAGCCTGTCCCAGGCACTGACCATTTCTAGGAAGACTAAGACAGGGGTATTTTGGAGAAGAAAAGGATGGAGAGATATAGTAATCTTTGCTATTTTCCAGGAATACAGGGTTTGGGTAAAGTTTGACATTGTCCTTATTCACCTTTTCAACAAAACTGTATGTCTTCACATTTATATTGAGATTGTTCACACTGGTGAAAATAGAAATAAATGCCAGTTTCCTGATATCTTCTATTATTCCTCTTATATACCCTTGTATAATTGGTACATTTAGGTCCTGCGAGGAAGGAGGAATAGATCTATATCTCCATCGATATCTCTGTCTATATCTATAGTTACATCTAATCATTTTCAGAATAACAGAATAGGGAAGAACTGAATTATTCAGCAGAGACCCTCTCAATCCCATTCCCAGATGGTGCTAATGTAAGTGGTTTGCTGACCACACTTTGAGAAACTCTGGCCTATAATATCATCTATCTTAACCTTTTTGTATAATTGGGATTTTCTGTGCTCCCCACTTAACGTCCAGGAGCCCCAGTAATCCCTACAACTCAGACAAGGAGAATGAATCCCTCACTGTTGACGTAGCCATTGTTTCAGATCTCCCAATTGATTAGGGATAAGGAGTCATTTCGTAAGCTGGTTTCCGAGAGTACTTTAAGCTCTAATTTCATAGATATTAAATCACCCTGAATTCCTCCCTTTTAATGGCATGCTGGTGGTGCAGTGGGAGCTCACTAGAGAGCAGACTTGCCTCAGCTGTTCCTGCCTTAGCCAGGTGGTCAAAGGAAAAACAAATTCGCTTACCTGTGAAAACAGGTTGCCTATAAATCAAAAGAGGTCAAGTTATGTCCACCAGATGGAGGTTTTAAAATCTTAATGTGTAAGTTAAGATATAATGGATTACTGAAGGTGAAATTTTAATAAGGTTGAATCATTTTGTTGCCTTCTGGGACCTAGGGGGAGCAAAAGGTTACTGTTACAGTGAACAAGAATGAAGTCAGATTTTCGTCTTAAATGACCTAATTACGAAGGATGTGATTTTGAGTCATTAATTTTCAAAATCATATCTAATTATCCATTGGTGTGGCTCACCAAGGCTCAAAAACACATGGGCAAATGGGTTTTCCCTGCTAAGTGTACAGTTTCGTTTGCATGAGTACTGTATCTTTGCATGTTATAATTTTACCCATAAAATTATTCTGGTTTAAGGTGGGGGAGGACTTCTACTCAACCAAGATCAATCTCTCTTTCTCTCTTTCTCTATCCCTTCCTGCCTTTTTCTCCTTTCCTCTCTTTGTTCTCATTCTTTCTTTTCTTTTGTCTGCCATTTCTTTAGCCCTGGAAATGTAAAATGAGCAGGGTAACCGAAAGCAGGAAGAATCCAAGTCAGTCAGGATTCTCTTTTTGGACAGTTAGAAAGTTGACACATTGCCTAACATGAAGCTTTGATGTTAACTGTGGGTTTCGTTTATCCATGGTCCATCACTGGAGTTAACTGAAAGTGAGTGATTTTTTTTATTATGAAAGGGACAGTCACAAGCAAAGCTAGAATAATCTACGAGTGGCAAAGGATATTATAAGAATGCTTCTATATTTCTAGGCATGAATATGATATCTGTACAAAATAAATGATCTTAGATTAAAGATTCATGTCAGCTGGGAATTATGAATATGTTCTCTCACTTGGTCTTTTTTTATGCCTGAAAACTCCATGGTGTTCTTGCTTCTCACCACCGGTTGTGGAGAAGAGTGAGAATTTATTTAATAACACTTGTCACTTTCTTGGCATACTGGGAATGAAGTTTCCCTTTTGATGCCCTATTGCTAACTGATGAGCTTAACATCTTGCAAAACTGGGATGCCCAGCAGAGAACATGATGTTTTTGTTGTGGGAAGGACATTTGGGTAAGTGGATTGTTCAATATGTAGACTCCCCTCAGGTCTCTTAATAGAAGCTCTTCCCATCCCACCAAGTTAAATTCTTAGCTACCTTAAAAATACCACCACATTTACATTTCAGACCTTTGTGAAGGTGTTTTCTTTGACTTGTAACTTTAAAGTTCTTCTTCATAAAAAGAAGAGTCTCTTTTAAGATACCTAAACTTTTTTTTGAAACATTTTACATCATTTGATGGATACTATTACCCTTAATGGAAAGGAATGAAATAATACACATCTTTAATTTCCTTTAGTAAAGTGACATTTAATGAGAACAATGGAAATGTGAATTGTGATTCTAGGTGTAACTCATGTTTTGACACAGGTTCTTGCCTTAAAGTCATTTAATCGTATGTACTTTTAATTCATACGGGCCAGGGTTAAAATCCATTTCATTAGCTTATTTTTAAGTCACTATAAAGCAAGAGTGAACTTTATTTTCATTGACATTATAGTTATTATTTTCCTTTATGTTTTAAGACATTGTGCAATAACTTCCTCCATTTGTCTTTATTATCATCTTCTTTGGCCTATGGACATCAGAGCTAAATCAAATTTTAGTTAAGTTCCTGCAATAAACTATTATAAGCCAGGGCAAGATATTCTTAGAAAGTAAATTCATGTTAATGTAGATAGTGAGGTTTGTAACTGAAAATGGCTTTAGTTCTCAGTAGGATGCTTGAAGTAAATTGAATATAGAATAATTGAGCATGAATGCTTCACTCCAAAGGGAGTGGTTGTCTACTCAGTGTGTGTGTGTCTGTGTCTGTGTATTCAAGTACGTACTATTCAAGTACATACCTATGAGCTAGATAAAATCACTTAGGAGCCAGATAATGTATGTACCAACTCATTTGCCTGGTTCTTTGATCTGCTCTCAGGATGTTGAAACAAAGATAAAGACATCTTTTGTCATAGTCCATCTGTAAATAAATACATAGGCTTGTCCTTGGAAGGTGTCATTCTTGCTTGCTAAGGCAAGAAATGATGCCTCCCTGCCTTTGGGTATCCAGTTACATTACTAGAATAAACCATTGCCATGACCAGACTAGGCTTTTCACTGCTCTATAGTTTCTTTCTATTGGAATTTAGAGAACCCAAGGACAACAAAAGATACAATTCCTCATTCAACAACTCAATAAGGCATGTACCTAGAATATGTCTTAGAATCTAGAGACAAAATCAGGCATTAAATGTGTTTTTACAAGTTATTTCTTAAAATAGATAAAAAATAATTGGGTAATCCAAGAGTAATAATACTTCCATATTGCCACTGAGATTATAGCAACAATTCTTGTTTTAATAGCTCTTGTTTTCCTCAAAGTAGGACAAGCTCTGTAATTGGTGGTGTTTTTTGATACTAAAGAAGTTTTTGTGATCCTTTGCCATGTCTGATGTATGTATCTCATACTGCCAATAGTTTTTAGTACTCCCACCACTATAAATGAACATTTTATTGAGATAAGTAGAGAAAAATCACCTTGAAAGACAAATCTATTAGCAGTATTTAGACTTATATGTCAATTTTCCATTGTAAAAATCACCATTATTTTAATGTAGAAATAAGAATAAATGATCATACACATTTTTCTTGTGGGAATATAAAATAATGTAACTAAAGGCTTTGCTAAAGTTAACAAGTGGAGAAGTGTAGGTCATAACCCAAGTCTGTCGAAGTTGTTGAGTAAAATTATGGTGATTATTTCAGTTTACCATATGATGGTTATAATGTCAGCAAGCATACATAACAATTTGCTATTTGCTATTTGGTAGGACTGTTCTAAGCATTCACATATAAACTAATTTAGTTATCCAGACAGCCCCCGAGGCAAGTACCATTATTGTTCTATTTTATATTTTGCGGGGGAAAAAACTATAGAGCACATTAATATTAAAACCAGCAGCAATGAAGTTCTGGGAGGACCAGCTCTCACACTTAGTTTGTATTTTGTGCTTCTCTATTTGGAAATGAGTCTAGTCTGATACTTAATATAACACAAAATTCAGTGCTTCGCTATGATCACTGGTAGTAAAACATAGACTTGTAATGTTTAACATGTGAGATTGCTGGTTGATTAATTACAGATCATAACCAGCCCAACTTGAATATCTACTGAATAATCTGCTGGGCTGAGGTATAACATTGACTCAATACTGTGGGTCTTAACTTCTAAACTCCTTCCTAGTCACTTTTAAGATATGTATCCCGTTAAGAAGAATCTTCTGAAACTGACCCTGAGTTCAGTCTATAACTCCATCAAGCAGGTCAGTTCTAGATGTGCTCTGGGAGGTCCTCTTTACCTTTTTGTAAGGAAGGACACAGCAGGTTTCAGAGATGGTCCCTACAAAGAGCTGCTAGAGAAATAGACCATTGCTATAATGATGCTTTCTAACTACATCATTCAAAAAATGACACCTTATCTAAAACTTAAAATTATTTGTCTTTGAGATTTCCTTTTCTTGGTGTGATACACTAATTCATGGCAACAATCAGGAAGTAAATGGATATGTTCTAGTAAAATTGCACTTTTAAAGACAATGTAAAACTATAGAAGCAACAAGAACTAGAGGAAATAGGGGCGCCTGTGTGGCTCAGTTGTTAAGCGTCTGCCTTCAGCTCAGGTCATGATCCCAGGGTCCTGGGATCGAGCCCCGCATCAGACTTCCTGCTTGGCAGGAAGCCTGATTCTCCCTCTCCCACTCCCCCTGCTTGTGTTTCCTCTCTCATGTATCTCTCTCTGTCAAATAGATAAAATCTTAAAAAAAAAAAAAAAAGAACTAGAGGAAATAAAATCCCAAGAAGGAAGAGCCTTTATTAGGATAGCTGAGAGTTGATAGTTATTTTCTTTCCTAAAATCATTTGCAGATTCAAGGTGTAGGTTGAGGATAGGACTGGGCCTACACAAACATACGCTGCTGAGAGACAGGCAAAGCAGTAGAGCCTTTGGTGGTCAAGTGGGTTAGTATGATGGATAGGAATCCAAAGGACCTGCAGATGCAAAGCCATTTTTCTCCTGGAAATATTCACCATGTTCTGGAGTGGCATGGGAGGCTTAGGAACTCTTCTGAAGTTTTGCAGTGATTAGAAAACAAGATCCCACTGGAGGTGACCTGTTACAAATACACACCAGGCCCCCAGTCAAAACTTTTCCCAAAATTGAAACAATGAGGGGTAAGAGGCAAAACTGCTAAACTCAAACCTCTGAAGGGCATAACTCACACTCCTGTGGTCTTTCTGAGCTCAAGAGAGAAGGATGTGTCAGACTCTCAATCAAAAGTCCGGGAGGCCACATCAAAGGAATGGGAATGAAGCAGATGTGGTCAAGTTTAACCAAATCTGTAACTCAACCCAAACTGGTCACATTTCTTGAGATCAAAGGGTCTAAATTCTATGTCTGACAAAGCTGGGATAAAATAGCATCATCTGAACTAAGTAATTAAGATTAAAAATAAATAAATAAAAGCATCCCCCACCCCCAGATTATCCGGTACTGAAGTTAACAGGTAAGGACATTAAAATAACCATTATCAATATATTAAAATAGGGCAAAAGAGGGATGATAGTAATAGTTTCAAAGGAGAATTGGAATCTATTTTAAAAATTAATATCTGTCCTTGATGAGAAACACAGTAATAACCATGAGACCTCTTGAAATTCCGTGAACCCTAGTAATTAGATTATTGGATAGGCTGAGATATTGGAACAATTGCAAGATGAGGAGAAAGGGAATCAAAATCCATCAAACACCTGCTCCGTGCTAGACATATGCTAAGTACAATGCATATATTATGTCCCTTAATTTTCTAGGAAGTAGTTAACTAATACCCCTACTTTATAAACAAGAACTTTACATAAAGTGTTTAATATGACAAAGCACTGCATGCAAATACCTGTCTGCTTATTTTCAATGTATACACAGCCTCCCATCACTGGGCGAAGTTGTAAATAAACATATCCCACCCACACCATCTACGGCTCCTGTGCTCATGAATTTGCAATACCAAAGTCCGTGCCGCTCCTTGAAAGCTTCTGGATACGTGCAGCTAAACTGGGACATTCCTTGTCCAGGAGATTTGGGCACCCTCCTTAAGGGGGCAACAGTATTTAATCGAGAGTGGAAAATAACTAATTTTGTTTTATGCTTTTACTTTCTCATGCTTATTAAGAGGAGTTGAATCGTGAAGTATAAAGTGAGCCACATGATTAGAAACACTCCAGGGAGCTGAAGGGCTGCAAATCTTATTTTTAAGAACTATGTGTGTACTACCAGGTCTGTTATTGATGGTGGGTTTTGTACACATGCCTGATCTTTGAGTTACTAAAAAGTACTACTAGAAACTGCATTCCCAGGAACAATGGAATCCCGTGTGAAGTGTTCCCTCCCTGAAGAATAGTAAAATGTCAAACAGACAAAAGTAGGAAAAATTATGTCTCCAGATAGATGCATTACCAGTGTAACTTCAGACTGCACTATTCTGTTCTGTACACAAAGTCTGCTACCCATCAATTATTACACAAAAATATCATTTTGATAAAGGGAAAATATCTTAATTATTCACTGATATTCACATCCAGAATAACTAATGACAATAATAAAAAAATATGCCCATCTTGAGCACCTGTGAAGCAGGCACTTTAAGTACATTATCTCCTATTTAATCCCATTACTATTCTCATTTTAGAGTTGAATTAAAAAAAAAAAAAACAGGTTCTTAAGCAGAATCACAAAATTTCCCCCAGATGCTCAGACATTAAGTACAAAAGCCTGGATTTAAACCTAATTTTATCTGAGGCCAGACCCTTTTTCACTATGGTAGGCTGCCTTGGCAATTACAGCACATAATTGTAATGATAATGCTGTGTTACCTACATCTTTCTACAAGTGTTAAACTTCCTTAAGAGAGCATTTTCTCGGGGTGCCTGGGTGGCTCAGCCCTTAAGCGTCTGCCTTCGGCTCAGGTCATGGTCCCAGGGTCCTGGGATGGAGCCCCGCACCGGGCTCCCTGCTCCGCGGGAAGCCTGCTTCTCCCTCTCCCACTCCCCCTGCTTGTGTTCCCTCTCTCGCTGTGTCTCTGTCTGTCAAAAAAAAAAAAAAATCTTAAAAAAAAAATTTTTTAAAGACAGCATTTTCTCTCTATGCACCTGAGCTTAGTGTGTGTGCGTGTGTGTGCGTGTACGCACGCGCATGCATGTGTAATAATTCACTGGCAGCCATATGGGCATATTGCATTGAAACTGGACCTGTATGGGGCGCCTGGGTGGCTCAGTTGGTTAAGCGACTGCCTTCGGCTCAGGTCATGATCCTGGAGCCCGGGGATCAAGTCCCGCTTCGGGCTCCCTGTTTGGCAGGGAGTCTGCTTCTCCCTCTGACCCTCCCCCCTCTCATGTTCTCTCTCTCTGTCTCATTCTCTCTCTCAAATAAATAAACAAAATCTTTAAAAAAAAAAAAAAGAAAGAAACCGGACCTGTATCTTAGGACTCTCAATGCAGTACCACTTCTTACTCTTGGACAGATTTCCAAAACAAATTAAATGGAAAGATCAGGAGCCCAAAAACGGATTGTCTCCTCTCCTTGCTTCTTATTTGAATCTGTTGGCTTTGTACCTGTGTATATTTTTCTTTTTTTCATCTAAAAACCATTCGTCTTGATTATCTTCTCCACAACATCTACTACATTTCCCACCCTCCCGTGTGTGAAACATAACACCCACTCACACTACTCTACCTGCCTTTAGAAGAAACACATTTATTTCATAGAAAATATACAGAACATCAAGAAAATATAAACTACCTACTTTGATCCAAGAAGAATCACTGCTAACATTTTCGGTATGTTTCATATTTACATCTACCCATCTCAACTTCTATCTCCATCCTTGCTATGTTGTTTTCTTAACATATCCACTCCATGTAATGTTTTGTGGGTTGTTGAACTTCATCTGGTGCTGTTTTCATTCAGCACAAAAGAATCAAGAAAGAGCTAGTGAATGCAAGGACAAATAGTTTACATTGAAGGTAAGCAAAGAAGCAATGCTTTTCTAACAGTTCTGAAAATCAGCGTGCCCGTTCTGTTGGGAACAAGACTCTCCCCGAAAAGATCAAGGGATCTGAATCCTCCACAAAATAGTATTTGTTCCTCAAATTTTGGAGTTTAACCATTAGTTTGCATTTGAGAAGACCTATAGTCATGCAGAGAGGAATCAATCAATCTGGGTGAAGATTCGGGAATACTGTGGTTTAGGAAAAAGAGGAGTGAAATATTTGGAAGAGTATATAAAAAAGGAAAAGCAAATATTCTTTGTAGTTGACTTCAGATTTTTTACCTGTGAAAAGCCCTCAGTAATTGGTACATGTGAGTATATGTATGTTTGGCTTTGGCAAAGACACGAGCTGAGGTGGGAACTGGAGGTGATATGGAGGCGTGGTAGGGAAAAATAAGCAAAGATTCTATAGTTGGGTATTTCCCACTTATCCCGTTCTTGATAATCAGTCTACAATAATGTCTCCTGATTTTTTTCAGCCTGGAGAAATCTAGAACTTCCAAAAAAGAGAGAAACAGAGAAGGAAGGACCCACCTATCCCATCCCAGCCCTTTTTACTGTTGTAAATATTTACACATGTGGGCTCAACCACAATTCCCAACCACTATTCCATGGTGTGTATGATTACTCACAGACGGCCATATGCACGCAGTAGTCATTGTATCTTTCATTGTAATTAAAGCACCATCTGCTAATGAGTTTCCTTATCAAAGTTGGAAAACAGAGACCTTTGGACAATGAACATTGTTACTGAAAAAGTAATTTGGAGAAAATATTTTACAAATATTCCACAATGGAAATCTATTATGCTTCATGATTCTATAA
This sequence comes from Mirounga leonina, assembly GCF_011800145.1. Lineage (NCBI taxonomy): Eukaryota > Metazoa > Chordata > Mammalia > Carnivora > Phocidae > Mirounga > Mirounga leonina. Next base: position 28,771,978 of record NW_023270320.1, on the reverse strand, counting down.
GAGTAAATGGAAGTCCCATAATGCAAACTATTGAAGAGGGAAAAAATGTCATTATGGCATACTAGTTTAGGTATTGACTATAAAGAAGAGTTTTAATCTAATTTTTTATTTAATATATTATTGTATAAAGCTAATGATAGCTAGTCCAAACGTAAATATCTGGTCCCTAAATTTTCATTTTTTTCCACCTATTCCTGCTTGTACTTTTTACTTAAATTTGAATTTTGTGAATCTCTTAGTCCCTACAGAATTCATTAACTCTATATCTAGAGTGAAAAAGGGCCAATTTAGCTGTAGCCGTGTTTGGTGATTCTCATTTTGAGCACAAATGTCTAATCAACACCTACAGTCTGGGTGTGCATTAGTTAGTTTACTCTGCATGCTGCCAGGGAGGGTAATCTAAGGATGCTTCTGATAGACTAAACATTTGCAAATGAGCCCTCCAGTGCCTACATTATCCATGCAGTATAAAGCAAGTAGGGCTGGTTTGAAGTCCTTTACCTTCCCTTGTTTATTATGACAAATATGTTAGGTTGGTATTATTTAAACACACCAGCAGCCCCTACATCTGTTATTTAAGATGCTACACATTCAAGTGATTGAGAGACGAGGTGACAGGGTAGTATAATTTAAGTTACCTGGCATTTTTCTATGCACTTTCAACTCTGTTCTTTACTTCATATGAATGATATTTTCCATTAGTTTAAAGAATAATTGTATAAATTGTTTAAGAAATGAATGTTTTGTATTGGTATTTTGGGAATAATAATAATAATAATAATAATAATAATAATAATAATAATGCAATAGTTTTTCCTACCATGAGTAATTATATGCATATTCTCCGCCTTCTATATTACACCTAAGAATTACTTATAATGTTAGGTAATACACACTGGCTTAAACTATTTAAAAAAATAAAAATATTCTATGAAAATAAAATAAATCACATATGCTTTGTTCTGAAAAATAAGCTCCAGTGTGTTAACATTTAAAGTCGAAATTCAGTATAAATGAGTATGTATTCAGTTTCAAGTACAGAGGAAATGCCAAATTGTTTTACCACCAAAGTGATCACTGTATTTTTTTCCAAGAGTAAAGGGCAAAATTCAAAATATAATTTTCCTGGCTGTGACTAGCTTTTTTTTTTTAATTTTTCTGCTAGTGATTGGAATCAGCTCTTCATGTAGCGACGCGAATTGTGTCTACTTTATGAAGACTAGGCTGAAGCAAAGTCAAAGACCAAGTTTCCTAGAGTCAGCAGCAGATGAGCAAAAATAACCTGTCTAAACTTTAGATTCTAAATCCAGAATGGAAAATTTACTGTTTTATAGTAATTAATAAAGAAGCTATATTGTTGAGTCAAAGTTAAAGAATTTCTCAGTGAACTAGAAATTCTCCCCAGGACCTAGAAGGTCAATAAGGCTGTCTTTGCTAATGAAGAAACTCAGTAGACATCTGTGAGTTATTACTGCACTTGCGTGATCAGTCACAGGTGTGTATTGGAATCAGGGAACTTTATAAAAGTAGGTTCAAAGCTGCTCTAGAATGGTGGTATATTCACGGAGTAACTAACATTTAAGTCCTCAGATAGAGAAGGGGGAGATTTTGTGCCAAGTTCTAAGAAGATGGAATGGTTGAGTGCTATCTAGTCCCCAGGGCAGTCTTAAAGACCAGTGGCTTAGGAACTTTGCTCGTGCTGGCATATACTTTCTCTGACCCACTTTGTTACCCATAGTGTTGGTGACTAGGTCTTAACTCTATCTAAATCCAGACACAATGTTAATCTTGCTAGCAAACCTAGCTCAAGATTATAGGGGGGAAAAAAGTCTGTGTTGAAATATATGTGAAAAACTACGTGAAAAGTGTGTGTATACACACACACACATAAACAAATACAAATAGTTTACGAAAATCCTCATTTTGGTGCACTTAGTACAAGCTGCGTAAATAACAAGAACATTGGCAATAAAGCCAAAGGAGGATGACTGTGGAATTCTGGAAACCAGAGACACTGTGTGTTTCTTGATGGAACCCCCTTCCAATCTAGGTATATGCATTATCCCTTTACCTTTACTAACCTTTTCCAAGACAAGTCCAGATCTTCCAAGACAAGTCCAGATCTTCCAAGTGCATTTCTCTTTTGAAACTCAGCTTAGGCACCCATCATCGCTCTTGGTAACTATTTCTGGCCATCTCTCCGCAGACTGGATATCCTTCCCATCATAAGCTCTACACACCCTTATAGTTAGTCTTCGTGTCATAATTACGCCTTCAGACTATTTCCACTGCTATACTCCTTATGGGCTCAGAGCTTTGTCGTTGTGTCCCCAAAGCCTAGCAGAGTCTCTTGCCAAGGGTAGGCACCAGTAATGGGTATTGAATGAGTGGATTCTAGTCTGAGTGTCCCTTACCTCTGAAATCTCAGACATGCCACACTGTCCCCTCCTCCTGGTTTCTTGCACAGATACATTCAACTCTTTCCTTCCACAGCAAGTATCAGCCAGCCCGGATTATCATGCTCAATATACACCTACAGAGAAATAGGAACTTGAATTTTAATGCACGTTATTTTTTCCCTTTTGTCACTAATCAGTGAATATTATCATTACTGTGTTGTTGTTGGTAGCTACTGATTGATTCCCTACATTTTTCATTCTGTAATATCCCCATCTTCAAAATTTTCTTAATTTTTGTTTTATTCTGAGAACAACAGCATTAAGTAATTAAGATTTCTTAAGCTTCTCTGTACTGATAAGGTGACTTTTCACTCCTCTTGTCACAGGAAAGACCACTAGATTATCTGAGAACATCAGGGAAAGTTGTTTTGTTTTGTTTTGTTTTGTTTTAGTGAGAAAAAAATCTCACACTCTGTCATCTATACATCTTATATTGCACGATTATCAGGTATAAGGATTTCATCTTATGTTTAAAAAGATACTTTTAATCTGTCTCAAAGCAGAGAGGCATTTGTTATTTTTGTTTTTGTTTTTGTTTTTGTTTTAACTCTACATGCACAAAAAAATAGAAGAATCGGTGGCGATTTATCAACGTGAAGTGGAAAATGCCAAGGCAAACACGTGTTTGCTAGGATCCATTTGCTTTGGAAGATCTGACTCCTAGGGGAATCTACACTGCCCTGAAAAGAAGACTTTAGTGGGGTGTTAGTGGGCAAACAGAGCAGTCTCAGGAGCTCCTGAGTTACTGAGAAGGTTCACAATGACTGCTTTCAATCTGATAATGCCCAGATCTAGTCCGGGTCTATAAAAAATACTTGGACTTCCAAAGAGAACTTGGAATTTCTCCGAACTTCCTAGAAGATAAGTGGAAATTGAAATACATTTAGACACGCAGGCAACACTGTTCAGTCTCCATGGCTTGTTTCAATGTTTCTCAGCAGAGAAGTCATTGCCGGAGTACAAGGAGGTAAGAAGAGGCTTATGTAAAAAGCCACTGTGGAAACATTGCTCTGGGTACAGTTTACCTAGCAATAGGCATTGCATTTGAAGAGACCATTGCAATAATGGAAATTAAATGTTTTCTTAATGAAATCTCATGCTTGTTTTTTTTAAATTCATGATATTTTATAATATGAAAACACATCATATAATCCATACTATGGCCATGCCAGATATAACATGAATCTTCAGCAAGAGTTCTAAAACTCTTTAAGAGATTTTGAACAAATCTCTTTAAGCTAAATGGCAATTTACTGATCAAAAACTGGAAAAACTTCAAAGAAGTTTTATTCTTAGGTGTTTATGACTTGACTTAACCCAGAATGATTTTAATGATTGTTCATTTTAGTTGATACTATAATATTTTTTAAACAAATTCTCAATATGCATTCACATGCATATACACAGCCATATACATTATATATTTTTTTCTGCATTTTTTTATTCTTATGTTAATCCCCATACATTACATCATTAGTTTTAGATGAAGTGTTCCATGATTCATTGTTTGTGCATAACACCCAGTGCTCCATGCAGAATGTGCCCTCCTCAATA
>NW_023270320.1:28741575-28762965 GCF_011800145.1 Mirounga leonina | reverse complement strand
GGGAGATTTTTGATGACTGCTTCAATTTCCTTAGTGGTTATAGGTCTGTTCAGGTTTTCTATTTCTTCCTGCCTTTGTCAACCTTAACTGAACTGATCTCTTATTTTAAGCGGACATTTAAGGTATTACTCCTTGTATTTTAAATTGTCATTCCTGGAAATTTTTATTTTCTCAGTTGTGGCTCAGGAAACATTTGGGGTTTTTGTTAGTTGGGGAGTTTTTAATTCTATCCATCTGTTGATCCAAACTTATTGCCCTTTCTTAGAGAATATAGATATATCACTTGGTCAAGAGGGGGTCAAGAGGAGGCTGAGGGCTGCACACTAGTAGAAACTGTATGAGGATGGCACTGTGGTCCCTATGGGACCTCAGGAGAAAGCATCACCAACTTTGAATGGCCTACCTGTTGCACACTGGATTTATCTGGCTTTCTTTCCCCTAGAAGGAAGGAAGGATATCCCGTAACCAACTTTAGCAATTGTTCCCACTTCATATCAATCTCTTCACATTTCTTAATTAAAAAAAAAAAATCTCTTTACAGGTATGCTGACTCACCTTAGTTATACAATACCAGTTTATATTCAGAGGAGTAGGGTCAAAAAATGAGAATCTGAGAGTTAGAGAGCATGGATTCAAATCCCAGCCTACCACCTTGGATGAGGGATGGAACCTGTGCCTTGGGGGTTTTCTCATCTGGAGAGGAGGAGGATAATCATTTTGGGGAAGAAATGAGTTAAGGTACTAAGAACCACACTGATCCATAGGCAGCCCTCTATGTGTTATATATTATCTTTATACTATAGGAATGGAAGGATTCTGCCTCTAATTTAACTTTCAGATAGTACCTGCCAACATATTTTGAATATGACTAAAACATTTCACTCAATAGATGATTTTTTTTTCTTTAGCCAAATCAAAATTTTTTTGTAATGTAATTTTAATTCACTTCTTTTATTTCCAGTCTTAGTAAATATATGCATTATTCTTAAAAATCAAATTGTTAGGCAATCTTATCTCTAACATAAATAATCTAAAATCCTTTAAATTTATTTTCCCCTGATACTAATCACAATGTATTTTTAAAAGATGATTTTTTGAATGTACCGATTGTACCAAAAACATTCCTTATGGAATTCATAAATGGTGCCTTTAATGTTTGCAACCTGATAAATACCTGCCAACTTAGGAATTTATACTCGCAGTATCCAAATGAGTTATATTGCATCTTGCTAGAAGCAATGTATCTCTATCCATGTCAAAATACCATGGACAACACAGTCATTATTCCAAGTCAAATTTCTATCCTTAAATCCACATATATATTTTCCAAATAAATGCACTGCTTCAATCTCCAGTAAATATATTTTTGGAGGAAATGAAAGTTAGTTCAATAATACCTCTGGGCACCTAATACCCTTGCATAATCATTCTGACTTGGTGGAGAAAAGTTGTTGTATGGACATTACCTACCTCATAGGAATGCTGTGAGAATTAGAGAAATATCTGAAAAATGATTTGAGCTTCTTTGGGAGAGATGTTATTAATACGAGATGGTATTTTTATTTGAATGGGTAGGAGATTGAAAGAGGATTATTTCCTAAAGCGGAAGGGAGGCCTGGTGGTGAAGAAGTCAAATGCTCTACCTTAAGTGAGATGGATTACAGTGATACCAAAAGGACACTCAGCTGGTTCAGTCCTGAATGACAAGAAAGAGGAAGCAGTCTCTAATCCCCAATCCAGTCAGCTTTGTTTTTTTCTGAATAGATTCACTCTTGAGGAGAGTAGGTAGCAATGGAGAAAGTTTGGGGTCAAGACAGTCAATAGCTGGTGAGCTAACCTCATGTATTCTCCCCTGTGTCACTCAAGATGTGATGCATCGTCACATATGTGAAACTTCCCTGGAAGTAGAAATGCCAGCAATAGTAGACGATATGACTGTGCTGGGTGTGTTTAAAGCAAATTTCAATATGTGAGACCTATGAGTCTGCACTATCACAACTGGGTAGAGGCACACAGACATTTAATCTGGGCATAGGAACCCAACTAGTTGATTTTAGAACAAATAAAACATGCCCACCATCCCAAATCAGATAAACTAGCATAATACTACATAATGTCTACACTGGATAGTGAAGCATATGATAAATATTAGATTTGAATCTTGTTAATGGGTTTTGTTAATTTGGCTGTTTTCCTGTTACCACTTCCACTGCCATTTTTCTGCTTTATTATATTTAACTGTCATTTTTTCCCTATAGAATGCATATTCTAACCTTAACGTCTTCACTGCAGAAAACACCACCACAGACTATAGTGATATAGATGATATTTGTTTATAGAATTGACAGTTCAGCCTATTTTGGAAAATAAATAAAACCAATCCAGTCAGTATCAAGCACAACCATGATACAGCTCTCAAAAAATATTTCAAAAATTGTATTGCCATTTAATAGCGACTATACTCCCCAAACCTTGATGTATTCCTAGATGAGAATTGTAAAAACTGAGGAGAAATCTGAGCTTCCTAAGACTGAAAGAGGGAAATAGTGGCAGGAAGGCATAAGGTGGAATGCTTGGGCACTGGGCCAGGTTCTGAGCTGGCTGTGCGACCTGGAGTAACTCGAACCATCTACATCTGCACTTCTTCATCTGTGAAATGGGAATAATTTAGTATCAACTTTATACTTCCTTGTGAGGGGTAAAGAGATAATACATATCAACACATATATTTAGTATAACACGTGCTATACATACAGTACTCAAGATCAACTCCTGTTACTATTGCTACCAGATGGTCTTTAACGTCCCCTGAAGTTTTAAGGTACATAGAGCCTCAGATTTGTCAGCTGTAATCAATGCTGTGAGGAGTTAAAGGAGGGAAAAACAAAACAGAGGTAGAATATCCTGAGGAGACATTAGGAGAAAATAATTAGGTAATGTGCTCAGTGTCCAAAAGCCTATCTAAAACAAAGACAGCAGTCGAACCCAGTGTTCTCATTCTGTCTCACTGTATCATTGTGTCAGATGATATGGTCAGGAAAACACAATGCATGCTATGTGATTCCATGTAAGGAATTAGGACAAAGGGGTCAGAAGCACTGAAAGCCCAAACAGGTTTTGTTTGAAGCAAGGCAGAGGTTAGTAATGACAGAAAGATACAATGATACCTCAGGCTGGAGAGACAAAGGGAGAATGTGGGTGTCCCCCCAAGCCCTGCAACTGAGACCATCACAGGGACATGACATAATCATTGCCTGGGACACACCTAAAACAGTACTGAGTTGGTTCGTGCTTCTCATTGGCTGAAACTACCCAGAAGCCTAGCGGTGAGGGGACCTAGAAAATACAGTTTGCATGAGGTCAGCAGCTAAGATAGAGGAAGACATTTCTCCTACCTATTTTAGGAAAACTAAAAAATAATAAGAGAAATAGATTATTATAGATTATATATACTATCTTAATTTTTTTTAATTTTAAAAATTTTATTACCTATTAAAAATAGTACAAATCTGAAAAAGGGTATTTATAGAAAGTAGAACTCCATTCAACTGTTACTCAGATTGAATTTTATTAAGCTCAAATTAACCTTTTTGTTTGTTTGTTTTGTGGGATTGGGGACATTACTACATATAATTGATATATCATTATATGATTTGTTGAGTGTAATTTGGACATGCCAATATCAGTTAAATAGAAGATTTTCAATGTTTCTTGTTTAGAGTTTGAATCCCCAAATCTCTACTTCAGACTTAAAAATTCACTTGACCTAAAACTTAACTTTTTAGGGATGAAGAACAAAAAGCAGAAATAATACATTCTTATAATGTTCTCACTTTTCACACACAGTTTGCCCAAGGAAAATCAACAACAGCACAAAAAAGAAATAGATACATAGATAAAACAAAAACTCGGAGGAAAGGTGTTACCTCGGGCTCCCTGCTGAGCCGGAAGCCTGCTTCACCCTCTGCCTGCCGCTCCCCCTGCTTGTGTCTCCTCTCTCACTGTCTCTCTCTCTGTCAAATAAATAAATAAAATCTTTTTTAAAAAATACCGTTTTCTTCTGATTTTTGACTGGAAGCATGGAGAATAGTCATCCAGGGATTGTTCAAGTTTTTAAAGTTCTCATGGGAAATCAGGCATGCTGGCCCTTAACCAGGGGTTCAGGTTGGCTTCTTTAGGTCTTGAATCATCACACTCTCTGGGTGTTCCGTTTACTCACTTTCCTGTCCAGCCTCTCAAACCATTTTCACTGTAAATTTGATCCCCTCTTTTTTTTTTTTTTTAAAGATTTTATTTATTTGACAGAGAGACACAGCGAGAGAGGAACACAAGCAGAGGGAGTGGGAGAGGGAGAAGCAGGCTTCTCCCTGAGCAGGGAGCCCGATGCGGGGCTCGATCCCAGGACCCTGGGATCAGGACCTGAGCCGAAGGCAGACGCTTAACGACTGAGCCACCCAGGCGCCCCTGGTCCCCTCTTTTGACAAATGCTTTTAGTTGCTATTATAGTTAATTTGTTCTCTGGTCACTATTTCAGTACCATGCACCCCATGTGTTTGCTATTTTTAGTTAATGCTCTTCTCTATATACACATTACATATAAAGAGAGGTTATGCTATTTGGATAAAGACAATACAAATAAACATTTGCTTGTAAGTTCCACACACGTAATGTTTCCATGGACATCCTGAACTGGCTGTGGGGAAAAGCAAAATCACTGGGGTTATAGATGGAGAGATTTCTGGTTAGTTAAGGGCTTTTGCTCCACATTCTTTCATGTTAATGTACAAAGAACAGAAGCATATACATGTCCATGTCTATGTGTATGTAAGCATATAAACCATAAGGAATTTGGGATGGGAAGAGGGGAGTTAGGTGGGAAAAAAAAAAGAGAGAAAATAAATTCTGGAGCATAGTGTGATTTTTTTTTTCTTTTTAATGCTTTTTGAGCCTGTCTTAAAGGAAGAGAGTATTTCAGATGTTATGAGCATAAATAAATTAAATCTACTTGGTCCCGATACTCAGACAACTTAAACTCATAGCTACATTTTACTTTTTTTTTTTTTTTTAGATTTATTTATTTATTTGTGGGAGAGAGTGTGGGTAAAGACAGAGGGAGAGGGAGAGAGAGAATCCTAAGCAGACTCCAGGTTCAGCACAGAGCCTGACGTGGGGCTCGATCCCATGACCCCAAGATCATGATCTGAGCCTAAACCAGGAGTCAGACACTTAACCAACTGAGCCACCCAGGCGCCCCATAGCTACATTTTAAAAAATACTGATGACTGCCCGTAAACCCAGAGATTCTGGTTTAATTGATGTGGGGTGAGTCCTAGGCATCGGTACTTTTTATTTTATTTTTTAAGATTTTATTTATTTGTCAGAGAGAGAGAGCACAAGCAGGGGGAGCAGGGGTAGAGGGAGAGGGAGTGGGAGAAGCAGACTCCCTGCTGAGCAGGGTGCCCAATGGGGGGCTCGATCCCAGGACCCTAAGATCAAGACCTGAGCCGAAGGCAGACGCTTAACCGACTGAGCCACCCAGGCGCCCTAGATTTCTATTTTTAACATATTCCCAAGTCATCCTGATACTGCTGGTCTGTCGTCCACACTTTGAGTAGCAAAGAGATAGATGATAATTTAGAAGGTGGCTAGTGTTTGTAAGGAAGAGCTACTGAGGTGAACTATTCTTCATACTCTTCACCTGGACTCTAGCATCTCTCTCTTCTAGAAATGTTAGAGCTATTCTATATTGAGTTTCCACTGGAAAGGCCTGCAGCAACATGTGATTTGCACACCTTTGCTTGGTGTCTGCTGTGGTAGGAGAAGTTGTTGTAAGAAGTTGCCATAAATCTATTACATCTCTCTTCCCAAAGCATCAGCCTTTAAATTTTTTTTTAAGCCACACATTCTCACATTTTCCTCTTCAGGTACTTAACACAATATCAAATCAAAATATACTGTGATACTTGGAATTTTCCTTTCGTTAAAGATTAAAACACATATATGGCACAAAATCATTAACAAAGGATGGATTCTAATGTTTCCAATGGAATGTTAAAATCGATCATTTTGTTTCATTTCTTAATGATGTGTGTAATTATGTAGGTACTTAGAGCAAATATGTAAGATGTTAGCTAAATGGAAGTATATCTCGTTATGGTAAACTTTTGATGAAAGGTCTATTATTTTTATAGAAGTAAAAACAAATGTAGCCTATTTTCCCCCATTTCTCTACTTTTTCTCCCCTTTACAATTGAGCAAGTGAGTTTAAAAAGTACATGTCAGAATTGCCCCAAAATGTGTTGTAATTCCATTTCAATGTGACAGTACATTTCAGAAGAAACTGTTTCTGAGGTGATCTGCTATAGGTTACAATGCTAATCTCATAGCTGTCTCTGTAGCTATTGAGACTCATAAATCATGGGGTCTGTAATAAGAGAAGTAAGTTTGAGAGGTTAGAAATCCTAAGAAAATTGTGACAGAGGTGATAGATGATACGAAATGACTACATTCTAAAGATGTTATATAAAAGGGAACGTGTTGCATTTAAGATAAGTACGTTCTGGATTTTTTTTTTTTTAACCAGAAGAATATTAGCAATATAATACATGGCATACTTGAGCAACATCATTTGATATGTTTTAAGCATTTGTAAATTAAGGGGTTTATATGGATGAAGTTTTATTCAAGTTTTTATGAAATCTTAGAGGTCATTGTAATTATTTTGGAGGTTTTGAAGATATCATGTGTTCTCAAGTGTGTCTTATCGAGTTGTTGAAAGTATTCAATTTCTTTACTAGGTCTGAATTCAGTAACTGGTCTGAGAAATATTTCAAATACAGTGTATGAAATAGAAACCCTGAACAAAATAACCATGGGGCTAGAGACCTTTTGATTTCTGTGAGTGCATTGGAATGGTCACAATGAGCAAATAAACCTTGAATATCGTTACATAAATGCCAAGAAACTGTGGTCTTTGTAAATGCTTGTAGCACAAACACTGTGGCATTATTTCAATGTTTGTTATTACTTCTTTGAGTTGAATTAGAAAATAGTCCAATTCTTTAAATAATAGGTTAACTTTGAATGACCTTAATTGGGCTAAAGTAACACTTTTGAATGTTGCTGTTAAGCAAATTTCTTTTTGACTCCCACTCTAGTATATTGAGTTCCTCTGAACATCAAAAGAGTATGCATAGAACGAGGAATAACTCACTGAAAATTCACAACATAAACTTATTTTTATTTGTTCTCAGTACTTTATTTTATGATAGAATAAAGCACTTGTATAGTGCTGATGGTTTTGTCAATCTTTATGTTCTTTTGAAATGCCTAGACATATCAGAGACTTTCACCAGTGATTTTTTTTAACTCAATCACTATGAGTTATAAAATTTAAGTTTCATCACAAATATAGATAAACTAATGTATATGAGGTGCTTAAAACATACAGTATTCACAATGGCCTTTTCCTATTTTGCTTGAGTACTTTAAATAACTGTTTTCTATTACTACTAAAATACGTGATTCTCATATACCCCACACCCAGGTTCTCCTTTCATTAACTTCTTTTGTTAGTGTAGTTCATTTACCACAATCAATGCCCAAAATTACTACCTAATTATCTATACTCCATCCTTTATTCAGATCTCACTAGTTTTCATCTGGTGTCCCTATTTCTATTTCAGGATTCCATCCAGGCTCTCACATTACATTTAGTTGTTACATCTTCTGAGACTCTTCTTGGCTCTGACAGTTTCTCAGACTTTCCTTGTTTTTGATGACCTTCACGGTTTTGAAGAATACTAGTCAGGTATTTTGTAGAATGTCCTTCAGTTGGGATTTGTCTGATTTTTTCTCATGATTAGACTGGGGTTATGAGATTTTGTGAGCAAGATCACAAAGATAAAGTGCCATTCTCATCACATCATATCAATGGCGTATACTATCAGCATGACTTATCACCACTGATGTTAACCATGATCATCTGGCTTGAGGTAGTGTTTATCAGGTTTCTGGGCTCTAAACTTACTCTGTCTTCCCCCTTTCCATACTGTTCTCTTTGAAAGAAAGTCACTGTGCACAGTTCTCACTTAAGGAGTTGGGAGTTATGCTCTACCTCCTTTTTTTTTTTTTTAAGATTTTATTTATTTATTTGACAGAGAAACACAGCGAGAGAAGGAACACAAGCAGGGGGAGTGGGAGAAGGAGAAGCAGGCTCCCCACAGAGCAGGGAGCCTGATGCAGGGCTCCATTCCAGGACCCTGGGATCATGACCTGAGCTGAAGGCAGACGCTTAACAACCAAGCCACCCAGGCGCCCCAGTTATGCTCTACCTCCTTGAGGTCAGAGTATCCACATAAATTATTTGGAATTCTGCACAGAAGATTTGTCTACTTCCTACCATCTGTTTATTTGTCCAATCATTTATTTATATCAATATGGGCTAATGGGTATATACTTTACGCCATGGTTTTTAATCCAAGCTATTTTATTTATTTTGTTGCCCAAATTATTCCAGCTCTTGGCTTTGGGAACTTTTTCAGTTGGCTGCTGTGTCCTTTTGACATACCTGACTGAGCTGCGACTGAGCATAGAGTAGAAATGAAATCTAGCAGTGGATTTTCAGATATTTGTAATTCCAAATTTTCTGGAAGTATGATTTTTAGAATCTTATTTTGCTAAAGAAATGAATGGTAAAGAAACTGGTTTAATTTATAATTGGGTGATACACTGTTTGACCTGAATAAATTATATAACACTTGTGGGATTCAGTTTCTTTACAGTTATGGCAAGAATAGAGTTGACTTTTGAAAAACATGAATTTGAACTATACAGATCCACTTACACATGGATTTTTCTTCAATACGTACAGTACTGTACTGTAAATGTATTTTCTCTTATGATTTTCTTAATACTTTTTGCTAGCTTACTTTATTGTAAGAATATAGTATATAATACATGTAACATATAAAATATGTGCCAGTTGACTGTCATCGGCAAGACTTCCGGTCGACTGTAGGCTATTAGTAGTTAAGTTTTTGAGGAGTCAGAAGTTATAGGCACTGTTCATAGGTCAACTGTACTTTTAGTTTGAGCCACATGAAATTGCCACTATTATAAAACTTTTGACCTATGAAGCAGTAATTTCATATGGCTCAAATGTAGTTTTACCTAACTCATGAGGCTATTATAAAGAGGTAATGAAATCCTTTTGTACAAATGTTAATGCCCTTCACCTGGTCCCTACTCTATTCCTTAGTAAAAGCTGATTTGGCTGTTGATCATTGACATAAAGAGCCCATACCCAAAATAAACTGCTGCTCATTCTTTCAGGCCAGAAAGACGACACTAGGGGATCTTCTAAAACGCTAAAACCCACATTCCTCCCAAATCTCTTAATCAGATGAAAGATAGATTTTGGTAATAAGGCCTTCAATATTAAATCTTATTTTTAACTTGTGTCCAAATCTAGATATTTTTAAAAATGAAAGCTTGTGAACTACTTATTTTATCAGATACTGAAAACAAATCGTTTCCTTAGTACATTGAAATTCCTCATTCTTGAACGGAAAACAAACCACTGAAATGATTATATTACCTAAGTATAATGAGATACATTAGATGAAGTGACCCCAACCCATTATGTCGAATGGAGCTTCTTTAAACGCAGCAAAGCACCTGGTTGCCCAACTCAAGTGGAACAAGTGCAATTACTTCCCTGCTTCAAATGAGATGTGCTTTTGCCAGCCGTTGGAAGTTTATTTGGTGGCAATGGCCAAAAATGTGTTATATTCTTTATGAGATTCTACTAAGGAGGACTTTCTATGCTTTTCATACATTTATGGCATGAAAATCGAGGCCTCACGCTATAGTTTCTTCTCCTATCAGTGGTGTTAAGTTTTTGAAGAAAACAAAGCAATGCATAGGACATATGACTTACTGTATGACAAATGAGAATAATTGGCCATAATAGAAATTAGACTTGCCTGTGTATCATGTATCCAAGAAGTATTTTTCTTAATTTTATTTTATTTTCTTAAAGATTTTATTTATGTATATGACAGAGAGAGAGAGAGCACAAGCAGGGGGAGAGGCAAAGGGAGAAGCAGGCTCCCCACTGAGCAGGGAGATCGATGTGGGGCTCCATCCCAGGACCCCGGGATCATGACCTGAGCTGAAGGCAGATGCTTAACCAATTGAGCCACCCAGGCGCTCCATCTTAATTTTAGATCTAGACAGGTTTTGAAAAAAAGAAAGAACACTGTCCTAAATGTTTAAATCAGAGTCTAGGGGCACCTGGGTGGCTCGTCAGTTGAGCGTTCCACTCTTGATTTTGTCCAGGTGGATCTTGGGGTCGTGAGATTGAGCCCCCTTGGGCTCTGCGCTCAGTGGGAAATCTGCTTGGGATTCTCTCTCCCTCTCCCTCTGCCTTCACCCTCTAAAATAAATAAATAAAACTTAAAAAAAAAAAAGCAAAGTCAAGATCTCACTACTGATGATGTGTTTGCCCAGGTATTGAAACATTCCATTCCTTTTTTCTCCCTACTACCTCGTGTGGACCTTCCAGAAAGGTTAGTTATGAGGAGATGTGAAATAAATGAGAATATTATTTTTCCTAGAAAAAGAATTTGCTTATGAATGTTCATATATCCTTTGTTAGAGATTATAGTATGAACCAGTAATGGAAAATAGTTTGGGGGAAAATGGCAAAAATGTCCAGCGCACTGTTAGGCCACCTTTCACCCCATCTGCTATCTGCCTTGCCAAAAATGCAGCTACCTATATGGTTTTGTTTGATTGATGAGATCAAAAGGCATTCAAAACTTCCTCCTTTCTCCCCAGAGTTCACTGCCATTTCACTATTAGACAATCACTCTTTAGGATGAGAGTCTCCTGTTTTTATGAATCCCTGGTAAATTGCAGTTACACCTGGAGTGTTAATGTGTTGAGCTAAAGTCACGTTTGCTATCATCAGCCAAGGTGTTAATCATAACAAGTTTATTTTATTTCTTTCCAAGTCCTATAGAAAAAGTGGATCCCCTTTACCCCTATGCTCTCTTTGGCCACTCACTCTGCAATTTCTTCTATTCACAAGCCAAATTTCCAGTGGAAATAATTAGCGCACAATGTCTCCTATACTCCCCCTTCCCCCCATTAACCTTTCAACTCCTTGCTCTTAAACTTCAGCCAAAGGACAGTTATTCTATCGAATGGCTTCCCGTTGTTTCACCCAGGAGCATATTTTCAGTTCAAATCCTGCTTGAAATCTTTTGGACCACTTGTTTTTTGTTTTTTTGTTTTTTTCTCAGAATTCTATCTTCTCTTAGCTTAGGGAAATGTCTCTCTCTCTCTCTCTCCCTCCTTCCCTCCTCCCCCACATTGTTCTCTCTTCATTCCTGAATATTCCTCAGTTTCTGTGATGGTTAATTTTATGTGTCAACTTGGCTAAGCCACAGTACTCAGATAGTTGCCAGGCATTATTTCAGATGTTTCTGTGAAGATATTTTTTTAGATGAGATTAAAATTTACATCAGCAGACTTTGGGTAAAACATTACCTTCTATAATGTGGGTAGGACTCATCTAATCAGTTGAAGGCCTTAATTCAAAACAAAACAAATAAAGCAAACAAACAAACAAAATAGACCTCTCCTGAGGAGAATGGAATTCTGCCAGCAGACTGCGTTGGACTTCAGCTGAAACTCTTCCCCGGGTTTATAAGCTGCTGGCTTACCTTGTGAATTTTTAGACTTGCCAGTTTCCATAATAGCATAAGCCAATTCCTTAAAATAAACTTTGAGGTGTATATATCTATATTTTTAAATCAATCTCACTATTTTTATTGTTCTGCTTGTACCTTAACGATGGCATAACAGAATGGCTAATTCCAAAGCTCATAGAGCAAGTAACCCCGGTGTCATGTTCCTCTGGAGAACTCTGACTAGTACGGAGTTCTTTCCCATTTTCCCCTCTTTGCCCACCTCTTAAATAGTTGGAACTTCTAAGGCTCTGTCTCAAATCCTGTCCTTATCTCACTCTGCATAAAAGAATTTGCAGGATTTCAGAATATTCCAAACACAAGTGCCAGTCCATAACTCTATCTTGAATTCCAAATTTCAAATTCCACTTTCCAGCCTCCCAACAGGCAGCACCATGTAGGTATCCCACAAGAATTTTGACATCTAAGCGCCCAAGTGCAGACTCATCTTTTCCATCCTCAGTTGTACTTTATCGTAGAAACTTAATGTCTATTAATAAAGTCACTAGCCACCTCGGCCAGAAATCTGAGTGATCCTTCAGTTCCTTTGAACACCTGATCTTTTCCGCAGTCTCAAATCCACATCTGCATCATCTCCTCTCCCCTGACAAAGCAAGTCGTTTGCTGAGTCCTAATGCAGTGTGCTGAAAACCTAATCCCTTTTCTCCATTTTTACTCCAGGGCCTCATACCAGGCTGTCATTACATATACATTAAATCAAAGTACAATCTGAAAAAAAATAATAAAATTTAAAAAAATAAAATAAAAATACAGCCTGAATCCTGCCTCTCATCAGATCTCGTGGTTTTACTCTCTCCTTCCCACTAGGCTTAAAAATTTGGAATTAGTTACAATTCCCTGGACTTGCTTGTTGTTTGATACTGCTGTGACTTAACCTAGAGCAGCCCCCCCTTACCCATGGTTTTGTCTTCCACACTTTAATTGCATGCAGTCAACTGAGGACTGGAAGCAGATGCTCCTCCTCCTGTTTTGTTTTGTTTTTTTTAAGCTTTTATTTATTTATTTAGAGCAGAAGCAGGAGGGGGTGCAGAGGGAGAGAGAGAGAATCTCAAGCCGAGTCCATGCTGAGCATGGAGCCCAAACAGGGCTCAATCATGGCCCTGAGATCAATACCTGAGCCAAAATCAAGAGTTGGACACCTAACCGACTGAGCCACCCAGGCGTCTCAGATGCTCCTCCTTCTAATGCAGCATCAGAAGGAGAGTAGCCCCTTAACATTACATCACAACACCTACATCATTCACCTTGCTTCATCTCATCATGTAGGTATTTTATCATTTCACAACATCACAAGAAGAAGAGTAAGTACAGGAAAATAAGATATTTTAAGAGAGAGCAAAATACCACATTTACATAACTTATTACAGTATATAACTATTCTATTATTAGTTATTATTGTTAATCTCTTACTGTATCTAATTTATAAATTAAATTTTATCATAGATATGTATATATAGGAAAAAAATAGCACATATAGAATTTGGAACTATCCGCTCATTGAGACACCCACCGAGGGTCTGCGAATCTTTCTCCTGTGGATATGGGAGGGGAGGCTACTGTAATTTTCATTGTTCCTGGAATCCCTTTCTCCACTGTTTAGAAAGTACCTTCCCATGCTTTCAGATTCTACTTAAACACACACTTCTTTTATAAAGCCCTGATAGATCTGCCTTTCTGATTCTTGAATTGATTATCCTGTATTAAATGTGATTCCTGTACCTTTCTATCTACATCTAATGCAACTATGATTTCTTCTTACCTAAAAAGTTGTTTGTCTGTTTGTATCTTTATTGCTCAGTGAAACATTTATAGATAGAAATTAAGTTTTATTCATCATTGCACCCCTTTGCTTAGCAGACAAGACCTCCATAGTATGCAATAGCGGGGGTTGAACACATGAGTGATCAAGGAGAAAAAGTTTAAAAATCATATGAAAAGGGACACTTGGCTGCCTCAGTCAGAAGGGCATGTGACTCTTGATCTTGATTGTGAATTCGAGCCCCACATTGGGTGTAGAGATTACTTAAATGTTTTTTTTTTTTTAAATCATATGAAAAGTTTCGCCCTATAAGAAGTAAATGGAATTAAAACTTGTTTCATGTATTTTGTAGACGTTTCCTGACTAGAATATAATAATATTAGAAATGAAACAAACAAAAATCCTTAAAGATACGGGAATTTAAAAATAACTTTCATAGGGCGCCTGGGTGGCTCAGTTGGTTAAGCGACTGCCTTCGGCTCAGGTCATGATCCTGGAGTCCCGGGATCGAGTCCCGCATCGGGCTCCCTGCTCGGCAGGGAGTCTGCTTCTCCCTCTGACCCTCCTCCCTCTCATGCTCTCTGTCTCTCATTCTCTCTCTCTCAAATAAATAAAGAAAATCTTTAAAAAAAAATAACTTTCATAAATTTCTGGATTAAAAAAAAAGAGGCAGGTGGGGCACTTGTGTAGCTCCTTTGGTTAGGCCTCGGACTCTTAATCTCAGGGTTATGAGATTGGGCAGCATCAGGCTCTGCGCTAAGCGTGGAGCTTACTTAAGATTCTCTCTCCCTCTCCCTCTGCCCCTCCCCTGTCTAAAAAAAAAAAAAAAAAAGAGGCAGTTAAAATTACAAATAGACTACCTATAAAATAGAATTTAAAAAAAAGCAAGATGTAATTCAGTATACCCACTATATTGGACATGTGAGTTCATATTTAAACAGCAGGTATGTGTTGTAAGCAGTAGGCACAAATCTAAAAACCACAAATTAAGTTATACAAGAAAAACAGGTGTAATTTTTTTCCATGTAACTATATTTTGAGCTTCTATTCTGTTCCTGTGCAGTTTAGCATAATCAGAGCCAATTCCAAGTGTTTTTAATAAATTCAAAGTTCCTCCCTCCAGCCACTCCCCTTTCCCCCCTGGATTGCATACAAGTGTTGGAAGGAGGAATGTATTATTATCATCCTCAGTGAAATTATCCTTGTCATAATAGCTAACATGATACCTGCCTTTCGAAAGTGCTTTGCATATATTAACTCATTTAATTCTCACAAATGCTGCAACCAGGAAGTTCTGTTACAGCCATTTCAGAGATGAGGGGACAGGCATGGAGAAGTTAAGCAGTTTCCTAAAGTTCAAACAGCTAATAAGTTGTGAAGCAGGAATTTAAAACTCTGGAAGTTTTGCTCCACAGTCCGTGGTCTGCTTTGCACTGTGATGCTCAGGAAAGCCACGGCAGATGTAGGTTCTCTCTTGTCCCATGCTGACCCCTGCATCCTGGTTTCTTTGTGTTCCTTTCCACCTTGGTTGTGCATTCTTCATACCAACAGAGCGTGCTTATTTCCAGTTTAGCACTAGATAGGCGGTTAACTTGTCTGGACTCCAACTTCAAACTGTACTCCTATTTTTAGTCTGGGTCCCCTCAGCATGCCCCTATGCCTGTAGAATTTGGTGATCATTCAAGCATTTGGGCAGAGTTTACGTTCAGATCACGTGTGGATTCATAATCTCCGGGGATTCCTTGCATCTGGGAAATCCTCTTACATTTCCATCTTTTCCACCAACTTCTGACTCTCTCTTCTGACATCTCGACCCAGGAAGGCTTTAGCTTTCTGCCAAAGGAGCCATGCCTGGATTTGGCAATGCCTTCCATTCAAAATGCAGCAGATTCGCAGAATTTGTCCTGGTGCATCCAAGTCTTTCAGAGAGAACTTTCTAGCATCCGCCTGCCTCACCCACACCCCAAGCCCCCTAGGTCTTCCCTGCACTTATGGGGTTTTGAAGTCTGCCTAGGGTCTGGGCAGAATTTATACTCAGATTGGGGAGCAGTTATTTTTTATGCTCACTTCCAGAATTCCCCCCCCCCCCCAAATCCCCAACTTCTCTTCCAACACTACCTTCTCTTCGCTATCTTTAACCATAATGAGGCTGCATTTTTCTGCTCTCACAGCTATGGTTTTGAAGGAGCGTGCTTGGTCAAGAAAGCTATAAGCTATAAACTTTAAATAGTAGTTAAAATTTTGTCCAGATTTCCTCATTGGTATCTGTGAAAGGTTTGCATGACCACTTCACTTTGTTGCTATTACAGGAAGTCCCCCAAATGTATATTTATATTAATGAAAAGTACATTCTGCAAACAAATACATACAATAGGTATAAATCACTATGCTTTAGAAGTGAGGAGGTATGAAAACTTGTCTTACTTGTTGTTCATGTTGGATCTCTTTCATGAGGCCAGATGCAATGAGGTGAAACTTGACTATGTCTTTATAATCCAACTCCCTATGTCTTAGAGCGGCGGTGAACGTTAAGTCCCAGTTTGCCAGGACAGTCTCCACTCATGCTTGTTATCCTGGTGTAATTACTGGTTAAACCCTCTTTAAAGGTCTTTTCTCCAGAAATGGTTATATTCTGAGGTACTGGGCCTTGGGACTTCAACGTGTGAATTCAGGGGTTACACAATGCAGCCTGTAACAGTCCTGAATAACAGTGTTCTCAGAATCGTGACAGTTAACAGCAGAGAGGCAATATTGGTACAATATAGCAGAGTCAATAAAAAAATAGCATTTGGTTTAATTCCTAATTATTGAGTGCCTTATACAAGCCAGATGTTGTTAGTCACCCCCTTTAATACTAAGCTTCTCTGCATTTGTCAAATTGATACAAGCAACAATGTGCACCCAGCATTTCTGACCCTGTAATTCACACCACACTCTACTGCCGACTCAGCTTCTCCCTTCTTGATGCCTGTGTTCCTCAAAAGCGTGGACTGTGGTTCAATACCATCAGAACCACTTGGAAGACTTGTTAAAAATTCAGAGTCCACACCAGATCACAGAACTGAAAGTTTGGGCATGCACAGCCCAACAGTTTTCATTCTTAAAGCTCTGCAGACGTTCCTTACTGCCCACTGCAATTTGAGTATATAATTGAGTATATACTTGTGCATAATCCACCACAGTGTCTGTGAGGCCACCTGCACGGCCCTCGAGGACGAAGACAGTAAACAGTTTCAGGCAAAGTGGATTGGTCACTACCGTCCCCTTTCAGATGCTCTATGCAGGATCTGCAGATGCTAGTTGTAAGGACAAGCATGATGTGCAGTTCAAGGTAAGTAAGAAATTTAACATTAAGTTAACTCCCTAAGGAGAGACCTAGGGTTGGCCCAGAGGGAAGCAGTATTATTCTGACAAGTCACATGTGCTTTCCAGAAGTTTTACTTTCCAAGGAAAAAATTTACATGCTAAAGATATCTAGATAAACATTTTTAAAGGCAGATTTTCTGAAACACTGTTTGGAACTTAGAGAATGATACAGATTTTTGCACTTATACATCTTGACTTTGAATAAATATGATTAAGCCTCCCTAAATAACTGTGGCACTAGGGAAATCAGATTATTGTCCTGTAACAAGATAACGAAAATGCAGTAACAACCCCAACGTAATGGCTGACTTTGAAAATGTTAGCATTTTTCCTTAAGTGAAATTGACCTTGTCGCAAAGCCTGTCACAATACTCTCTTTTTGCTACAATGAAATATTACTGCGAGATTATTAACATTTATGTGGAAAGGTAAATGCTTTAAGGCCACTGACTCCATGATGCATGCATGAAAGTGTGGTTTGATGTATATTATGGAGATTCAATAATTATTACTGGATTAGGTCAATAAATCTGGAAAGATGGAAAAGGATTACAGAATGAGAGCGCTTTATATTTAAAAAAAAAATGATCTAATGCTCTCTTTGGCTAATCCATCCATGACAACCAAATTTGGCCCAGAGTTCCTCAAGCACAGCTTCCATTGACATCCATAGAATTTGTGCATGAGTTACTGAGGTCAGAATTAAACCCTAAGGAAATAACTAAAGATTTTTGGTGAGATATACTTGTGTGACTAAATAAAATCATTTTTATGGGCTTCGTTTTCTTGTTTTCAGACTGTTTCTTATGAAGATAAATAGCCTAAGCACATTGAGGTTAATATTGCTTTTAAGCTATTTGTCTCCATTTGGGAATTAAATGCAAAGAAAAATGAATGTTTTACCTTTCAGAAGCTTTCTTCACTTAAATGTTTTCACTAAGTCCAGAGTCCAGCAAACTTTACAAATTTCCTAGGAATAGGCATTAATCACCTCCAAATATTTTGGAAAATGATGGAAAACCTATGTAGTAAGAGCAATAACCATGCAGTTATCTGTCCTCTTTCTTTACTGCTATGACCATAGTAAAACCTGCTTTAGAAAGAAAAATGTAGGGGCGCCTGGGTGGCTCAGTCGTTAAGCATCTGCCTTCGGCTCAGGTCATGATCCCAGGGTCCTGGGATCGAGTCCCACATCGAGATCCCTGCTCGGCAATTAGCCTGCTTCTCCCTCTCCCATTCCCCCTGCTTGTATTCCTGCTCTCGCTCTCTCTCTCTCTGTCAAATAAATAAATAAAATCTTAAAAAAAAAAAAAGAAAGAAAAATGTAGGGGCACCTGGGTGGCTCAGTCGTTAAGCGTCTGCCTTCAGCTCAGGTCATGATCCCAGGGTCCTAGGATTGAGCCCCGCATCGGGCTCCCTGCTCGGCGGGAAGCCTGCTTCTCCATCTCCCAATCCCCCTGCTTGTGTTCCCTCTCTGTCTCTCTCTCTCTGAAAAAAAATAATAAATAAATAAAAATCTGAGCACCTGGGTGGCTCAGTTGGTTAAGCGACTGCCTTCGGCTCAGGTCATGATCCCAGAGTCCTGGGATGGAGCCCCACATCGGGCTCCCTGCTCAACGGGAAGCCTGCTTCTCCCTCTCCCACTCCCCCTTCTTGTGTTCCCTCTCTCACTGTGTCTCTCTGTCAAATAAATAAATAAAATCTTTAAAAAAAAAAAAAGAAAGAAAAATGTAGGTGACATATGCACCTCTTAAAAGCACATATTAAAGATGTAAATCTTGAAATACAGCCTTATTTGAAATTTAGAAACAATTAATTTGAAAACGAACTGAACTTTGAGCTAATGTAATTGTGTTCAACTTATGTTTCATGAATGCATTAAAATGCATAGAATTAAGTGGTACAGGCCAGCCACTATGCTAAGCACTTTATATTTGTAATCCTCGTTTATCCATGAAAGCTCAATTTTGGGGCGCCTGGGCGGCTCAGTCCTTAAGCATCTGCCTTCAGCTCAGGTCATGATCCCAGGGTCCCGGTATCAAGCCCCGCATCAGGCTCCCTGCTCGGCGGGAAGCCTGCTCTCCCTCTCTGCCCTCCCACCCAGGCTTGTGCTCTCTCTCGTGCTCCTCTCCTTCAAAAAAATAAATTAAATATTTTTTAAAAAAAATCTTAGACCCCAGATTCAAATTCTGGTGATTGCTGTATTTAGTATACAAGAACACTTTAAAATTAAATGTAAAAATAAAAAAATAAATTCAGAGAAACAGTTTTCAAAATTCAGTTTCAGGCAGATTTGGATTTCAAAATGAATCTTGGGGAAACAATTGTAAGTAAATGTGAAAATTTCTCAAATCTCTGTAGGGGCAGTGAATTTATTTTCTATGAAGAGTTACAAAGAAAAATCAGAAGTATATTATCTATTAAGAGAAAATGTTATATAAACAATGAATAGTGCAACCATAGATAAAGACAGATGAGGAAAAAGTTGATGTGGTGTCTGGTTTACTTTTTACTGGGTTCTGTACACCTTATGAAGAGTTCTAAAACTGGTGACAGAGTTCTAAGATTCAAATAAATACATAGTCAAGAGATGGATAGTTAACTCTCAAAATATTAAACACAGCAAACAAACATTCCTAATAATAAAATATATGCAAATTTAAAAATCTGAGTTGGCCTTTCTAGTTTATAAAATGGATAAATTCTAGAATTAAAATAATATATAGTTATAGTTGAGGTGACATTATTTCTATCATTTACTGAGTTTATTCAACATTATTTTATCATTAACTATTGAGTTGTTTAGAAACCATTTTCAGAAATACAATGGACTTAAGCAGGTCAATGTTTATTTGTCTTCTATAAAATAAGTCCTGGGGCAGGTAGTCAAGGAAGGTGTGGTGACTCCATGGTTATGAGGGATCTGGGTTTGTTGTTTTTTTTTTTTTTTTTTTTTTGCTTGTTTTGTTTTGTTATCCTAGTACTTTGATTCTATTCTCAAAAAGAACTCATTGCCTAAAATGGTTGCTGTAGCTCTAGCTATCACTTCTATATTCCAGGCATCTGGAAAGATGATTGTAGGAAAGAAAAAAGGGTAACCTGCCAGCTAGGTTATGCTTCCTTAAGTAGCTTCCCTGGAAATCTTGGATAATACTCATTGGTCAGAATTTAACTTCACGTGTAGCACTAGCTACACACAGCTTGCATGGGAGGCTAAGAGATTATCTTCAAGGTGGACTAATGACATGCCAGCTGAAATCTAAATTATGTTTCTTAAAATGGGGAAAATGGACAGTTGCTGAAAACTACCAATCAGCCACACTTGTTTAACAAGTATTACTGAGCATCTCTTAGGTGCCAAGCCATGTGGTAGGTCCAGGAGTCCACTAATTAAAAAGCATGGACCACAGCCTCAAACAATTCAGAGCCTAGTTGGGACAGAGATACAGATAAACATTCATGGTTTATAGAAAAAGTACAAAGACATTTATTAATAGCTATTAAATATTTACATATTTTGACCTATTAATTCTCTTCTAGGAATGAATCATAAGGAACTAATTCAAAAGGGGAATTGCCTAAGCAGGTTTATTGCCACATTGTTTATGATAACAAAATATTGCCTATAAATTAAATAGCAAACTCCAAGTAAATTTTAGCAAATCTACTTAAGCATTATGCAACCTCAAAAATATTTAAAACTTTTATAGCATATCCGCAGACTAGAAAAATATTTTCAGGAATATATGGATGACATAAGGCTAGTATATGATCATTATATTAACTGAAAAAGGAAGATACTGTTTCTATATATTTATATAACCATTCAAAAATGTGTATATATGATTAAGGACTAGAAAACATCCGGAAAAAGGAAAACAGTTTCATTTGTTGTGTAGAAATGCTTTGAGTGAGTGATTTTATTTAGACTTCTGTTCTTGGTGTACTATGGATTTGTATTTTGTAACTCAGCATA
This sequence comes from Mirounga leonina, assembly GCF_011800145.1. NCBI lineage: Eukaryota > Metazoa > Chordata > Mammalia > Carnivora > Phocidae > Mirounga > Mirounga leonina. The sequence goes on along the minus strand of NW_023270320.1, from coordinate 28,742,087 downwards.
GAAAGTTCCAAAGACAGAAGTTGAATGCAAAGGAGAGGAATGTCATCTCTTAGACTCTCCAATGTTTCTGCCTCCCTCCTTTTTTCCTTATACTTTCTTATCCATGTGATGTGCATTATTTCATCTCTTTATTGCTAGAGAGTTCTCCCATTTGAGGTTTCTAATTTTTTTTTCCCTTTCTGATGGTCCAGGTATCTTACTAATAATCTTAGATATGTTAACCAATTCTGTATGTCTAGATTCTGTACTCTCCTAGTTGAGAGCCCCACTGCCCTATCCATTGGAGAAAGATCTTTTCATCCTTCAAGACAATGTGGCTTTGGCTTTTCTTATCCACTTCATCCCCCTTCGTCTTCAAGCAGAAGCCATTACTCTTACTTGGACATTAGTTCTATATTTCTTTCTTTCTTTCTTTCTTTCTTTCTTTTTCTTTCTTTCTTTCTTTCTTTCTTTCTTTCTTTCTTCCTTCCTTCCTTCCTTCCTTCCTTCCTTCCTTCCTTCCTTCCTTCCTT